>NC_091026.1:13973854-14278958 GCF_041296385.1 Aphelocoma coerulescens | reverse complement strand
TTTTGTCAAATATAGGTTTCCTTGGATAATGCACAACAGTCCCCAATTTGTTTTCACAGTGGATGTTTGGCAGCAGCATTTCTAGTGGCATAGTCAATTTGTTTGTTTGTTTCATTGCTTGTTTAATGTAAGCAGTAAAAATGCACATAGAGGATCCAGAAATGAAGGTTTTTAACTTACTTGCCCAGGCACCTGCTAAGATGCAGTTCTGAACAAGATAAGGTTGCAGTCCCTGTGACTGTCACAGGTTGAATAAATAGAAGTAAATTATACACTGTGCTGATTTAATTGCTGTGCAAGAGGATCTGACAAGTTGTAGCAGTGAAATTTTCAGCAATATCAAACTTCAGTGCTCAGAAGGGCTTTAAGCCCTTGGGCACCCATGTCTCATTTAAAGTCCACGTGACATCAGTTCAGAAATTGCTTAGACATAACAGAAAATTATATCTTGTTCTGTTATAAAGCAATTTAAGTTTCAGAAGAAGGCAGTTCCTTTCTCTCAAATGTGACAAACCTTTGATGGGAGGAACTGGAGCTGTGCTTTTCCCCCCTCTGTTTATTTTGTTGACAGCTGTAGCATCTATTGCAGCTTCTTTTTCTGCTTTTTTTGTTAATTTATATTGTATACTTTTAGATATTTTGTATCCTACATATGCTGCTGAAGAAAGGAATGTTATAAAATAATTAGGTGTTTTCATATACCCTCTGGTAAATACCAACCTGAATTATGACATGCATTGCCCAGGTTTCACATTTCAAGGCTGCCACTTGGTTTTGCAGTTACTTTCATACATCTTGTCGTGGAAACCAAGTTTTGCTTCCTTAGTTTCTTTTTTAGTTCTGACTTTCCGTTGCTCATTCATTCTTTCTTTGCCAATTGTTATATGATTTCAGTTGTTTCCTTTCAGCTTAAGTTCCTTTTGTTTTATTTTGAGGTTTTTCATGCTTTCTTCTTGTTTCTTTCACTTTTGCTGCCGGCCTTGTCCCCCACATTTCAATCACTCCCCCAAGCCAACTCATGGCAGAATTACTTGGTGGGTCACAGCCAAGTGCAGACGGTGAGGGGGGAAAAGCCTCTGCTGCTGAAACGGAGACAAAAAAGGACTCCAAAAAGGAGTCCAAAAAAAAGAAAGAGCCCAAAACCCAGCCGAATCCAGAGCCAAAAAGGTAAGCAGAAGTGTGCAGTGCACAGGAGTGTGTTATCGAGGGTGCCTCAGTCACTGAGCACACTGGGCAGTTGCATCCCCACGGCTCAGGGAGACCTGACTCTGGCATTCGGGTCATATGCTCTCCTGGGAGCTGGATAGCGTTTGGGCACCCAAGTCCCCTAGGGGATCAGAGACTTCGGTTTTTAGGTGTGTGTTTAGAAGATGGCTCACATGGTGTTTAGGGGATGGGACCAGGCAGTGAAAGTGGCTGCCCCATTGCCTTTTGTCCTAGGGAGGACTCATCTCAGCAGACAGCTGGTGTGGGAAGAGGACCTGGCTCAAAGCCCATCTGGCCCATAACAGAGAGGAGGTGGGATGCTCATCACAGCTACCCCGTGTACCTCTGTACATAGTGCAGCACAGCCAGGGCTGAAGCCTCCTCTTCATCAGGGCTGGTGGCAGGAGCTATCTGATGGTAGGGGCCAAGGTGACAACCTTCCATTCCCTCTCCACAGGGCTAGAGACTGTGGGCTCAGAAATATGTCATGCTTTCAAACCAGTCCCATGCTGTACAGCTGTCCAGGGCTGTGTGTGGCTGCTGTGCTGTGCCGGGAGCTGCTGGGCACTACCAGAGGGGCAGTTTGGCCACAGACAGGCAATTTCAGTCACTCAAAATATTCCAAGAAAGGAATGAGGTGTCTTGCTATGACTTAGCTGTCTTTAGCTGACAGTTGACTTCACATCCAAAAGCTGAAGGTTCATGTTCCTTCTTGGTCTGTGCCGTCTCCGTGTTGCCTGGGGATTGCGGGAGGCTCTGTGTGGGAGCTGCAAGGCTGCAGCATTGCGTGTTCACACCAAGGGCAGGCTCTGGTTAACACCCAACAGTTTGTTATGGAGTCCAGGGGGTGCAGTATCTGGCTTTTGCTACCAGAAGGTCACAAAAAGGGACCACGGCGGGTCTC
Source organism: Aphelocoma coerulescens (assembly GCF_041296385.1). NCBI lineage: Eukaryota > Metazoa > Chordata > Aves > Passeriformes > Corvidae > Aphelocoma > Aphelocoma coerulescens. The sequence continues at coordinate 14,276,848 of NC_091026.1, read as the reverse complement.
AAAGAAAAACGTGACTTCGTATCTTTCGTGCCTACTCTAAGCAATATGAATATCTGAGCGGAAGAGTCAGGATTTCTTTTCAGAAAGCTGTTAAGGCCACATGCATCGTGCATGTGCGAGCTGGCTGGCAGAGACCGATTGAAAGACAGTATTTACCCATGCAGTTGCAATGTGTGTAAAGCTTGCTTTAGCTCTGTCCCTCCCTCCCACCTGCTGTGCCCATACATTGCTCGTTGCCTTATGACTGGCCCTGCTCTCCCCAGGGAACTTACAGCTCTTGGCTGAGCTGAAACTTTCCATGTAAAATTTGTCAAGGTGGCACACCTGCCCCAGGACCCGGCACAGCATTCAACAGAACATCTGTGGAGCAGCCATGCATTGCATTGTTGTTGGGATGCACAGTGGTCTGGGAAAGACTGTGTTACAAGACGTTTTTATTTTTGACAAAGGCTTCTTTTTCCATCGAATGTGGAAAAGTGTTGATTTTCTTCACAGAAAAGAGTTCCTTCACTTTTAGACAGTAAAAACCCCTGAACGGATGGTTTCGCTTTCCCCAGGATGAGGTTGGCTGTCAGACAGAATATGCCACCCAGTAATGAAGGTCGAGCAGTGAGGTAATTTCATGTGGCTATCAGTCTCCTGTATTAGCAGCAGACAGTGATGGAGCTGAGGTGGGCTGTCTGTTTGTATCGTGTTTGCATAAGGTCAGGCAGTGAGACAACAGTCGCTTGCAGTCAGCGGGAAGTGCAGGCAGGCTGCAGTGCGGATGCTGAGGACACCCTGAAGGTCAAGGCTGACAGGATGACAGGCGTCAGCGTGGGGATGATGCCTCCTCGCCTGTCCAGCTCCTGCCTTGGCAGCACGGCCGCACCGCAGCCAGGACGGGAGCAGGAAGGCTGCTGGTGGAAATGCACCTCTAGCTTGGAGCTGACCCTGCGGCCGCAGCAGGTGAAATGGTCAAAATGGGCTTTTGTGGACAGTTTGGAGCCCTGTTGCCTTACTTGTCAGTTTGGTCTCCCCCTCCTTTGGGCTCATGTATCTTATTCAGACCCCTGACATGATCTCTCCATACCAAGGCTGTAAATCACCGCTATTTGCGTGACAGTCCACATAATTTTTCTCTTAATTTCATCTTTTTCACAAGTAGAAATGGAGTTAAATGTAAATTACTTGCCCCAAGTTTCACCTCCTGAGACACCTGACTATGCAAATTCAGGGTGTGAGGAAAACAGGGACCAGCAAGAGCAATATCCACATGGTTTACTGTCCTCAGGTACTTGCTCTTCAGTGAGACCAAGGAACTCAATGCTTTTTAATTGTTGTGGTCGCTCATTAGTTAGTAATGGAGTTTGGTCCACTTAGTATCACAGGATGCCTTTTGTAAAGACCTATCATTATGAAAAAATGTGACTTCTGATGTATTTACATAGGTGACAGGTAATAAAGGCACAGAATTAACCAGACATCCAACAATACATGTTGTATGTTTATTGATGTCTCTTTGCTTTTGGTACCACCACTATGTTGCTTTTCTTTGTCAATAGTCCTCCAGACAATTAGAAAAGGCAAGAGCAGGAATGATTTTGAAAAGACACTGTGATTTGGGATAAACTTCTGAAAGGATTTACATGGCCACCAAGGTCTTTCCCTGTCTTCTCTCTCCAGGTTTTCGCTGTCCTCATGTCAGAGGGCTGTGACAGTATTGCCAGTGTTGTTTGACACACAAAGAAGTGATGTATTAAAGGAGCCTCACTGCTTCCCTGTCTGCACATGGGAGAGGCATTGTGGAACAGAAAGTTGAGCTGTGCTTTTCTAGGTCCAAAGTTAGTGCCTAAATCTTGAGCAGTGGTTCCTGACCCTTGCAAAAAAGTGGCTTTCAGGAATGGCCTTGGTTTCACTTGTGCATTTTTTTGATTTAGGCATAGAATAAAGCATTATATTTAAACTTTAAAGTTAGCACTGTGAAAAACTCTTTTTGTGCTTGTTAATCCCAAACTTTTAAAAATCAGACTTAAATATTGATTGTTTGCATGCTAAATATTAGCAGACTGAGCTTATCAAAATCAGGATGCTGGACTGAATTCCCTCCAGTCTAATAACAACCAAACACCACAATATTATGCAAGTTGTTCAATGACGATTTACCTAGGATCCAAGCAGCTACAAGTCTCTCTGTTAATTAACTGGGTATATTAGTGACTTCCCTTTCTTCTGTAAACTGGCCTCAAACTTGTTTTCAAGAAGAAGCTGTTTCCTTAGCTAATGTTACCATTAGCCTTCATTACTGTTTTTACTACTGTAATCCAGCAGAAATAATGCTATTGTCATAAACCTTCAGGAATTGAAAAGTCTACATGATATACCTGCAATTTTTTCCATTATACTGTCATTACATATCTGGTCTGTTTCATATAAAGATTTCCACACAGCTAGTTGAAACAAAAGAAATACAGGATTATTTTGGTCCCTTAAGTAGTAAATACATAAATACTTTATCATGATATCTTTGTGTGCTTCCTTAGAGCTTTGTGTTGAGTTTCCACATCTCATTCAGATGCCCTGCCCTGGCTGCAGTAAGGCAGGTTCAATCTGACAGGGTGTAACCCTGTGGTGAGGTGCCGGCTCCGTGTCCCATCCAGCTCCACAATCAGCCTGTGGTGACACAGCAGGTGCTCCCACTGTCTGTCGGATGGGATGCGCTGCCTGTGCTGAAGGGCTGGCTTGCCAGCCACCAGCAGGTCACCAGCTCAGTGTGAGAGGCTGACGTGATTCATCACAATGGGTGTAGGATGGCAGGGCTCAGAAACCATCCGGTGCCGGCACAGTGCATCAGGGGTGCGGATCGCACATGAGACTCAATGAGCCGTGACTTGGCTTGGTACTGCAGTGTGGAGGAGAGCCCAAGTGAAAGGAAGGCAAGAATTGGGAGATTAAATGGTTCCCATGCTTGGCAGTACCTCATGGGTGGCTGGGGCAGTGCCCAGGAGCGCTGGGGTGAACAAAGGGCTTCTCACCAACATTTCCCACATGGTGTGAGTCCCCAGAAGAAAGTGGAGTTGGGGGAAAATTGGTGTTTGCTGAATAGGCTTTTTTTCCTAGGGTTCTAGGCAGGTGGACTCTTTCAGGTCTGGTCTGCTGGGGGAGATGTGAGAGGCGGCTGTGATCCTGCCCACATCCCCAGAGCCTGTCCCCGTGCAACCGGTGGGACTGCACGCCGGCAATTCTTCCTGCCTGGGATCCTGTGAAAGCCTCTCCTGACACATGCCGTCCAAGGCACTAATCATCGATGTTTACTGTATAGCTCATATGTGCTGCACCTGGCAACCAGCAAGGGAGCTGAAGGCAGCACGTGTTTTATATTTGAGTTGTTACTTAAAAAATCAAATTATTTGCATCAGTTTTTGACATTGTTTTTTTCCCTCGGCTCTGCATGCCAGGGCTCACAGTGCATGCAAAGATCTGCTTGCTATGTGTAAGCAATATTTTCCCCAGGAAAAAAAAAAGTGTAGACAAGTTAAACATAAAAGGTGTAAAAGATGGTATGTCTTTTCATTTAGAAGCCGACATGGTATTTCATGGAGGCTTATGTCAAAGAGATTAACGCGCTCGAGCTTTACTGTGTATTTATAATTGCATACAAATGCATGCTATTGCTTCATATATTAATCTTTGTTAAAAAAATCATTTTGATATATTTGTTTTAGCAGCATAACTAGCCCTGGGGCACTGGGTATAATTAGAAAAGGGCATGGGGGGGGGCGGGACTTGTAGAATAAAGCAGTGGCCTTAGGATCACAGGTCCTAATTATAATTTATAATTAACCCCAGGATTTGCACAAGCCATCTAAGCTATACAAGGAATATCATTTTTGCTGTTTAAATTGCAACCCTTTTTTTTTAATTTCACCACCTGCTTTGTTGATGATGTTGTTTTTGGGCTTAAAACTTAAAAACATGGGGGGATTAGGAAAGTGGCATTTAAAACTTTTCGTATGAAATATTTACAGTGGGAATTTACTAGTTTAGAGCCAACACAGTGAATCTGCAGCAGAAGGAGTGATCTGAAACATGTTTACTTATAATTAAAAATCTCGTTAGTTATTTTTCTTGCCTTTTTTGCCCTTTTACTTCCCTCTCTGCCCACAACTTCTGCCATACACCTCAAGTACCCATGAGCAAGAGCTAGAGAACTGGATGGAATTGTGTCTCCACACAGATGGAGACATTAATGTTGTTTGTTCAACTGAATTCTTAGACCCGAACCCATTTTGTCCCTCATGCATTTGTATATACTATGTACATCCAAAACTTATTTTTCACCCTTTTGCTCTCCTCTTACTTCTCATCACTGCTTCAGTGCAATAGTGATATGGTTGTGGATTGTGTGTGAGAACATCAGTTCCTGCAGCTGCAAGAGATGCTGCTTGCTGGAGGAGTTGGTGCTTCTGTCCATGAGATCAAATAGCTAATATCAAAGTTGAGCTGGAGACCTTTGCTGAAAACAAAATTACCAGTAAGCATCAGAATGAGCTGTGCAGCTTGAGCTTCTCCTGGGGATTTTTTTCAGCCCCATCAGCCATGTACTGAAATTTTCTAGAGCACAGAAGTGAATCTTAAATTACAGTGATGCTAAGCTGTATAGCCTTTGTGTTCTTGCAAAAAGGAAAAGAAATATGTTCCCTCAGAAGGATTATATTTTCGAAGTATATTTGACTTGAATATTTAATTAGGTTTCAAAATTATCGAGCTAATAATTTAAGTGGAAGGCTTTGGGTAGTGTTTTTCCAGTTCTATCTATATCCTGCATTTGTCACTAATTAATGAGTTTCTAATGCTTCAGCTTCTGGGAAGATGAGCAACATAGATTAACATAACTAGTAAATCCAAAGATGTGCAACTGGGTTATAGTATTTGAAATTTGACAGAAACATTGGAAGTATTATTATTTGTGACATGGCTCAAGATGGGGGATTGTGAGGAAAGCAAAGATGACAGAACTGGTGCTAACCACTGTGACAACAACTTGAAAAGCAGCCGACATGACATCTTTCCTATCGTGCTGACGAAAATGTCAACTTTGTGAAGGACAGTGAGAAAATGGTTTGCCGAAAATTTGAAAGGTAGATTCGAGAGATGCTCATCATGTCAGATGCAATATAGTCCACAGCTGGGTGAGAAAGGGAGTCCTTGCTGTGGTGATGGCTCTCGCTTGGCAGGCCCTTCCAGACATCCACACTGCTCCAAAAATGGCTACAGCTGACCTGTAGATTGTCTCAAGTTTGCATGAGACATGAGAGTGGCTTGTGCTTACACCCAGCGTGGAGGGACTGGTGGCTGGAGCCACTGGATTTGTGTCCTCCTGGCTCACACAGATGCTAAGAAAGGGAAAGACCAAAGGATTAAGCTTTCATTGTGTGTGTGTGACTCAGGGGTTTAGTTGGCATCCCTTCAGGTGTTGTGATTTGGTCAAAAACCACACTGGCCAGAGGTTTTCCCTCCAGAGCTCACCATTTGTCTTTGTGTGGGTCAGTGGTGCTTCCAGAGCTGCCACTGCCCTGCCAGGACACAACTGATGCTGTCAAGTCAGCCTGTGCTGGGTGCCCACCAGAGGTTGTTACGTGGTGAGGGCTTTGAGTACAGCAAGAAGCTGAGATTCATGTGAGAGGGCTGCAACCCAGCCCAAGCTGTCAGATCCTGCCATTAAATCTCACCAGTTGAGGTTATTGACCCAGAAAAGGGTAACACAATTTTCAGACCATTTCCAATCCCTCAGCAAATCACTACTAGGGCAGGCAGCCTTTCCTCCCTTGTTTTGTCAGTGCTGACACAATTAACCCAGTGACACTCTGAGCTGTTGTGGGTACAGGGGGAGGACTGAATGCCAAAAGTCAAACGAGGGCTTCAACCCTGCACCCTAATGTATGGCATTTATTGTGGTCTGCCTTGAATTATCTTTCTCTGCCTGGGAGCAAACGAGGCACTGTGAGGTGCACAGCATCACAAAAAGCATGGACATCTCTATCTGAATATTAAATATTTTATGGAACTTTGGAATAAATTATATTAAGCATGTTAAGACATTAATTTTTGCTCAAAATCTAATTTGAATTTTTTGTGGCTTGCTCATTTCTTCAAAATAACTAGTACTAATTAGTTACTAATGAGACCAGATCCATACTTCCAAAATTGTTTATGAAATGTGTTCCCCAGCTGAGACATTTTATCCAAGTTTCAGCCTAAATCTTTTTTTCCTATTTTTTTCCTTAATACACAACTGAATTTGGCAAATAATCAAACAAAGATTCTGATTAAATGCTGTTTAACTTTAAATACATGCCCTGGTATTCAAGTCTTTTTCTGTGTCTATGTTTCAAGTTTTATTTAATGTATATTTAGCTTTAAAATTTTGCAGTAAATATCATGTATGGTTTGCAAGTTCTTCTTCCCAAATGTTTCAATGGTTTATTCACCTGTGTTGGAATATCAGAGTTCATATTTATGATATTAAGAGCTTACTAAATGTAGGGTTGAGGAGAAGTTATTGCACAGATTTTATGGATTTTAATTTTTTTATAGATTTTTTTTTAAAGTTTAGGGCCTTTGATTCTTTAAGAGGAAAATAAAGCCAACCAATTAACCCCTGTCAGGAGGTTCATTAGAAGCTTTGTAATCCCTTGCCAAGTCTTTTGTAAAATCAAATCAGTCTAGTACTGCGGATTTATGCAGCTTAAGATGAGCACTGGAGGAGGCCTTTAAGTAAGAACATTTGTTCAATTTTAAGACGTCTTACATTACCTAAAGAGTGCCTGTGCCAGCAGAGTTGCCCAGGAGTACACAAATCCTTAGACTTTGCTCTCCAGCAATGGAAAGAGTGCCAATGATTGTGTGCCTGACCAATCCCTTTGGTGGATGGATGGATTAGACTTGCTCTCTTCCTCTTGCCTGGGATGCTGCTGTGTAGTGGATTGTGCCATGTGGGTGTGGGGGAGAAGGAGGGGATTTCTGCTCTCAGCTCTTGGGAGGGTTGGCATCAGCAGAGGTATGGGATGGAAGAGCACAGGGACCACGGCATTATCCAGCCCCACAAAGAGCCTCGGCATGGATTGTCTGCACACTGTGCTCTGTGAAAGATGAGAAATATCCCAAGGCAGCAGGATCTGGGTGTCTCACAACACACTCCTGTGCACTCCTTAAATACAGGAGCATCAAGTAGTCTGAGAAAATTTGTGATAAATTGTATAATGTGTTCATTTTTATAAATTAAAATTAAATGCCCAAAGAGGCATTGCATTTTCAATGCAAAATGCATGCCACTCTTTAGGCACATTTCGGCAGAATATATTGAAGATGGTTCACTTCAAGAAATGTCTATAATGGGGTGATTCAGCGGTTAGAAAGGAGTGCAGAATTTTATATTCTGTTTACATGTATGTCTGTCATTGATATTCTTTTATACTGTGAATTGTGTTAAATTAGCAGCTGAATTTTTCTGGAGAAATTCAGTCCGTATTTTGCCAGCAAAGGGCTCAATCCTGATGTGAGGCATTGCACTCCCTGCATATACCTGTATTTAGAAGGAAATCTGCTTTTCCCAGCTTCTTTAATAATGAAAGTAAGGGGGTGGGGAGGTGTCCATACACAGATTACCACTGTGAGAGAGGATACCAGTTTATTTGTTTATTGTTGATACCTTGGCAGCAGTGCTGCTGCATGTCTCGGCATGGCACATCCTTTGTCCCGGGTCTCACAGCTGGTGAGGTTCCTTTTGGAAAGGGCAGTGTGCTGCATGCTGAGGTGGAGTCCCAGTCATTGTGGCATTTCTCCTGCAGGCCTGACGGGATAGGAACTGTGACCGTGGATGAGAAAGAGCGTTTCGAAGAGATCAAGGAGCGGCTTCGTGTGCTGCTGGAGAATCAGATCACACATTTCAGGTAAAGGCACAGAGCCCAGGGTGAATGCGAGAGGAATGATTCCTCACAGCTCCCTCCTAGAAGCAGCAGAGCCAAAAGGCAGGTTTTGAATGCATACAGGAATTTTGCATAAGTGACACAGACCTACACAGGGCAGTGAAGCGTGTTCATAGCTGGTATGTGATTTTAAATATATATCCTTTAAAGGATATTTCAAACCATCTTGCTCCCATAGGCATGGTAAAGCTGTGGATTTTATTCTAAACTATAACAACAGAAGATCCCTTACCCTCTTACTTCTCTGTTCCTCTCTGCTCAGTTATTACTCTTTTATCTTCTCCCTAGTATTGACAGGCAGGGCTTTCTGCAGGGATGTCAAAGTATGGAAAAGGTTTGATACCCTCCCAAAAAGGGATGAGTGGCCCCCAGCACACTGGTAAGGTCAGGCAGGTTGTGCACATTCACACACAGATGGGTGATGTGCATTACCTATACCCTGGTGCATCGCCAGGTCTCCAGCTGGAAGTAAATGTCCTATCCAGAGGAGCTTTCCCCCCCCCATTTTTAGAAGAAGATGGTATTATCTTTCTCCAAGGAGACCTAAAAACTCTCCAGGTGACACCCAGATTTAAGAAACTGCTAAAACTATCAGCTTATTACTAACCCATATTTTCTTTTGCTGCCTTAGTGCCTACAGCAACAAACCCTTTCAGAAAGTTACCCTATAGAAAGACTGCTTATTCCAGGCAGAGAGACTAGAGAATTGCTTGGATATATTTAGGAAAGCATCCTTATTGCTCAGGAAAGGCTTGTTCATGTGCACTTGGTCTAATGCTAAGATGATGTGCTTTTTCTAGGTACTGCTTTCCATTTGGCCGTCCAGAGGGTGCACTGAAAGCCACTCTATCACTGCTGGAAAGGGTAAGCATAGAAATAGTAGAGGGTCATTAAAATGACCTGTATTCATGTATCCTTCCATCTAGAAAAGCCTGAGAAGCTGTTGGCTTTGCATAGGACATGTAATTACTGATAGCTTACACTGAAGTGTGGGGCTTGGGTGGGATTGGTGTCTCCTGCCTCAGCTGAGAGGCAGGTGTGTAGCCTGACCACTAAAGGCAGCACAGCCTGTGTCTGTGTTAATAGATAAGAGTGAAGGATCTGCCTTGCAAAGAGCCATACCACAGACCCTTGTCAGCAATGCCTGGCTGCTGCCTGGTAAAATTCCCATCTTGAGGCAGACTTGTTCCCTCTGGATGTATAAAACCTTCTCACCATGACCCTCCCCATCCCCATTCCTGCATTCCTGCTGCTCCAACATCCTTCCTCTGCTAACCTGCAGTATGGCCAAGCCCAGACCCAAACGCAGATCAGTCAGTAGAGCCTGGGAAGGGCAAAACATTGCCTGGGACTGGGCAAATTGTGATAGATCTTAATGTCATACCCTAAAAAATCATAACAGATTTCAGGACATGCCATAGGGCGGTAGATACAGAAGGGGAATAATACAGCACAGTCCCACATCTCAGGCTGACCAAGGTGACCTTGTAGTGGATTGTATACATGCCCTGAGAGCCACACAGCACTAGCATAGGAATGGATGTTTGTGCTAGGCTTGGAGAAAAGCAGTTCTGTGTGCCTGATGCCACAACAAATCAGATTTTCTTGTGTCAAGGTTCTGATGAAAGACATAGTTACTCCGGTCCCTCAAGAGGAGGTAAAAACAGTCATCCGTAAATGCTTGGAGCAAGCAGCTCTAGTCAATTATACTCGACTATCAGAGTATGCCAAAATTGAAGGTAAGGCTCTTTCTTTGTGAAATTACAATTTTTCTTATGTTTCTAGGTGGCAACTGTGGCTGGGAGCTCTTTAAAAGAAGCTCATTTGCTATTTATTCTCTTGTAAATAAAACTTGTGATTCAGAATCATTTTTGTGGTGTTGGCTTTAGAAGCAATTAAGAATGGAAGCTATGCAAAACGTTTCTTTTTCTGTAAAAGAGAGAGGAAACAGTTAAAAAGAACTGTAGCTTTTTTTCCTTTGATCGTTAGTGCATTTGGCCAGTGGTGTAGTATTCAGACTCGTCGTGGTTTTAAAAAACAAATTGCAAAATACTTGGGATGTCATGTTTGCAGCTGAAGGTATACTGCAGCTAATTGCTTGTGACATTCAGGAGACAAATGAAAAATAAAAAGCTGAAAAACTGTTTAATCTATGTTTAATCATTTGTAGCCAATTTAAAATGTCTTTTTTTCTGGGAGTGTTTCATTGTCTTTGCAGTTTGCATTGCAGTCATTGATCAGTGATCCCATACTTGCATCGGATTTCTTTCTTGTCACTCTAAATCTGGCAAAGCTGATATCATTGACCTTTTGAGTTATGGCAGAATAATAATCAGTGACCAGAGACACATGTAGCCATCAAAAAGACATTTTAAAGTTTGCTGGAGGATATGTGTTACTGAAGCTCTATGATTCAGTCGTTCTTTATATGTTATCAGTTTATGTTGGTACCTTGTTGGCTGCTATTCCCAACTTGAAACTCCCACTCAACTTTTTCCAAGTTCCCAATTACTTAAACCTGTGTGTTCCAGATGAATGGTATGTTCTGCTCTAGACTCTGGGTTTCTGTTGTGTGTGATGTGAAGCTTTCCCACAGCCAAGATTTTTGTTGTATCCCTATAGGACAATATTGAGAGGAGAAAAAACAAACAAACTAAAACTCCCTCTGATTTGTTCTTAGTTCTTGTTTACATGAAAAATTGGGTTGTTATTATACGGCAAATTGTCCAGGTTCTGTACATGACATGTCCTCTCTTTTTCCTTTTTTTTTCTGTCTAATGATGCAAATTGTGTACCAGTGGTAATGAATTCATTGTTATGCATCCAGTGAGAAACACTTAAGAATTGGGCACTAAAAGGATGTCTATCAACTCTTGACTTGGTAATGAGTGACAAAAATAGAGAAGGAACAAAGGTTTCATAAGCACTGTATTATCAGACAATTTATCAAAGTACTCAACTTCAGAGGATACTTTAATTGGTGTATTCTGTAAAATGCAATGTTTAAATATACTTGACAAGGATGGAGAAGGACTGAGAATCAAAAACAGCTTTTCTGTTGATGGATGCTTCTACCCTGGCTCCCTTAGGTTCTCTGTATAAGTATCACTAACTCGTTGGTAAGATTTGCTCTCTTCTTTCAGATAAATCTATGCAAAAACAAACTTTATGATCTGTAAGTAAAAATGCATTCATTTCCAAAGTAGAACAGTTAGTGTGTACTTTTCCTTTTGTGCCTCAATTCTTCTTGGTTGTGTTAATTATCTGCCCTCTCTTTTTGCACTGTGACTTTTAGGTCTGGGAATACTTTGAAGCAACAAACGTGGTTTTTTTTCCAGCTGCCTTTTCAGAGAAATAGTTCATTCCACACTATCTGCTCTCTTCTGCTTTTCTCTTCCTTTATCTGTGATTGGCCACAGCCACTTTTTGATGCTATTTCTACAAAAGTGGTTGTAACACCAATTTCCAAGCATGCTGGGATTGTTAATTTGAACAACCCAACATCTACCAGCTGCATGCATCAGGTTTTCTCTCATGAGCATAGTCCACTGTATAGTCAAATACTTCCTTAGAAGAGCAAATGACAAGTTTACCTTGGTGAGACGTGTTCCTGTGTGCCAGACATGGCTTTGAAATCTTGATTTTGAATGACATTTGTATTGCCACATGTTTAAGGCACATTTGTCAGAAATGCAGAACCAAATCAGTGGCAGCAGTGCTTCAGGCTATGCTTATGAAGAAATACCTGTGAAATAGATACTGAAGGCTGAAATCCTTAGTATCTTGGAGCCTTAAACCAATGAAATTCTATTTCCCTCTATTCATGATGTTTTGATCATTATATTCTTGCAAACAGTTTAGAGCAAACCTCTAAAGTCATGGTCACAGCCTCTCTTGTGACTCATGGGCATGCTGAATGGTTAATCCAGTAGATCTCAAATTTTAACCCTCTTCTTTTTTTTTTTTTTTTTTTCCCCTTCCTTCTTTTTATCCTGTGTGTATCCCAAAATACTCTTTGGCTTTCCTTTTAACCTGATATGAAGTTTTCCTCTGACCTATAGCTTATAACCTCTTTACCTCTGACCTAAGCCTCTTGCATGCCCAAATCCTCTTTTATAGGGAAAAAGAGAGAAATGTATGAGCATCCTGTCTTCTGCTTGGCCTCTCAAGTGATGGATTTAACCATTCGTGAGTACCTACCACCCTCCTCTCCATGCTGTCCTCACTCTCTCTGTTCTCATTACCTCAAGAAAGTCCAGATCCAAACCAACTCACTCTCCTTGCTTCAAGTCTTTTAGCATTGGCTTGTCTGTTGCTTCTTGTCTGTGAAACCCAGTGTGAGAAGTCCAGTCACTTTCTATCAGCCTAAACCAGGTTAGACAATTAACCCATCTGTTTGTGACAAACTCAGACCGTCTGTAAGTTTTTTCAGTTCTTCTTTATGTCTGTGACCTGAATGCATTTTTACTTTGCTTCTGTGTAACCCCAATCTTGTCACTGGTACACAATCAAAAGGTAGCAGCTACATCATGGAGAAGCGAGCTAGAGGTCAGATAAAGGACACTTGGAAAAAGCCATCCCTTTGCCTGCATATAAGATCTTTACCCAATCCTGTGTATAAGATCGTATAAAGCTGTCCTTTCTCTGTACGTCAGATCTTAATGTCTCCTGTCTGTTAGCTCTCAGCGAAAGGATGCACTTTACTTGCTCTCCTCCTCAATTTTTTTACTTACTCCTTTGCACCGAGTTCTGGAGGGGACACCCCGACCCCACTGTCACTTGGAGACCCCCTCTATGTCCTCAGAGCTCTCCCTCTCTGGTTTTCTATTTGTGCAGCATTTTCTCTCACCTCCGTGAAAGGAGCTTCCTTTGGTAACCTCACACTCGGGGGGTGGGGGGCGAGATGGGGCAACTTTTCTTCTTTTCAAATGTCATATATCACGCATAACTGGGGGGCTGTGCAGTCCACTTGCTCATTAATCCTGCATATCTGTTCTTGTTTCTCTCTTTTCTCTCCTTGTTGCTTTCTCTCTTTCATATAGAGAATCAAAAGGATGCAGGTGAACAATTGTATATGCATTATAAATTGTTAGGACTGTTGAGTTATATTTATTTTGTTTTCTTTTCATAGCTCCTTAAGATATGTACTCCTTCAGGCTGAAAATGGAGATGCATTGATACTTAAGGAGTTAATTTGTGCTGTCTACGTAATCTCCTTTTCCTCCTTCCATAGAATAGAGCGTAGATTAGAAATACCCTGTAGACATGTATTGCCTTCTTAGGAGACAGTTGTAGAGAAGAATCTAGTCTTTGTAAAGAGAAAGTTTCTTGTTTTTCAAAAGAACTGCAGCTCATTTTGGGTGAAAAAATGTTGGTGATTTGGCCATTAATTTTCCACACCTAACACATTTATAAGTAAACTAATGTTCATTTTTGGTTTTCATGCCTTCTGTTTTCTGCCCTGATGGGAGGACTGGGTTTTTCTTTATTTCTTTATTTCTATTTATTTGTTAATGTGTAACAAACAATCTGGTGGGACAGAAGTCGTGTTTGTCTCTTGTTTATAACCTGTGGTGACATGTAACAAGGCAAAGGCTCAGCTCAAGTGCACATCTCTGCAGAAGGGATGGTGGAGCTCTACAGCCCCTCTTCTTGTTTCTGTTGTATGCCAGAGTCCTAGTTCCAAAGTCCTTGAAACCTGAACTGTTCATTTATTTTTGTGAGTAGATTGTTCTGTTTCATGGGGGGGAAAAAAGGATGAGGTTGATTTCAGCTCTGTTTGCACAGGAAATTGCTTTAGAAGAGCAGTACAAGATGCTGTTCCAGGTTCTGGCTTCCCCAGACCTCCTCAGCTCAAATTTGGCCCATAATCTATTGCATCATAGTAAAATTAATTGTAAATAACAATCAATATTTAGAAAATGGAGAATATCTTTTCCTTATATCTATGAAAGGTGCAAATAAACGAAAGCAAATAGAACAGTCCCTATTATTACCATTAACTGTAACAATTAGAGGGAGCACAGGCCGTTGTGCATTAAGTACAATAACTGCATGGAGCATCATGCTTGCTGCAACAACCTGTCACCTGCCTGCAGTTTAAAAATTCAGTTTAGAAGGACATTCCTATGGCCCAGCTTGTTTAAAAATAACCTGCTTCTTCCCAATGCCTGGAGCAAATGAAAGGGCACAGGGAATTGTGGCTCCATTGCTTTGTGCCCACAAATCTCCCTTTGTTTTAAATAAAAAATTTTCAGGCAACGTCAGCAGAACTCACTTGAAACTGGTTCCCCAGATTCAGTGGAGTCAAAAGTGACTGGGGTTTGGCCTGACTTTTTATTTTGCCAGAAGCAAGAATAAAAATAAGATGCTGAAAACAACTTCTTCTTAAACACACAAATGTTACCCTTTGATTGTCCTTTCTCCTGAGAGGTGTGTAGTCTCTTGCCTTGCATTGAAATATTGAAATAGAACATTAAACAGGAAACTGTGCTAAAAGAATTAAAAATTAATTACTTACTTTAATTATTAATCAAAGCTACTAACTCAGATTCATCATTTTAACCTTTTAATAAATGTTTATCTGTTTTTTTTATGTAAGTCAGGAATACATAATTATTTTAGAAAAGAATAACTTCTCCATTCCTTATGCATGGGGATCCCATGAAGACAAGTGCCACCTTGCACTGCTGGAGTTGGGTACAGGCAGCTTCAGAGGTGGTGCCAGCCAAGGCAATAGTCAGTTTGACAATTGATTATGTTTGGTGTAAGACTGGGTGTTTTTTTCAGTTTTCAGACTGAGTAATTCTCTTACTGGAGTTTGGGTTTGGTCTCTGTAAGGAGAGGTTTCTCATGGTAGTGCTGAGTTGATGCACAGAGATGAGCAGTGAAGGAGACATGGGTATGGGGACAGGTCTCACCTCAGTGCTTAGTGCCCAGGTGTGGGTGGCAGAGCAGTGGGATGTCTCATGGAAAGTAGCTGGAGAGCAGAGGGACCCACTGTAGTCCTATTGCTCTGTCACCAAGGCAAATCACTCTTGGGCTATCTAAAAATGTCAGGTTTCTGCTTTTCCAGCAGCCCCTCCATCCCCTGTGCAGGGAAGGAGGCTCCCAAGGCACCACATCTCGCCATGCTGCATGGCTGGCACACACTGTCCTCCCTGGATGGGCTGCTGGGGAAGCTTGACCTCACTTGAAAACACACCCAGTGGTGAGTGCCAGGTGGGTGTGAAGCTGGAACCAGGTCAGTGCAGAGGTCAGTGCTGCCCATGGAGCAGCGAGGGGCAGCTGCAGTGCCTGTAGAGAGGCAAACATCTCTCGGGTGCCTGTGTCAGGCTGGGGACCCGAGTGCACCCACAGGAGAGGGACTGAGCACTTGGGCTGAGTCAGCCCAAGCTGGCACCAGCCACGGAGCATCTTGCTCATACACTCACCCCAGCAGGTGTGGAAGACATCTTCCACTGAGAAAGTGGGTGCAGGAGAGATTGGTTTTAGACTAGACCAACACAGCAGTGACCAATACAGCAGTTAAGCAGCAGTGGCATTTTCCAAGGCATTTGTACTGGCCCTTGTCACAGTCCCATGCTTACTTTACGTCACTTGCCTTCTCTGTTTCTGGATCTCAGCCTGGGAAGCTCTGTGCACATATCTGTAACTCAGCTGAGGAGCTGAGCTGCCTGTCAATTAATCAGGTCCAAGGCAAGGAGAGGTCCTGTGTGATTTGTCAGCCTAACCCCTGCTGGGCATTCACTCTAGCATTTGTGATAAACCACAAAGCTTAAAGAGAAAATAAAATTGCATTCTTTGAGTAAATAAAAATGTAAAATATATGAAAACATCCATCTTTGGAGGAGTGCAGGCTGAAGTAATTTATAAATCCTATACTTTCACTCAGGCATGACTATAACCTATATCCATGTGTGCTGAAGTGCTGCTTTATTTGTTTCATTCCTTGAAGTGGCAGTCGGCTGTGTTTAAAGAATCGTTATGCAGCTTTCAAGATTTCCTCTTGCCTTTTCAAAGGCAGTGTCTAAAGCAGTACAAAGTTATTGCAAGAGCTTCAGAAGTCAGAAGATCTGCATTCTGATGTTATCTTTCTACAAGTCTCTCACCAACTGCGGAGCAACTCGCTGCCTGGGGCATGAGACACAATTCAGATAGGCACAAATTCTTCACTAGGCTCAATAATCATAATAAATCAGGAGAGCAGTTCTCTCTTCAGTATGTTGAATTTTTGAGGTGAATTAGTGTTTCTTTCTGAATTAAAAAAAAACATTTTTATGATTTTTTTCTTTCCTTTAAGATGAAATATCTTACTTTGAGAGAAAAAATATCATCACTGAAATCCCTTTCAGATACCTGCAAATTAATTTCATGAGTATAATAAAAGGCTGCTCTGCCTTGTCTTCGAGCTAAGTCCATTATGCTTTATAGTTGTCTTGAGAACAGCAGCTTTTTGTATCATTTCAATGATTGGCTCACAAATGAATGCATACATAACACTTGGATGCTAAAGCCTTTGGCAAGGGTCATATATTTTTAATTATTACAAGGAAATCATTGAATCAGTGGCAACACTTTTAAAAATATGAAAAGTCAATAATATTCTTCTCCCATTGTAAGTGTATTGCAAGTATAGTATATAAGTATTTCAAGTGTAATTCTTGGTGTTGCTGATGTCTTAGTAACCCATGTAGCAGAAATGGTGCTGAGGGAGAAATATGTAGTTTGAAAATCTTCCAGCCTGTAAAGAGTCACACACAATGAATTGTGTACAATATCTATACCCAAAGTAGCAGATTTATCATTATACCAGTTATTGCAGGCTGAAGCTCTTTGCAAGCACAAACCCAGAATTTTCCAAGTAATTTGAGCTTCTGCAAGTATTTTGTGTGCCAGTATCATGCAGAAGCATAAAAACCTTTAGAAGAAGTTTGTCCAGGAAAGCACTTTGTCAGGCAGTAAGAAGCTGGTCCTGGCTCTGATTTCAGTGATGAAGATGTTTAAATCTTACCCATCTGACACACATGAGCAGCAAGTTCAGGAGCATTTCTGATACTAAACTGGCGGTAGCAAGGGATTAGAGAGAAAAAAGACAGGGAAAAATAAAAGCCAAAGTGAAACAAAACCTGCCACACGCTGCAGCTGATCACTAGCAGGTGCCATAAAACCCGTCCAGACTCACACATCTTCCTGTCTCTGAGTGGGAGCTGAGCCACCCCTGAAAGGGACCTCACGTGTAGTCTCTGAGACCTGGACCCAGAGTAGCATGTAAACTCTAGTGCCTCATAGGGCATGGCTGTCACAAGCCCATTTCTATTTACATTTACAGAGGCAATTAATCCCTTTCCTTAGCCAGACCTTAATCTTTTAAATTTTCTTTCAATAAAGAGACAACAAAGAAAAGCATGGGTTGGGGCTCATGGGTGTTCTGTGCCCCCAGGAACAGAGTGAACTCTTCCTCTCCTTCAGCTCCAGGTGGTTCTGCAGCCATCATGCAAGAGCCTTGCATTTGGATCTGAACAAATGAAATGTGCGAAAGAGCTGAATATTTGTGCAGATTGGGCCAGATCAGAATTATATCAAGAGTTTGTTGCTTAGCCTGCTCCAATGCCTTGTGGGAGCTTGTTTCCAAGAGTGGGTGGTGGGGGGGGGGATGCCAGGAGCAGGGTAAGGTGCTGGAGGGGTCTCTCACAGGCCCCCCAGAGAAGTGAGAGCCACCCTGGGGCACTGTGCTGACAACTGCACAGCGGGAGCCTCCTCCAAGCTGTTCTGTATGCACTGCACTAGCAACTCGTGAAGATGCTGCTGCATCTCTTGCCTTCTCCTCCTCCTCCTTCTCTATTAATGACTTTTCCTTCGGAAAGAAAACACTTGCACTAATCAGGCCCGTTCAGTGCTCTGGAGTCTGGATGTCTGGATGTCTAGAGCTATTTTTGGATGGGTACCTGTTAGGGATACAGGGGCTGGACTCTACATTTAAGGATGCTTGAGGGCTGCAGTGCTGAGGTGTGCAATGGGGTGCAACTCAGATGCATTTTCGCCTTGGCTTTGGCCCTCTTAGGAAGAGTCCTCTGATACTCCCAACTTTGCCACCCAGCAAGGGGTTGGCGAGGCGTTCCCACCCTGTGGTTGTCAGATGTGGGTGGGAGGAGATGTGCAATTTCCTCTCCCCACCATCCCTTCCCATCCAGAGACCTTGGCACAAACTGCCCTCCATAGTGATGGTCAGTAAAATATTCTTAGTACATCTACATATCAAGCTCAGGAGCCATCAGTGAGTTACCAAATTGAATTCTTGCTTATGTTTTAAAGTAGACTGAAAGTCATCAGGCCAGTGCCCAAAAAGCAGTTATTTTTGTCACTTGAGGCTGAGGTTTGTTTCTTGGGACAAAGTCACCCTTGGTAAACATTGAACAAAGATCAGGATTACTCCAGAGATGAATGACCAGATTTACTTTTCCTGTTGTAAGAAAACTAGGAAAAGAAAAAAAGCCAGTAGCTTGAATCTGAGAGTCTGAATTAATCATTACACAGCTTAAAAGACTAAAAATATGTGTGTGCATGTGTGCATTGTGTGTGTGTTTATGTATGTATGTATATCTGTGTGTGGAGAGGGGCACCAACCTAACTCACACTCCTTAATGGTTTCCTTGAATATTCTTTATTATACTTTGATAAGTGTTACAGTTCTGCGAGAAATAAAAGCAATCAGAAACCTCCTTTGCACAAGCCAACTGACTTTTTTTCCCCCACTGGAAAGTGCAAGCAAAATGGCAAGGGCTTTTGGCAGTAGAATGTCCAGATAAATATGCCAGATTCCTTGCAAATGACATGATTAAAAATAGTCACAATGCTGCTAAAAACTGTTATTAAAAGGAATAGAAACTATTGTGTTAATATATTCACAGTATATAATTTATTCTCTGGGTTTATGTAAAAGGAAAGGCTATTTTCTTTGAATTTTTCCTATGCTGATATTGTAAACTATATGACAGATGGGTCAAGTCCTGATTGCAGTATTCTAACATTTGGAATAGCAAGTAACATATTTGATAGAGCTGGCAAGTTTTTATATATGATTCAACCCAGAATATAAAAGCCACCAGAATTCCAAGTTGAAAATAATTAAATGAGCTGGAAACGATCAGGAACCACACATTTTTAAGTGACAGATTTTTTTACATGTTTAAATTGCACAAGAATATTTTATAGCTCCCTTTAACCAACAGTGACGTTTAATTCTAAAATGTGTAATTGATATTTGCAAAGCAATTAATTCCTATGGCTCATTATTCTATTGCTAAACGTACCTAAACATTGGGGAGCTGACTTCAAGTCGTGTTTTTTAGTTCACCTTTTCTGAATTCCAGAGTTTTAACTGAATTAACCCATCTCAGTCTCCTCATGTGACTGCACAAAGTGCAGTTTCATGCTTGCATTGAATTTTTAGCTTTCTGGTTGCACAGTACTGTAGGATGTTTGAATCTGCTGACTCCTAGAATACATATTGTCAAATGGTGTCATTACCATGTAATACCTCAAATACCAATAAGCAAAAACCCAGCAGCTTATTCCATTTGTATCTGATCATTTCCGCTTATGTTCCTTTCGAAGTTTCCATCTTTTTGTCACTGTTTCTAAGTCAATTGTCTCTTTACTTTTGGCGTCTCTCTCCGTCATGCACAACCAGCCCGTCCGCCCAAGCCTAAGCCGCCGGCTGGGCCACCATCATCTCCTCAAACGCAGACTAATATGATAGATCATATGCTCAAAGGCATGGCCAAACAGCCGCCAAGTACTGTAATAGTCTTCCTTTCTTTTATTCAGTGCTTTTCTAGTCTAGCAGCCGCTTGTGTAGCAGTAGAAAGCTAGTCCTCATATGCAGCTTTATACAAAACACCTAGTGTGACGTGGTAGGTTTTAGAGAGCTAGAGGTAGCATTTATTTCAAAATGTCCACATTTTTTTGTCTAGCAATGTCTGACATATGCAACATTTTCAAATATCAACGTCAGCACAAAATAACATTGTTGTTGCATAACATTTTGCATGGAAACTATAAATATGTATGAGCTTTACATGATGTTGGATGAAATGTTTGATAAGTATATCGTATACGTTTCATGTAACTGTCAGTGCTCCAGCTATCTTAGCAGAATATTCTGATGTATAGTAACTTAACCAGGGAAATATTTAAAATAAGAAGGAAAAAAATTAAGATTGACATCTGCTGGCTGCCAAAGTTGTATAAGCATCAATATTTTCTTTAAAGACAGCATCTTTGAGCAGTTGTTCTTATTAACACTTTTGTCTTTTAGTTATATTTGAGAGCAGATCAATGTTGCAAATGAGAATGGGCCTGATGCTGCTCTGATCAATGGAAAAGCTTCCCCTTGGCTTCGGAGGTGCAGAAACAACCAGATCTTACTAAGGGACCTGTCTTTGGGCTCCTTTTGCAAAAGAAGTGGTTTCTACTTCTTGTAGCCATTGAGGTGCTGGATAGAATAGGACAGAGACTGAGGAGTTAACCAGGAGATCTCCAATTTCAGTATTTGCTCAATAAATTATATTAGGGGGAATCTTGATTTTTTTTTTGTTTCCAGTGATATAAGAAACAGCAGGAAAACTGGAGAAGAAACACCCAAGGTCCTTATCTGAGCCATAAATCAGTAAAATGGTAGAGTTCATTTGCATGGTGCTTTACCATCCCTCAGCCAAGCTGAGCCCCTACAGTGCCAGACTTCAGCTTGCCGAGCTCCTCCAAAAACCAGCCACATTTGGGACTTCCCAAATGTGACTGTCGTGGAACATATGGCTTTCCTTTTCATGGGAAATGTGTTACCTGTAAACAGATATTCAGGGAAAACTAGGGGCTAGCAAGACTTTGAGGTGGAGAATGAAGTCCTGGAAGCTCCCTGAGTCTTCAGCAAGGCAGGGATTTCTCCCTGGGTGGCCTGGTCAAGCAGAACGGGCCACCTTGTGCAAACACAAGTTTCTGTCCCAGCAGTAAACAAGACCTAACACTAGGAAAAAACAGGTATATGGAAGGCTGGAGTGAGATGCCCTGTCAGTACCTGGCCTGTTGGCATGTGGATCCCAAGGGGGCAGGTCTCCCACTCCACTCCTGCTCCAAACAACCGTCGCAGGGAGATTTTGCACACACCAGGGCAGTAAGCTGCTGTTTGATACCATGGAGAGGCCAAAATACCTGTGGATGCAGAGGTATGAACTGTCTGTGTAGTGAAATGCCCCTCTTCGCCCTCACTACTCTAAAGAGCTGGGACTGGACCTGGGTGTGAACCAGAGAGACATGTCTGTGGTCAGCTCTGCAGAAGCTGTGGTTCAAGGAAAATGTGATTATTTTCTTTACCTCTACATTATTTCTAGGGAAATGCTCTAAATGTTCCATATTGTTAGCACCTCGTATTTTTAATGTGTTATTAATAATATAAATTACCTGGAAGAATAGAATTAATTATTTTTTATAGTTTTCAGAAAACACTACAAAATAACATAGCTAAACACCAAGCTCCAGGATTTAAACTCTTTGGTTTGTTTTGTGGGGTTTTTGTTGTAAAATTGCATCTCTTTTCCCATATAAATCTTACCTATGAGCGTGGGATTTACCAGTTTCCACTCCCTCCAGCATGCATAGCTCCTGACCCTTGTGGAGTTAAATCCTGGAGCAAGGCAGACCTGCGAGTTTTGCTTTTAGTAGCAGGTGACATTTAAATTGCTTGAGTCTGACAATTTATTACAAGTGCAGACAGATTTGTTTGAATTGATCTTCTTAAAAGAATTTTTAAATAATATAGACATGATTCCTGTAATAGCATCATCTATGTCGAAGGATACACATTCATATATGAGTGGCCAGATGCTGTCTTTAGGGAATGTGATGTTCTTATTTGAGCTAATAAAGTGCCACCATTAAGCAAACCAACTTTGACAGTATTGTGGAATTTGGAGCTGGAGCACTGTATTTTCATAGTATAATAATGAATGTGGCTTTCTGGTTTGCTCAGTACTAATTATATAAGCATTTAACATATGCATGAAAAGATCTTTAAAGCTGTAGAATATTATGGGATTTTTTTTTTTTTTTAACCTCTCAAATAACTTACTGTACATCTAGCTTTTCACCCTGCCTTCCTTTTAACTCGAGTTCTTGTACTACAGAGAATGTAGGCCGGTTAGTCACACCAGCTAAAAAGTTAGAAGATACAATACGTCTGGCAGAGTTGGTAATTGAAGTCCTACAGCAAAACGAAGAGCACCATGCAGAGGTGAGCAGCGTCCCTGGTGAGGTTGTGTCCTGCAGCTCTTCCACAGGATCTGGTGGGAGCTTTGTATATTTGTGTGATGTCTTCCCAACTGGTGCTGGGTTATCTTTTTCAAAAGCTGAAAGTATTTATAAATAATGATGCTCAAGTATGATGAAGGCACTTCAGGAGGAATCTGTTTTCAGAGGGGAAGGAGGGCTAAAGGAGGAATTAATTGAGTTGTGCTCTCCTCGATGTCAGTCTGCGGCGTTTCTGACAGTGCCAGCAGGAGCTGAATCTGGCCAAAATATTCACCACCAACTACATGCAAGAGCAAGCCTGTCCACTTTCCAGAAAGGTTGTATTTCCAAATCATGACCTCTTTGTGTGTGCCTCCAGCCAGCATGAGCAGGGTCCCTGTTTCAGCTTCTGCTCCTGCTGTCCAGAGCGGAGCAAGGAAAACTGCAACAAAACAGAACAATTCTCCTTTCTGCCCTTTCTGAGCATTCAGGTTGTTTGCAGGGATTTCCCTGGGCCCCTTCAGTACACGATTAATTCACCTGGTTTTCTGTTGGCCTCTTCTGCCTTGATTTACTGGGAATACCTCAATTACTAGTCACAGAGGTTAGGATGAACTATGCTCTGTTACTCATTGTCTGGGTTATCTAACGCCTAATACAACCACTTTTAACTCTTCAAAGCACCTTAACAGAAAGATTTGTGAAACCATGTCATAGTCAAATATACACCAGAAAATTGTGAGGTTTGATCCTGGAAACACTTGATCCCACAGGCAGCTGGCATGGCTGGCTGTAATCCTGCTCTCAGCACTTCAGGACACTTCGGCCTGAGCAGGTGATGTTGCATACCCCTGTAAGTACTTGCAGGATTGAGCCCTGAGTTCTCTGTAAGTCTGGTGCTCTTGAATGCGTATTGAGAAGTTAATAATTTTAAAATTCGGAGTGAACAGTTATTGTTTATGACTGTAGGTATTGTAGCACTCATTCACTATTTTCTCTTTTCCTTCCCATTCATATATATATATATATAGATATATAGATATACTCACAATATTTTGCATTAAGAGCATTTGATAAATAATTTCACAATCACCTAAAAATCATTCCAGTGTGTATTAAATATGCAGTATAGTTTTACTTATTGATAATACACAGCAATCCACAAAACCCAACTAATGCCTGATTACATATTTAAATTTCCTCCCTGTTTTTCTACTGTTCATTCAATCTTGGATGATCCTGGCAGGGGAAAGAGGTATGTGACTAAACTGAATGAAGCGAGTCACTCCTGTCATATTCCGTGCATGCCCTCTCAGTGCCATGTTTCCTACTGGGATTTTACCCGGGTTGCCCTCGCTTCACTAACTTTGACCGAGGAATGTAACAGCAACTTTGGGTCGGCTGCTTGCGGAGCGGGTAGCCTGACACAGAAGGGTAAATGTGGCATAGCAGTCCAGTCCATGCATGCAGCAATGGGTATATTTTATGAGCGCTGCAGTTACATCCCAACACAACCCTACCTGCCTGGACTCGCTCCTCAGCCTGTTGTTACCTGTTGTTTGCATTCACCTGACCTCTAGTACACTGTGGTGGAGATGGACTAAGTACTACACGAGTGCCTAGAATGGTAGTGGTCTTCCTTTGGTTTTGTCTGTATGTGCCTTGTACTGGATATACAGTATTTATATGTAGAGAGAGAATATATGGGGTGAAGAGTGAAATAAATTTCCTTTTTACTAAAGCAAGGAGTGCTTGAGAGCACTATGCTTGTGCACAAACTGTTTTATTCCACTCCTCACCAGCACAGGCTGGATGTACAACCAGCTGGGAAGGAGCTGTTTTTTAAAACACAGGTTATTTTGAAAAGAGGAAGCAGTTGCAGGACTGGTCACACTCAGCCAGCCACGCTGCCAAGATCCTCACATGAGGAGGAAGGCTCAGTACTGTTCTCCAGCATCTTTTGTGTCACAAGGTTTTGATTAGAGACAGAAGGTTAATGCCAACACAGATAGGAAGCATCCCAGTCCCTTGTTCTGAATGGTGACCTGGAAGGATGAAATCCATCTCTCTCCAGAAGCCCGGCACACTGCCGGTGCGTTATTATTGAATCCCTGTCCTGAGGGTGGCTGTGGCATTTCAGCAGTGCACAGGCAATTGGCCAGCTCTGCACACTTTGAATTGCACCCAGGGAAGAGAGAGAAGAGGCTGGGTGGTTTGTTCACTGATTTTTATTATGCATTGTAGCTGCATTATGCTATCACTGTGCAATGAACATTGCTGAGGTATTACACTTGTTTTTCCCTGCCATATAATTCCAGGTGACTTTTTTTTAGATGTTGTCACTCACCTGGAGAAGGCTTGACCTGCCAGGTGTGACTCTTTGGTCTACTTTGGTTATTCAGCAAAAAATTAAGTTCCACTGCTTACTGAAGAGATACCTTATTTTACTGAAAATCAATAGTTTTTTGCAATTAACACATGCCTTTTTTCCCCATGTGGACATCCAGGCAGACTCCTTAATGAGAATGTAGAAAATAATACTCACAGCGTGTTCAAAAATCATTACAAGAGGAGTATTGTGTCTAGTCAGTTGGGTTTGTCTTACCCATAAGAAGAAAGCAACCCAGCACAGGCAGAAACAGCAAATCCATGTGCCTACATCTGTAATCTGGGAGAGGGAGGTCTCTGTCATTATGTCATCTCTCCCATCAGATGCTTCCTAGCTCTCTTTCCCTTTGTCTGGATGACTGATGACAAATGCCAGAGACAATGCCATTCACCTATTTTTAAACTTGTGTTTTCTCTCTCTATGTATATGTATGTGTATATGTATATATGTATCCTTACTCCTGGAGGTCATACATATATACATGTGTATCCATGTGTAAAATATACAATAATAGGTGTGTTTGACTAGAAAGCACACTTTTTTCCCCCCTTTACATTATTATTTAAGCAAAGCAGGTAAGTAGATGGTAAATAAATGAAATGTTACCATCTTGAAGGATGTTTTCTAAGTATGGTGTTACCAATCCTGCTTACAGAAATTAGGGAGCAGGTTGAGGATCTTGACATAAGTTAGAGAATTATGGAGTTAAAATTTGACTTTTCCAGCAAAAGGGAAACTGTTACTGGTTTGAGCATATTTTTTTTCCACCAATGATCACATGCTTTCGTTTTTTTTAAATAGCTCTTTTTTTCCCTTTCCATGGAAGTAGGTTCTTATTGCTGGACTCTGAAGTGTTTATGTTGGGATTTGTTACAGAAGACATTCTTTGGCCTCCCCTCTTTTCCCTTCCCCCAAAATGCCGGTTGCCATTGGTCCTTGGTAGCGGTTGCTCCATGGCTGCAGACCTGTGGGCAGTGTCTGGTGGGTGCCAGCATGGCAGGCTCTAGGCAGGCAGAGGCACAGCCAGAGAAACCACATCAGGGCAAGGACCCTCCCTGCACCAGAGTCCCAGCACCCTCCCTGAAAACCACAGCTGGGTGTTGCTAACTTAAGAGGACCCTGCACAGCCCCACTGCTCAGCAGCGCTGCTTTCCCACCCGTGCTTTGTGAGCAGGTTGGAGCAGGCATCAGGAGCACACCTGCATCTTGATGTTCTCAGTTCCTCTGTGGTCTCTCAGCAGCTTGATGCCTCCGAACGTGGCACTCACAGGCATCCAGCCCTGTGCCTGGCTGGACACCAGCACCAAATGTGGAGAAGAGCTGAAGAGCACTGCCCCACATCACTGCCCCACATCACAGCCCCACACAGGCTCCTTCACCTTGGTTTTGTCTTTTCCAGAGTGACAACTCTGCAGATGCCCAAGGCCACTGTCACCACTACCACTGCGCCCCTGAGCATCCCCAAGCAGGAGTTGCTGCAGCAGAGCTGGGCAGCTTCGTCCATGGGCCTGGAGCTGAGGACAGTTTGCAAACAAAGGACTCTGCTGTAGCCACCTCATGGCCCCATGCCATGACCACTTGGACACTCACCTGCTGATGTTGCCACTTCAGGCATGGGCAGACACTGAAGCTGTGCCTTCATGGCACAGCTCACTTTGTCCACATCTTCACCCCCATTACTGGCCAGGCCCAATACTAAGATTAGTTTAGGGGTCATGTGGTTATTTTGGTTATTTTACATCTTGGATGTGCTCTGGGAAGAGAATGTTGAGTGCAATGCCCTATCTATCCATGCCTTCACATCAATTTTATATAATCTCATGGAATAATACCATGGCACTGTCACTTTATATTTTATATTTATATTTATATTTATTTTATATTTATACTTTATATTCGCTTTATATTTTGAAGGATTGAAGGAGTGGAAATAGTTCCGAAGACCACCTGCCAGTATCACTGGTAGCTGGGCAAGTCTAACCAAAACAGGAAAAACCAAAGGGCAGTAACCTGTTCTGGGGGTGCTGTTCCCTCTCCATGACCAAGTGACCCAGTAGCTGGAGTTGTGCTGTGCACATCAGTGCAGTTCTTCATCAGTGAATCAGAACTGAACCCTGAGAGAGTGAAAACCCATTCTGCTTACTCATATCTGCTAAAACCTGAAAAAAATGCCCCTCCCTGACTGGCAATTCCTCTTCAAACTGATTCCTCCATTCCCAGTCTCTTCTGTTTCATCTCCACTCTCGTGCCTATGCTAGAGGTTTCTTTTTCTCGCAAAGTGCCGCAAAGCTGTTCCTTAGCTCCTTTAAGTCACTAATTTCCTATCACTTCAAAATGACAGCAAATGGTCCTATGGACAGCTCTTCTCATATTGCATGCTTCCAGCCAGAAGTGACTACTGAACACGCATGCATGCATTTGCAGCATTCACATCTGAGCCGTGTATGATCTGAATGTCACCTCAGAGAGCCCGCACAGAGAATTTTAAGGACCCATGTGCATGAGAATGAGTTACCTCACTGATATTTTTTGGTTTTCAAGTTTAGACATATTTTTTTCCTGCCTCTGTGAAAATATAGGCTTGCTGTAGATATTTTTTTTTACCTTGGCATGTTGACAGTAGGGCTTTATAATAGATTCCTAATCAGTAGCATCATGAAGATGGTAGTGTGTTAGCTAACCATGTAAAATGAACAGTGCCGTAATAACTTTTACTGGTGATGTTTGAAATATCTTTGAAACAGAGTATGAATTATTTAGGACAGATTTTAATGTCTCAGGCTTCTAATTTTTCAAGACAAATGCAAGTAGTGAATCTAAGTAAAATTTAAGCTGTTGAAAAACACGTCAGAAAACCCATAACCACAGTGAAGAAACTCCCAAATTTCTGTACTTTAGAAATAAGAATTAGTTGATTTTTTTCCTGATAATTAACATAATTAATGATTAATGAATTAATTTATTGTAAATTGAACAGATGAAACCTTCTCTGCCACATTACAGACAGCTGCATGCCTTTACAGTGGAGGTCTGAAGTGATCCACTACAAGAAACCTTTGTGTTAGAGCGGCAGTGCCTAATTCTGTGATTAGCACTGCCCATGCAGGCTAGTGCTCCAAAGCACTGTTCTCTTTACAATAAAGGTAGTTTCCATGGGATGCAACTTTTTTTTTTTTTTTTTTTTTTTTTTTTTTTAGATATGTGGCCTAACATCTTTCCCTGTGCTTTATTAGAACTAATACACTTCTTTATTATCTTTTTCTACCAACTCTGAAGGCCTTTGCCTGGTGGTCAGACCTAATGGTTGAGCATGCGGAGACCTTCCTGTCCCTGTTTGCAGTGGATATGGATGCAGCATTAGAGGTGCAACCCCCAGACACCTGGGACAGCTTCCCGCTCTTTCAACTCATAAACGATTCCCTCCGTAGTGACTGTATGTATTTTGTATTTTGATCATTTTCTCTTCAGTGGGCAGCTCAGGTTACTGATAATGCTTTCAGCCTCTCCCTACTGCACAGAGAACTGAGATGGGTAGAGATTTACACATTTACACACTCTTTTAGCATCAGCTTGATTTTATTCCATTGCCACTAGGAAAAAAGCACACCCCTTAAATCACCTCAGTCAAAGGTGGGAAGTTGAACTTGTATTTTGCTTCATCTTCTCAAGTCTCTTGGTAATGGCTACCTGATAAGCAGGAAATTGGGTATTCTATCTCATTGTCTTTAAATGTGTGTATCGTTTTATATGTGTGTACTGCATTTATTTAGCATGGAGTAAACCGGTCCCTGCTGTATGATTTTATTGAAGGGAGTAAAATAGTAAAGTAAATGGAAGCAGGACTAGTTCAGAAGAACAGTGCTTTGTGAAATGAGACTATTCTCTGAAGCACTTGGGCCCATGCTTTCAAAACCCATGTGAGGATTTGGCACTTTTCTGGGTGATCCAACCCTTCCCTGGGGAGCTGGTGGCTAAATTGGCATTGCCTTAGCTAGGTCCTAGACCAGGACCCCAGTTAGCTTTCTAAGACTACATGAAAAAAGCCAGGGACTCATCCTCAGAAAGCAAGTTCCAGCATCATGGTAGTGAGCAACCAAAGAAGAAATTATTCTCACACCTGCTAAAGCCATAATGTTTGCCATGCTGTATTTCTTACACCAGTTTTTATTCACAGGAAGTGATAATGTATTTGTAAGTTTGACTTTAATGGAAAAGAAGGTTCATTGTTTGTTTACTTGTTTGGAGTAAGAAGTCATTTCTGCTCTCTGTGTCATGAACATTGGTGCCTGATGCAAGCTCCTGTTATGTTCTTGAAGTTTTCCTGTTGACTGACAAATTCATTGTGTGATGGAAGTGCCACACTGTGGTTTGTTACAGAGGTTGTAGTAACAGTAGTGTCTTACTATACTTTTATTTATCTATTCTAGATAATTTGTGCAATGGAAAATTCCACAAACACCTCCAAGACCTGTTTGCTCCACTTGTTGTTAGATATGTCGATCTGATGGAGTCCTCAATTGCACAGTCAATTCACAGGGGCTTTGAGCGGGAGTCATGGGAGCCAGTAAAGTAAGGAAACCTCCTTTGATACAATCGGAATTTGGGTGCAAATGGATGGAGATTCATATAGAGGTGAATTAGCAAACGTTAGACTGGACATGCAGAAAGTGCTTTAAACTTTCTAGTTTAATGATAAAAATAGGAGGCCCGATCTCTTCAGGATTTTCAGGTTAATGAGGGAAATGGTATTGGGTTTTTGAAATGCATTGCTGCCTCAGTTTGAACTGTGTGCCTTTGAACAGGGAACCATGAAAATGGGAAAACTTTCTTAACTGCCATGGCTTTTTGGAACCCATTCTAAAAGGCCTTTTCCAATGCTGCTTTTGAACTCACATAGCTCCTTTTCAGAACAAAAATATCTCGCTTCACTGTGTTCAGTTTCAGCCCTATAACCCCTGTGAGTCATTGCTGTATTTATTCTTCCCAATACTCATTTTTTCCACCCACCCTGTGGGGGGATAGTGCAATGTGTGCCTCTAGCATCAGCCCCATGGCTGGTGGCTGCACAGGTCCCCATGTCCAGGGCAGCTCTGCCAGTCCCAGCTCCCCTGCCTTTAGGATTAGACATGCAGAAACCAAAGTGAAACATGGGCAAGATGATTCAAGCATAATAATTTCTTACATTTGGAAAGCTAGGAGTTCGCCAGCAAGAAACTGGGAGCCTGAGAAAAACCCAAATTGAACTCAGGAGCTGGTGAATGATAAAAATGTGACATGTGCTTTGGATTACTGTTGTTATTTCACAGATTTTGAAGCATTGCTGAACCCTGTCATACTTGCTCTATAAAGCCAAGTCAGATCCTACAAAGGGAAATAACTGACTTTTCCTTCTAATAAAGATATTAAAAGAGAAAGATGGACCCTTTGCAAGCAACATGAGTCTGGCAGTGCCTCGGACTAGGAAGTGGGACCAGGTGACCTCTGGAGAGACTCTTTTCCTGGCTATTTTTTGTCATTCTCTAGGCAAAGTGAAATGGCACTGCACTCTCAGAGGTTTCTGATAAAAGAACGTGTGGTCTTTCAGGGCTTTTCACACCAAATATGTTCCGTTTACAAGGAAAAGAGATTTTGTTCAGCAGCCAGCCTCCCATATGCAACCTGGAGTCTGAGTACCCAGGTTTTTTCCTTTCTTTTTTGTGCATCCTCAGCATCCGTAAGGATTCTGCCTGCCAAATCTCAGGCTTTTTCTTGACACCTGATCATCCCCTCTGTTTTGAGTGGGGTTAAGTGGCTGGCATTCAGGAGCCTCTCTCACTTTCCATTTGCTGTCTTTGGTCTGCAGGCTAACAGGATTAAAAATCCTAAAAAATCTTGCTTCAAATAAGCAGATGTGACCCAGAAAACATACAAGAAATAGATCTTTCGAGTAGGAGAATGCCATTTTTACAGCCACTCCTTCAAGTGGAATTGCACTTCGAAGTTAGCATTAACTTCAGTTTCAGAGCTCTGCTTTAGTAAAGAATATGTTTGTATTTCCTTGTCTGTTATGAAACAGAAGCAGTTAACTCTGTGTACCTGTTTACCTGGGTCAAGCACTCAATAAACAAATAATTCTGCTTTTTTTTTTCTTTTATCAGAAGCTTTTTGCTTTTAAATGACTTTAGGGGGTTAACTATAGATGTCCATAAGTACTTGGATGTGCTACTTGCCTGTCAAAATGCTTTGTCCCTGAGCATGCCAGCATCTATCATTTCCAAGTTATGTCTGATAGCTGTAAAAGATCTTTTCTTAGTTCTCTTGTGATGGTTATTCCCTTCTGGAGTTCCAGTTACAGCATGCTTTGAGTATTGCATCTCCAAGCAAAAGCCCAGGATGGACTCTTGCTCTTACAGGCTTCAGTATTTAAAAGATTTCTTCCAGCAGGAAAGTGGGTGCTTTCCACAAGAAGCTTCTGTCCATCTGGTGAAAAGATGCACCATGGGTTTTTTTTCACTAGTTGATATTTTGTTCTTGTGTCTCACACACAAAAGTGTGAGTTGCAAACGCTGGTTCAACACCATGTGACCTGGTGAAGGGAGGCACCAGTGAGTGCCAGAGGGTGGCACATACAGTGCAAAGGAAAAGAGGAGTGTCATTCCTAGGATCTTATGACATTTTTGATGTGCTGTTCAGAACTAAATGTTAAGGCGTCTTCATCTTTGCCTCCTGGGCAGACCACCTGCTCCTCTTTGTCTGATCGACAGGGAACTTGCAGAGAAATTCAGGTTAGAGACTTACTTTGTTTGATCTGCCCTCCTTTATCTACTGTCTTCTCACCCCACATGTCCATACCACAGCACAGTTGAATTTTTGGCCATGGATTCTCAAATAGTTTGGACCAGCCAATTCCCAAACAAATTGTGACCTTCTATTGCCACCTCTCCTGCTGAGCTTTTTTGGAAATCAGGATCACTGCAGAATGTTCTTCCACAGCTTTCCTCTTCTTTGGAGAAAGACCTTCAAGTTGGCCAGCAAAGACAGATCATCATAACTGACTGTTCCACCAAGCTTGTTGTCCTGGATCTCTACAGTGCATTGTGAGAAGGAAATCTCATTATCTCCTGTTAACCAAGAAATTATTCCACAACACAGAATCTTTTGAAAGGGTTTCTCTGTACTTGTGCTTGCAGTCAAGGCTGAAATATGTAGCCCTCCATAACCTGACCAGATGGCAGTTTGCAAGCATGTATTTCTTCTATTTTCATTGCTGAATACTCTGCACCTTATGCTCTGAGGAGCTAGGTACAGAAATCGCAGTGAGAGAGATACTGTTAAGTATTGAAAAAAAATGGGGGGAAAAAGCATTGATGTTATGTGCTTATGAGGGCTCTGTAATCTGCCTCTGCAGAGCTGCTGAATTTGCAGGGGGTCCGTGCCCTATAGCTAGAGCAGCTGGTGCGCTCGTATGAATCCACGCAGAGAAATGTGGAACACTTGTCCTTCGCACAGTCATCCAAGTATGCAGGATACAGAGTAGGTCTGTTCTCTGGTGATTTGAGAGGTCTTGGAAAAGTAGGGTTTGCAATGGGTTTTTTTCATGCTAGCTTCTCGGAGAGCGCTGATTTATCTTGCAGCCAGCTGACACGTATGTATGTGTGTCTCTGTGTGTGTGTCTGTGTTGAAAGAAAAATCTTTTTGAGCAAATGCTAAAGCTGGTGCAATGACAACCCATTTCAGTGGCTTGACTAGGACATTACTCATTGACCCAGGGCTCTCTCTACCGCTCTGTAGTCCTGGCTTTAGCATTTATTAATTGCTCACTAACTCTTTGCGAAATATTTATAACTGTATCATTAATATAAATGTCAGAACTTGAAAAATATTATTATACTAATCATTTTATAAGGTTGTACAACTACAAAATGATAGTGAAAATTGTTTCCCCTTAAAAGAAGCACCGTTGTAGTGAAAGTGAGTATTTTTGTTACTATTCTGGGTGTCAGTCACAGGAGGAGCACAGATTTGACTGCCTACTTCACGATCAAGCTCTTTGCTTCACATCAAGGCTTTTGTGAAAAGATTTGCTCTTGAGCATTTGCTGAGCCTCCACAGTGAGGTTGCAAGTGTTTATAGTGATGGAAGAGACAGGCGTTTGCGTCTTCCATCACTAAATCATTTCAGGCATCCCGTAAGAACTGAGCATTTAGGTGTGGCCAAGGGTCTCGTTCAACTCTGTTCTGAACCCAGGAGCCGACTCAGTAAAAATACTGTGATTTTTCTGCCCTCCTTTCATTGCTAGGGCAGCTCTACAGGAGCAGCCGCGGTGCAACTGGACGTGTTCCATGTGATCAGTGCTGCTGTACAGTGTGAGCATTGGGAGGTTGTGCAGGGGTATATTGCCAGTCTGTTTGCACTGAGAATTTCCCAGCAGACAGTCCAGGTGAAAGCCATTTCCACAGCTCACACAAACAAACGGGGCTGAAGCAGAAGATGCCAGGAAAACAAGCAGTGCAGCTCCAGAACCTGTGTCTCTTATCAAAGCTATCAGGATCCAGTCCTGGAGCTGAGTCGTTTTAAATCAGACAGCCCTCTTCTTGTTGATGCAAATGCCCACATTCCCTGCCTGATGGCTGAGGTTATATTTAGCCGTCTATATTAAATAGGCATGGCTGGCTTCTAGAAACAGTTTCTCATCTTGGACCTGTAGCTTTATGGTCTGAACAATTGCAGGCTTTACGGAACATTTGTTGGTAATATTAATAATTTTTTAGAGGTCTCACTGCAACTGCTAGTCAGATAATTAGATCATTTGAACCTGAAAAAACTGCATGTCAATTCAGGAGAATATTTTTTTACATTAGTTACTGTATGTTAATATAATATACTCCATTATTTTGCTGTTTCGTTTTGTTCTAAGAGTACTAACGTATTCTTGCAACATACTCTTGCATCAGCAAAATAATGTGTTGTATAAAAGAAATATGTTTCCGTGTGAATATAGTATACTGTTTACTCTAGAAGTCATATTTTATTAATACAGTGTTTTTATTAATATAACACTGTCACTTCTTGAATTTTAATATTAAAACCAAAGGTCCTCTGATTTATGTATTTACCATCTGGCTAAGTTATTTAAGTTGCTTTTCCTTATACATTTATATGTTGTCCACCTCTTGCTATTTCTTTATTTATTCCATATCAGTATCTAACCACATGCACTGCCATTTCTGAAGATTTAACACTCTCTCAATCACTATGGAGTCTATGTCTCATTCAATAGTCATATCATCTTAACAGCAGATACAGTATGAATGGAAACAATGGACAACTTTGTGATGGTAGTGAATTCTCCTGTTTGCCTGAAAAAGAGAAGACACAGATAGCAGGAAGCTAAATCTACTAAGAATCATAGAAATAATTAGAAATAAGAACATAGTTGTGGTTTTTTCACTAGAAAAATACTTTGATTTGTGATATTCCTCCCCAACAAGTGATTTTATTCACAAAGAATGAAGTCTGTTTCCTCAGATTCACCACCAATAACAAGCAGAGCTGCGGCAGAGATGTGGTTCACATTGTCTGTTGTGTTAGGAAACATCTATTCAGTACAGGCAGCTCAATTCCATTAATTTGGGGGTTGATGTATAACTGAAATACATATAAATGAAGTGCAAAATATGTCTCAGGGAAGTTACTAACATTTTAATATGCCTTGAAAGACATCGTGTATAACTTGATAGTTTCACAGAAATCCAGATAATGGTGTCCATAAAGTAACTAATTTAATCCAGGGAAATGGAGAGACATCCAAAGGTGGCATATCCTGATGCAGTCACTGAGAGCAGGAAAGTTTGGATGCTGAAGCAGTGCCCATGTGCATCAATAGAAAAGCTCTCAGTAGCTTCAGCAGTGCAGGGTGAAGCTGAAATCGTGAATTTTCTGATTCCATTTTCACTGAGTCCAAGTAACAGTCTGGTGAAAATGGTGTCAAAGTATCTGGTTTTGTTCCTCACATGGGACTGTGAAACCACCTGTGGGTTGTGTACCAGTGAGTCAGACAGTGTTCCTGGGAGAGGGCAGAAATGAGGCATTTCTCTGAAACTGGCCTCTCCTCTGAGGGCCAGGTAACATGTGAGTTGGGTTGAGATTGAGATCTATCTTTTGCTGATTCCCAGATCTCCTGATGTTTTTATTTTGCTTGTAGAATATAATTGTGATGAGATACTCATTAAAACAGAGTTAGACCAATTGTAACATCTAGAGAGCTAGCACACTGAAATGTGTTGGGGTGGATTCCAAACTTTGGGCTTGCAGTGCTGTTACATGCACCTTGTTCCAGGAGAGATGTTGCATTAAATCCTTACAGCTGCCCACTTTTTAAAAATCTCTAGTGGCATAACAGTTGCACATTTGAAAATACTGATTGAAGTAATGATGCCCAAGTACACATGCTTCATATTAACCTTTGAATATCTTAATCACCTCATAGCCCACTTCCAGCTATGAAACAGTAACGTACTAGTCCTTTTTTATTTACAAAGTGCAGATCATTCACAGTGCACAAATAGTAGGGCTGGACAATCCTTTTCTCTGCACCCAGGAATGCAAGGGACGATCAGGGCACAGTCTTCACAGAGGAAGAACCTTGTAGTTCGTTTCATCGCTCCAGATTAGCCCATCTTTATTTGTAGAGGGTCTAAGATAGAGAGGTTTTGCAGCAAAATTGCAACTCCATTGAACTTGGTGGCGAGAAAAACTCTTATGGCTGGAATTCCAGACTCTGTTTATTATTTCAAATTCCAGTTCCTTAGCAGAGCTCTGAGTTTAGCTCTTTCATTCAAGCCTGTGTGTAAGAACTGAGACTCTTCCTTAAAAGAGAGATTTTTTTGGAAGAAAAGCTGCTCTCTGCACTTTGAAATGGTATCAGGACTTGAAGGTGCAGTTATTTTCACAGGTGTTTGAGTTTCTTTTAATTTGCTACTTTGTGATTCTTCTTTTCATTCTGGTTTGCTTTTTTGGTTTTTTAAGCAATTTGAATTTTATAGCAGACTGCAAACACAGTACGTTTAAGCTTCCATACTCATGCTTCTTTCTGATATGTTTTGCTTTGGTTTTTTAACTGTCCTCATGCTGTGAACTTTGCAGATTTGTTTCTGAGTGTCATGTGCTTCTGCTACATCGGCATTGTCACTGTTATGGTATTTTTTCTTTCTGTCTGTTTCTTCCACAGGAGTTTAACAAGTAATCTGCCCAATGTGAATCTACCAAATGTGAATCTCCCTAAAGTACCAAATCTACCAGTTAACATCCCACTAGGCATCCCACAAATGCCTAGCTTTTCTGCACCGTCATGGATGGCTGCTATTTATGATTCTGAGTGTGTATTCAGTTCAAATTAGATCTCATTTAAATTTAAAGTGATCTTGGCATGGATATGTATTGTTTGTTTCTGTGCATTACATAAAACTTTAAAGAGTGATACAGTTAATTAGATGCTTTCTGAATGAGACACCAGTGAATTTCTGGCATGTGTATTTTGAGGGGTATTTTGTATAAACCTTGAAAATTTGTCTCAACTCCCACTGAGAGTTTGAGGAAGTATCTTGCTTTACAAAATAGCTGTCAACACTGGGGCATGGTCTGAATAACATACAAACCACAGAACTTATAATATGACATTATGTGTCTCAAGCAAACAGTTTTGTTCAAAAGAGAAGATGAACCAATTTCAATGCCAGTCAACCAATTTCTGTGGACCAGATGTAGATCTAAAAATGAATTTTATTTAATACAAGCTCTGCATTTCCCAGGTAATTTTTGTCTTGATTTTGATGAAGCAGTCTAAGAAAGAGGAGCACCCTGTAACAGGTTTTATTCGTGTTGGGGGATGTCCCAGAGAGCAATTAAAGCTCCATAGCCTTCATTACTGCCCAAATAATGCCATGACCAACTAAAGAAAGATATTTTCAATGTGCGTTTTAGATTATGGCTTGGAAAATAGTGTCAAAGCAGTCACTCTGTAGGAGCCTTCCACTCTGTGCTCCCAGGTTCCTGTCAGAGTGTCCCAGGGTGCATGTGTGAAGCTCGGGGGAACATACCACAAATCCCCAGCACAGATTAGGCAAGTTCTCTTAAGGAGATATCCCACTGAGCAGTGTGGAGGGTGGTACGGAGTGGGCTCAACACAAATCTCATCATTTGAGGTAGGTTATCTCTCAAGATGCCCTATCATGGGAACTGTTACTTGTCCATTCTCCTTCTAAAATCCTAGAGAGTTATTTAGGGTTGGCATAGGGTGGTCTCAGTCAGCACTATGGTGCTTTTCCCCTATCCTCTCACTTAATGGATAAAACTGAAGAACTCCCCCAAGAATCCCCTGTTCACTGTTACTGAAACACCCTCGGTTACATCTACACCTGGAGTCCACCAGAAGGCCTCTGCCATTAGTCTGGCACAGGCAGGATTGCAGAGCACTGGTAATGAACAAAAGTAAAGAAAACACTGATGTGAGATCTTTTAAAATAGATTTTAAAACCTTTTAAAATATTGGCTTGGTTGTTTATGTTTCAAAGCCATACAACTCATATTCATGCTAAGATAGTTATATTAAAGGCTAGCTTAGGCAGTTGTCTGTAAAGAGTACCCAAAAGTTTTAATCTTTCTCTGTGCATGCTTTGTGGTATTGCCCTTGAAAAGATAAGAATCATGTAATGACAGAAAATTGGATAATTCCTCTGAAAATGCTTGAGCATCAATGGTATATTGCAAGCTGCCTGCGTGATTAGAGTAATTGTGGTGCTCCCAAGCAAAATACAAACAGTGCATTTTGGAAATGAATATACTATATTG
The DNA here is from genome assembly GCF_041296385.1 of Aphelocoma coerulescens. Classification (NCBI taxonomy): domain Eukaryota; kingdom Metazoa; phylum Chordata; class Aves; order Passeriformes; family Corvidae; genus Aphelocoma; species Aphelocoma coerulescens. The sequence continues at coordinate 14,239,381 of NC_091026.1, read as the reverse complement.
TTTACTTGAATGGAGTCCTAATCAAAAGTGAGAAAAAGACTGAGAGTAATTCTTTAAAAATTTTGAAACCAACTGGATGTCATAATATTGCTGTAGTAAATACTAATTATTATATTTGTACACATTTAATCACTTAAAATGTAAATTCATACAGTTCCAAAACTGGGTTTAGACTGTTAAAGCTTGCTTACACCCAAGCACAGGTTTGAACTAAAAACTGGTGGTAGATGAACATTTGAGACTGTTGTCCAAACTGGTCCCCTGGCTAAAGCAAATGCCTGATTCTTTATCTTTTCATCTCCCTGGTTTCCTTTTATGCACCCTACCCCTCCATCAAGGACATGTTACCTGTTGCTTAGTGTCAGATATGTTTCTCCTACAACTAAGATGATTCATTCTTTATCTCGTTGATTCTGCTAGCCCAGTATCCCACAGGACCCCTCTGGCATGTTGGGACTACAGCTCTCACCTGGGAGTAGCCCTCTTTGCATTAGTTCCAAGCTCCTCTAGCATTAACTCAATGCAGCTGGCATCTGTCACAATAGAAACACCCTCCCTCATCTGTTTCTATAGATGATGTCAGCACAAGTGGTAATGCATGGTGTGTTAAATATCTTATAAATTACTGTGTTAGCATTAGTGGTATGCGAGGAGGGGGTTGAAACTCTTGAAGCTCCCTTGGTAATTGTTCTGATAAAAAAAAAGTGAGGGAGAAGAGGAGAGGGAGAGAAAGGGGTTATGGATGCATAAATTTCTCTGCACAAACAGAGTGCAATCCAGTCCTGTATTTTTATTCTGTAAGTGGAGGTTTGAGATATAATTATACTGTGAAAAGAGCTGGTGTAGCTACACACTGCAGGACCAAAGACTTCCATCTGGGCAGGGGTGTGGGTACCAGAATATATGCTTGTGAAAGAAATTGAGAATTTTGTGGCAGACCAAAGTTGCAAAATAAATTTTTTTAAATGTAAATTTGTTGTCCTATAATTGCATTTGCAAAGAGAAAGGTGCAGTGGTAAATCCTGCCGAAACTCCTGGATATGAGATGTACCCTTAGCTCAATTGACTTACCCCAATTTTTTTTCAGCTGTTCAAGAGATAAAGCGTGTCCTCGCTCACCACTTGTTAGCACTGTCCCTTACCTGGAAATAGGGCTGTACTGGGGGGACAAAGCAAACTCAAGATATAATTTGGAGGGGGGAGAATTGCATGAAACCCTAAATCTTAATAACTGCATACAGCCTAGTATGGCAGTTATTATTGATCAAGGATTTTCTCCCACAGTTTCTGGCCTTAATTCTTAATAATCACATACATTAATGTGGTTATTAACTAAGGCTGATTTTTACCATACACACGTTCTTCCCGTTAATATGTGTAACTCATGATGTTGTCTTACTCATCTGGTCTGGAAAGTTTTGTGGGTGATGACAGCAAGGTAGATTAGGCAACTGTATGGTAAAACTCAAAATCCTGATGGTGGAGATGGCCAGCGTTGTCCTGTGTATGAAACTGCTGTCTGCCTTACACTTGTTGCAGGAATGGTCTCCACATCAGGTTGCAAAGACCGTGATGCCACTTTTGACTTTTGTTCTCATTTTGCCCTGCCAGCAATGGATCAGGCACCTCAGAAGATATGTTCTGGAAACTTGATGCCCTACAGACCTTCATTCGGGATTTGCACTGGCCTGAGGAGGAGTTTGGGAAACACTTAGAGCAGCGCTTGAAGCTTATGGCGAGTGACATGATCGAGTCCTGTGTGAAAAGGTAGGTGCCCATGAGCAAGCTCCTGTTTCTCACAGGAGCTCACAGGATGCAAAGCCTAATCCACCCTAGAACTGGAATTCATCCCATTGCTGTGAAATGTGGACTCTCCCAAGCAGGCACTTCTCTGTTGACACTCTGGAGAGTGCTTATTCACAATAAGGCAATGAATCACCCATTCTTTTGGGCTTTGTAGGTAATTACTTATTTTTAGTGCTGCACGTGAGGTCAGATATTTGTAAATGCAGGTTGGTGTGATGATGCTGAATGCTGAAGGCATAGCCATAAGAAAGATCCCAGTGCCCACCCAAAAGACACAGATACATGAAAAAAAAAACAAGAAAAAATTATTTTAAAAGTGGGGTAGTGTGTTGCTTGGCACACAGGTTTCACGTCTGCCGTTGATTGGGAAAAGCTGTTGTATCATCAGCCACATTATAGTATAGTTACCTGCAGATCTTCCAAAACAGAGATATCTTTAAGCAAATTATAGACATATTGGCAGCTGTCATTTCGAAAGCAAAATATTGAAGTAAAATTTCCAACTTTTCCACAGGAGTTTGTGTCCATTTGCATTGGAGGTAATGAGGCAAGAAGAAAAAATGAACTTTGTATTTCATTGTGCAAAAATTCATAGAAAATGAGATGAACCAAAGAAAAAAATGGATGCCAAATACAGCTGATAGATGCTAATATTAACTGCAGCATGTGATGTGGCTGTTCTGTACTGCAGTTTTCTGGCCACTCTGCAAGTGTGAGTGTGGCATTTATTTTCAGTACGATCCTCACCGGCTGGATGTGCAGTGTCAGCGCAGGGGAAGGCACGTTCAGTCCCTGAAATGCAGGCAGGAAGGCAGACAGCTCAAGGTTTATTCTCTCACCATTCTGGAATAAACCCCAGTGCATTTTAAGTGCAATGAGATGCATTGCACTTAATGTCTTTGACATCGAGCAATTTATTGCAGCAGCTCATCTTTGGTCCTGTGTCTGGCACAAATACTGAGCTTCATTTGTCCTCCAGTTGTCAGGCTGTCCTTTAGGAGAAAACCCAGTGCTGAAGCTCTGCTCGCTGCTCTGCCCCAGCACCACCTGCAAAACTTATTTTCTATTTTTTTTCTTTTCACTTGGAGCTAAGGCTCCTTTGCTGTCCCTGCAGCACAGTTATAGCTGCAATGATCTGTAAAAATCAGACCAAGTTAGCTCAGCTGAGATAACTGGGAAAAATAAGGAAATTTCCAGGTACATCTAAAGAAGGGCTTGTGTGTCTGGAAGCCAGTTTTTTTTCCCTGATTTTCCTGAACCTTTCTACAAATGTGTTGCCCCTCTGTAAAAACCTGGCCCAGCTTGTATTGGTACAACTATATATAATGGTTGTGAGCATAAGTAAGTAGGAACATGCTCCTTTCCATGAGGAGATGGAAAATCCCAGTCTTCTTGGGTCCTTTCAGTAATTATCAAGATTCTAGTCCCCGAGTCCAGGCTAAATCTGGCACTGGTAATTAAATCAGTTCAAATGCCACTGCTGATGTAAACCAATATGCTGCCTTCCCTATTTATATCACCTGCAAACAGGGCCTGGCTAAGGTTTCTTTAGCGATTTCAGTTTGACACAACATTTTTCTTCACGTCTGTCTCTGAACTGTTGAATCCATGGAGGAGCCACCCTGCCTTCCACACTGGGTTGTATTTTGGGGCTGTCAGGAAAGCAGCCCATGCAAGGAAGGCCTGTTAACTAATAAATCCAGGCAGAAGGACCTATATACCAGCTCAGATCTGATCCCAAGAATGGGAGCTTTATGTTAATAAATGAGTTTTCATTTCCATAACCCTTGGGGGATTGTTCAAGTACAGAATTACTCCTGAGCTGCAGCTGATTTTATTTGTTATTTCTAAATTGAAGCTCCTATGTTAATTTATTGGCAGATTCTGTCTGATGTGATAATTCTTCTGTGTTAGGTTAGATTAGTGAAGTACCTCTGGAATATGAAGAAGGGCTCTGAAGAAAGCCAAGGCAGTGCTCACCTCACTGGAAAGCATTCCTGTGTTAGACTCACAAATGCCTTGGTATTTAAAATATGACACAGCATCAGATTTTGTAGGTTTTAGTCTGATGAAGCTTTTCATGTATCATGATTTGTTACTGCCAGGGATGTCAAATTTGATCTTGGTGAAACCTCAGGAGAGCAGGGAGATGTGTGATGCGAGTGTGTTCATATGCACATGACTGTGCCTGTGCATGCTTTGCAGACGTATTCTGGTGAATTTGTGTGGTGCAGGGAAACCACTTCTGTGAACTTACAAGGCAATTAAGAATGTCCAGCCAGCAAATGCTATCATACCACCATAAATGCAATGATCTGGCAGTGTCTTTTCAGTCAAGCAGGGAAGGAGTTTCTGTTATTTGTGGTTGATATCAGGGAGCAATAGGAGCTTCCTTTAGTATGCCAGGCTGTGGTTATCAATCAGCTAATGCAACCAAATTAAAGATATGTATTGACACTGCTGTTTGTAACATCATCACACTGTTTATCAAGCATAAGGGAGTCACAGTTTCCCTGAAACTGTTGAACACTTCATAAATAGTGTCTATTCTGGAAAGGGAGTTTCTTTTTAAAATGGAAAATAATTTTTAGAAAAAACACATTTGTAACAATTGCATTATGGCACTCCCAGCAGCATTCAGCTTTCTGGCTTCTCAAACTCCTCTCAGTATTGTTTCACATTATTATTGGCTTCAGTATGTTTAAAAGCAACCGAAACATCTTTTTCTACTTTCCTTCACAGAACAAGGATTGCATTTGAAGTAAAACTGCAGAAAACCAGCCGATCAACAGATTTCCGAGTCCCTCAATCAATATGCACCATGTTTAATGTCATGGTGGATGCCAAAGCTCAGTCTACAAAGCTTTGCAGTATGGAAATGGGCCAAGAGGTAAAACGCAGGTTCTTCCTTTCACAGCTTTTAAAGGCAATGCCATGAAATTTCCTGTCTCCTGTTGTGCTCGTTTCCGAAACGTTGTATCGTTTGTGGGTTTAGCCTTCCATAGAGAGTGTGCAGATGAATGTACAGGGGGTTGCTCTCAAATCTAATGAATAGAAACAATTGGAATCCCTGTCACTTATGAGTGGCTTTTTGCAAGGACTGTGGTATGCATATGGTATCTCTCAAGCTTGGTTGTTGCATGACGACCATATAAATTGAGTCATTAACTGCACCTTGGAGCCAGGTGTCGGCAACACGCTTTCTGTGTATGGCTATTTTCTGTAGACAAACATAAGGAAAGCAGAACTGCCAAGTTGGTGCTGTGATGCATGTAAAGGAAAAAAAAACCCCAACAAAACTACAAAAATAAATAACTTCCAAAAGTAGATTGAAATTCTGGCTGCTTTGCCTTTCTCAAGTACTGGCTGTAATCAGCACACTTGATCATTCTGGATTTCCAGGTTCATAATGACTCAAGTTCCCAAACAACAAATCTGTTTTAATTAATTGCTGATTTTTATTTTCTTCTGAAGCCATAGTTGCAGGTTCAAGTTTCTGTGAATTGATCTATGAATTAGAAAGACATGGCAAATTGGAATGAATTAAATGCATCAGAATGCTCATTTTGCTCCAGTGACTTCAAGTCAAATTGAATATTCATATACCAGTCTAGAATAAATTCACAAATGCTGTTCGGCTCACCTATTCTGCTGCTTGTCAGCATTTCCTAGATATGCCTTTTCACTACAGCTTTTCATGGTCCGATTTTGCAGTGAATCACTGCTAGTTGTTCCTGTGTTTTTTTCAGTTGTTCACCTCAATTGGTTCCTCTGAAAGAACTTGCTCCAAAGGCCACTGGATGCAGCAGGGCTCTCTGCCCTAATGTCAGTGGTGTTTGGATCAGATTCAGCTGTTCTTTTTATTTTTCTTCTACATATTTCAGTTATGACATTTTATTTGCGGCACTCACCTTGTAAGAGTTTTCAGACTGCCCATCATAGGTCTTCCCTTGTCCTCCAGGTCAGCTGAAGCAGATCTTGAGTGGGCTTTTGTTGTCCGAGCCTGGACATGAACTTCTCTACCATTTTCTGTTCCATACTCATACCCATTTGTCTCCCCAAGTCCCTCAGCCTGCAGCTGCTGCAGCATCTACCCTGGCAGTGCCCCATCAGCTGGGAAGGTCCATGTTTGCAATGCTCCCCACTGCAAACCAGGATCAAACCCTTTTACAGGCACAGTCGCTGGGGACAGGGAGATTTTGGAGATCATGCAGACTCTGATATCATGACAGAGGAGGCTCATTGCATTCATTAAACTGTCAGGTTAAGTATTCAGATGGCACAAGACCAATAACATCAGCTGTGCCCAAGTATCCTGTGACCAGGCACTTGCTGCATCTTTCCATGCTGACTTGTGATACTCTCTGCTTGCCACAGTTTCCTCCAAATTCTGAGCATCAGAACTGCAGGTTTGGCCTGACTCAGACTGCAGGAAACAGGGGAGCAGGCAGCCATGCAGTTGCTGCTGGGCTGCAGCTGCAATTAGCTGCCAATCTGCCTGTGCCACTTACAGGAGGTGTTTGTGCAGCAGCTCAGAGACAGCTGAACTCCTGTGGCAAGCAACAGTTGCTGGGACATGAGGTTTTTAACAGATAGCTAAACTAATAGACCTGTAAAGCAGATGTAAATTATTGGTGCATAATTTACCATTTAGGGCTGCTGTATTTTATACACCCTCCCTTTTTCTTTCTTTTAATGAGTGTTACTACCTCCCCCTCCATTCACTCGTGCCACTCTGTGTTTTTGGCTATCTCCATCTCCTCTTCTTGAAGCTGTCCAAACCTGTGTGCCAAGATGGTCAGGCTGAGGGGTGCAAAAGTTCATATATAGATCTGTCATTACAACCTGGGAGGGGAGGACAAAGTGCCACCCCACCTCTTCCAATCCCATTGGAAATGATGAGACAGTCAGATAGGCAGCAGAGGCATGGGAACCTGGGTTTCCAGCCTGTGTCTTTCTCAGTAGTATGGAGAGTTGTCTGTGGTCTGTGCCTCACTGAGTCCCTCTGTGACCCCATCTCTGGTGTGTAGCAGCTGCACAGGTCAGCAAGGGGAGGAATGAACAGGCAGGGAGGGATAGAAACTCGCTGATGGGACCATCCATGAGTGCCGCATCCAGCACATGGCTCCTCCAGCCCATGTCCCTGTGCAGACAGTTCAACGGCAGCAAAAAGGGCTCACGCTGCTCACCACAGTGTTCAGGCAGGGTCTTTGGCTTAGACCTAACCAGAGAAGACGTTTTTGTTAGAAACAAACCACTGATTTCTCTGACAGTTCAGTCTGTATGTGGGCAGAGACTCTCTCGACACCTTCCTTGACTTTGCTGTGTGGATTCCCTCCCACCCCAAAGGCCTTCCCTTTCACACTACCTTCAGCCACACTCACTTTAGCAGATATTTGAATGCATTTTGCGAGCATTACCCTGTGAAACAAACACCCATCATTTCATTCCATTTCCTTGTCTCTAAAGGCAGCTGTTAAAACATTTGGTAAACATACTTTACCATCTTAAATATTTATTTTTCCTCTGAATTTTTAATACATCTAAGGGGATAAATGTATGTATTAAATGTTTCTCAGTTGGTCTAGTATGTTTCTATTTAATATCTAAGGTCAGATGGTCCTTAGAGAAATACAACGTACACACAATCTGTTACATGACAAGGCAAGATACTCATCACATAAAGTCAAGTTGAATCATTGTAGTGCACTGATTATGGATTGTAATAATTGAGCTAATAGAAAGCTGTGATGAACTTGATCGAGAGTGGGGGCTACGCTGGGTAAAGCAAACCAGCTCTGCGATCTTTAACCTTGAGCGTTTTCATGAGGAATGTAGAAGGAGCTGTTGGAATTGCTGGTTTTGCGAGCCAGGCATCTCTAGCAGCACCAGGCACTCGCTTTCCAAACCGCCGCCATCTCTGACCCTGTCCTGGCCGAGGCTCCCCTTGCTGAGGTGGACCTGGGGCTGTGGCACTGGTGGCACAGGGTGCACATGGCTGTGGCTGCCTGGGGCAGGCCCTGTCCTGCATGGTAACTGCCAGGGCACCAGGGCTCGCTCTGCCCTGGGGATTGCGGCTGCGATGGGAATGAGCACTCAGGGTACTGCTACACCACCTTGGTGCATGCACAGGCTCCTCTCCTGCTCTCAGAGCTGTGGTTTTATTCCATTGGGGCTCTTACTTGCTTTTGAAACAAGCTTGTAATTGAACATGCATCAGTCAGTGCATTTCACAGTGGATTGCTTTGCACACAGCTAGTCATGTTTAAGTTCAAACTCATTACTTACTTGATGAAAGCAGTTAGCTGAATGCTTGTTTGCAAAGTTTTACACACACAGAAAATGCGGTTGCAGAAGGAAAACATCATGGGAGAGACACCCCTTATCCATTTCCCTTAGGAAGTCCTGGCTGTGTCTGCCAAGCACATCAGCAGCTTCTACCTGTACCAAGCTGTTACAGGTCCTTGACACCCCACAGCTGCATTCCAGCTGTGCTGGGAAAGGCCAGGTCAATCCTGAGAGCTGATAAGGCCTAGCTCTGCATTAAAGATTAATCATAACTATGTTCCCATAAGGGACTTGTGTATGTCTTGACCTGCAAAGCAGGACATGGGAATGAAAGCTGCCAATGCAAGTATCACCCGCTTATTTGTGTATGTTTTTCCCCCGCGTGGGCCCAGCAGATCGCAGCCTGTGGCATGGCGGTGCCAGTTTGTCCTCGTGTCCAGGGGAGGCTTTGAGTGCCCCCAGCCACGCCTTGGGCTGGGACGTGCTGTGCCATGTCCCCTGCCCTGGCCCTGCCACCCCAGAGAGGGCTGTGCGGCTGCCCCGAGGCTGAACCCTGCCTGTGGACAGCCGGTTCCCTTCCTCTTCAGAGCCAAATAAAACCATAAGAGAGTCAGGTGTCAGCTACAATCCGGTCCCTTTGCACTGTTTTACTGCCTGCAAATCCTACAGGTAGCGATCTCTGGTATTTCAGTGAACGGAGGTTTTGACCCCATTTCATTTTCCATTGCTTATTGTTTCTGTGCATGATGCTGCTGTTCTCATACGTCTCTTTTTTTAAAAGATTTTGGTTTATTTATTGTTTATCTTCATATGTTCTTTTTCCTGTCTTTTGCACTTTCCTCTTTATTTCTGTCCCCAATCATCTGAAAAGTTTGCAAAAGAGTGGGTAAGTCTGTCCTACTTTTATTTTCTTTTTCCCAAATTCCTATATTAATGTTACTTCCGTAGAAAAAAATCCCCAAACTGTAGAGCAGTTCAGAGTACTGATCAGACAGAGACCAGCAGCTAGCATTTGTAAAGCCCTCAGTCTTCCTTCCCAAAGTCTGATTAGTATTTAAAGCAGATTTGTCTCTTTCAATGTGATTTGATGTTAACATTTTAAAACAATATTAATGCCAAGTGGTAATGAATATAGTGACTAGCACCAGTGCTTGAAATGTTTGACTGAAAAATCAAATGTTTTGTGTTGGAAAGCAGTCATAATCAGGATTTTCTCAGTCCATTGAAAATAAGAATATACTGTATGTTTTCACTAATTAAATCTTGTATTGGAAACAGGTCTTTTCTAAATTAGTAGAAGACTGTATTTTAGTACCTATTCTAGCCATATTGCAGCTGATTGCGTCAGAGCTCCCAAGCTGAGCAAGGTTTGGAGTGTGCAGAAATTGGGTTGAAGACTCAGAAACGCTGGTGCTCCAGGCACAGGCCTTGGTCAGCCAGTGCTGAGCTACTCCCACGGGATCTGCCGTTGTCCAGGGCTCAGGGCTGCACTGCCTGCTGGCTTTTGCATGGGACAAAAAGGCTTGTCATGGTTTGTTGGGTGGTTTTTAAATCTATCTCACAGTACAAAACAGCAAAGTGTTTGAACGAGTGCTTAACTTGAGCCATGTGCCTGCTGAACCTAGGGTAACACAGGTTCAGCTGCTTTGCTGCAGTAGGTGGGAAGGGTGCAGCACCATTCCCCGTGGTTGAGCCCACTGCAAGCTCCCCTGAAACAGCACATCCTCCCCATTCCCATGCTGAGGGCTGGGTGGTTTGTGGTGCCCTGGGAAAGGGCTGCCTATTCCCCTCCAGCAGCAGGTGTATCCCATTGTCCGCTGCAATCCATGTGCAAGATGGGCAGGATAATGCCCATGGAAGTGGAGCAAAGGGACTTCAGAGTCTCTAGGAGCACTAGGTGCTGGTTCTCACAGGGATGGTAGAGCCTCCTCTCCGACATCCACACATGGCTTCCAGAGCTGCGGGCACACAGAAGAGGGCAGGGTTTGCCCTGCTTCAAAACTGATGCAGGATTTTCCTGAATTCAGGGTCTCTCCCACAAGTGTAGGTAGTCACTGGCTACTGCAGTGGGGCCGAGTGTAATAAGCTGCATAATTCTTTGGTTTAATACTATGTATTGTGGCTTACCAAGGGAAGAGACTGACAAGTGTAGAGCTGTTGGCTGTGATCAATGCTAATACTTTCCTCCCCCTCTCCTTTTATTTTTCTTTAGCACCAGTACCATTCAAAAATAGATGAACTAATTGAGGAAACCGTCAAAGAAATGATAACACTCCTAGTGGCAAAGGTAACCCTCAGCTTCAGGTGAAGTGATTCACTGTTAACATTGCATCTTTAATATGTGCGTTTCCATTAAAATGTGACACATTAGGATGTTGAATTGGCTTCTTGTTTCTCACAGGCAAGATCATACATCTCCCAGTCCTTTCATGGTGACTCTTTGTTGATTAGGAACTGCGTGAGATGTAATACTCTGCTAGCAGGATTGCCATACTGGGCCAGAAGTGGCTTTAAGGAATGGGTGTTATGTTAAAGGGGATGGTCAGCATCACCTCACGGCACTGGGGTTAGCTGCAGTCAGGGGGTGGCACTGCTAAATGCTGCTGCAGAGCCATTGGGGTGGCATGCAGAGGTGGTCACCACTCCTACACATGAGGTTGTGTGGACAAAATAGCTCATCTTGTGCAAGATCACCATATGCTCTTCCAAGAAATTAATTTAGAGGTGACAGTAGTGGGAAATACATTTGAAAATGTCAGGTTTAATTGTTTGGAAATTGTTTTTTATCAGAGTCAGCTCCTGTAGCTCAGCTGCCAGCATTCCCCTTGGGTGGTTGTGTAGGTCTGGTGTGCTGTGCTAACACGGAGGGGAATTGGAATGTAAGGAAAAAGATGGTGGGGTGTGTTTTCCTCTAGTTTCAAACTTTCTGAGAACAAGTCATCCCTATTATACAGTGGAGACCTTTAAACATGATCCGCCAACATATGCCAGTTCAATTCTTCTGCAAGAATACCCAGCTAGCTGCGTGCTTGCCACTGCATACTGGGAGCAGGAATCAGAGCCTTCCCCATCCAGAGAGGCTCTGCTGGATTCCCCACACACTGCACCCACCTTCTGTCCCCTGCACCACCCAGGACACTGACAGGTGATTCCCAGTCAGCAAGAGGTGCACCACAGCAGCCAAAAGGAAGCACTGCATTCTCCCCACTCCCTGCCCACTGTGCTCAGGGACAGGTGGTCCATTCCTTTGGCAATGCTGAGAGGTCCACTGGCTTCTTTGAGGGTGATGCAGATTTTTACACCTTTTTCTAATTATTAAAAATAATTGCAGTATTTTTTGTCTTCATAGTTTGTCACCATTTTGGAAGGAGTTTTGGCCAAACTCTCTAGATACGATGAAGGAACTTTGTTTTCTTCATTCCTGTCATTTACTGTAAGTACAGACCATCGTTTTCTTTCTTTTTCTTTTTCTTTTTTTTTTTTTTTCTGAGTTGTAACCTCCTGCCCTTCCAGGACTAGATCAGCTACCTAATATTTATTCCATTCTGTGATGTTTGATCGCTTTAACCCCCACATGAATAGACAAATAACCTGTATGAAGATATACAATACATAAACACCCCAGATGCACAGAGTAAAGCCATCTCCATCCATTGTTCAGCTTGGTGAAGTTTATTCTGCAGAGGATACATATGAAGATGAAAAAAACCATTGCACTGTACATGCAATTTGCTTCATTGTCACTTCACATGACAGGTGTGTTCCTCTCAGTCTTCTGGCCATAACAGTGACCATCTTAAATAGTAAACAGCAAAATAAGGGAGACCTAGGGCGTGCCTACGTGTTTCTAAAAGAGAACAAGGTAGGGTAAATGCCATGAGGTCATGAAGCACAAGGTGCCTCTCATGCCATATTTCTCTGTAGCACTGAGGAACCAATCCACAGCTCACCACGTATTTCCTAGCAAGGTATAGGACCAGGCCAATATCTGTGCAAAACTGGCCTCAATATCCAGCAATGGTTTAACAATTTGAGCTGTATTCTGGAAAAGTGTTGTGACAGCTTCTTAGGATGAACACATGGCAGCTGATTTCCAAAGGTCTTCTGAAAATGCATGTGCCAGAAAGTTTACAAGAATGTCTCTATGCAAGCAGGACTTCACTCCTCTCAGCTCACAGACAGCTGTGCACATGAATGCCTGTGGCTGGGCTGGTTGGAAAGTTTTGTTCATGTTTCACACCCCAGCCCTGTTGCCTTCACGTGCAGCCTCTCCTGCACTCACTTGTTCACAGAGACTGGGCAAGAGGCAGAAGGCACTTCTCTGCAAACTGGGAAGGCTTTCCAAAATCTCATTTTGGAGTTGTCTTAGTTACTTGCAAATGTCTGCTGTTTGCTACTCTTGGGCCCTTTTGCTGAGTTTGAGGCAGTTTTTAGGATCCATTTGGAAATGGAGATGGATTTAGGAAGGCTTAACAGCAGAGGCAATAAACTGCTCTTGGCAGCTTTGTGCGCACAGTCTGGCAGCTTATCTGAACCACCATGGGGTTCAAACAAAGCATTTTGCCTTTTCAGGTGTGCTGGAGGAACTTTGTTCTTCAGAGAAGAGGGAAAGGGAGGGTATTCCAATTCACTGCCCTGCAGTGCACATCTTCTCCCAGGATAAACCCTGTGTGGATGCAGCCCCAGGGCTGTGCTCGTCCCTGCTTGAGGGGATGCAGGTTATGGCTTGGGTTGGATACCTGGATACCTTCCCTGATTCCAGTGCTATGGAGGGTTAGGAAATGCTTGTGTGCCAGCAGCAGAGGATGTGGAGGCGGCAGCTTTTCAGGCATCGGAAGTACCAGCATCAGCCCGTGTAGACAGTGTAATGTGCAGCCCTTCCTTCTCTGTGAATCCAAGCTGTTCTTCGGTTGATGCTGCGCTGCTCCCACCACATCCTACTGTTTACACTGCTGAGTGCTGCTCCCTTTGGTTGCTGAGCAAAGCCCTGGCTGCACCTGGGCTCTGGGCACCTCTCAGAACCAGCACGTAGGTGCATGGGGTTCAGGCATCCTCTCTGCTGCTCCTTGGATGTTTACTGATAGTTAACTGCCCCAGTAGCAGCAAAACAGTCTCTCCCACTCTAACAGCCCCACAGCCTTCGAACATGGTCCCAAAGCCTCAATTTCCTGAGTTTCCAGTCAGGAAAGGATGTGTATCCAAAGAGCTGCTGTGCGTGGTGTGTGCATGTCTCCAGGAAAGTGTTGGTCCCTCACTCACAGCAAGTGGGCTGGGCCCACGGCAGAGGAGCAGGATTGCTCCTTCCTGACGAAGGGACATCTGTCTCTCGCTCTGGTCCCCATGTTTGCTGGGAGCCACTGGGAGAGGAGGTGGAGGAGCAGCCCTGACCCCTTTGGCACTGGGCTTAGCAAGTCTCCTCTCCCTGCAGTAGTAATGTGACTCGTTGTGTTTAGTCTTTGCAGTGAGAAATACAGAATCTCTCTCTTGTTACAGCATGCTTGCACCACCTCCCACGTTTTCCCTGTCTGAACAAATACAACGAAGTGTGATGGTCCAAGCCACTGAGCTCCAGAAAGCATTAGTCTCCCACCCCCTTCCACCAACTTCTTTCATCGCGTGTTTTCCAGGCGCTCTGCAAGTGACATGTACTCGGGGGTCTTGTGACAGACAGTTTTATCACCTAGTAGGATATCCTCATTTCCAATTCTTGCCTCGAAATTCAAGATAAATATAATGCATCTGTTGTCCTAATAAATTCTCACTAGCCACTTCTCCTTGCAGAGAACTTTGAGAGGAAAACACCCTTCTAAATTTGGCCAGACTTTTTTTTTTTTTCTGTTTGTTGCTACATTTCAGTGCATCTTGGTGGCAGCAGCCCAGGCCCTGGCTGGGTGTCTGCATGTGCAGATCCACTGACTCGCAGGAATGCCAGCTGCTAAAATTCCCTGTATTCTGGGTGGCCTCTGTACGCAGAGCATTACACCTGTGGTAATTATAACCAAAGATTCCATGTTACCCAAGAGAGACAGAAGTAAATGGTCTTATTTTTGTTCTGCGCAAAATTTGTATGGTAAACTGAGACGTTTCATGGCAAAGTCACATACTTTGTGAAAAACGGCAGCCTAGCAAAAATCACACAACATCCGGCAGTTTGGAAATTTCACTAAATGTAGCCAAATCTGAGTTTAAAGAAAAACAAGTAATTATTCTGATTAAAGGAGAGTGGGCAGGAGAAGCAGCTCAGTTTTTTTGTGGGTGGAGGGAGGAGATCACAGGAAGCTGAGTTATTCTTGTTGCCTCTTGACTTTGGAGAAGGTAGTTTGAAAGTGGCACTAAGTTGGACCCAAGAGTGATAAATCCACACTCAGCTGGCAAGATTGCCTCTGCCTGGCATCATGCTCTGTGTGATATTTGAAGGTACTGGTCTAGCCCTGAGCAAGGACCCCAGCTTGAGTTTTGCAGGCTGTTAAACTGCATCATTTTCCAGGCTTTCCTCCTGGTTGTTGGGCTTTGCTGCTCAGAAAAAGTGATGGTTTGGTGCTTGCGTGGGCACCCTGCCTGAGTGGGTGTGCCATGACTGCCTGCTTTCCTGGAGCTGCATCTGCTGGCTGGGCTCCAGCTGCCTTCATGCATGGAGGCTGAGGCTCCTCTGCTCCCATTCCGCAGGAGCAAGGGATAGCACTTCACCACTTCCCAAGAAAATTGTGAGGATAAACGCAGAGACAGGGCAAGGTATCCAGACAGCTGGCTGGAAACAGGAATACCTGGAGACAGGACAAGTGTTTGCTCTGGTGCTGATTTTGCTGCCTACTTCATAAACTCATGTGCTGGGACGTGCTCCGTTCCTCTGCAGCCCCTCCAGCAGCCAGACCGGGGTCACATCGCAGCAGCAGGCGCTCGATGCCCTCCTCCTGCCCTTCCCTCTGTTCTTGCCCCCCGGCTCGGCAGCCCGGGCGCTGCCAATACTCGCGCCGTGTTCACCTCGGCAATTACCACCAGTCTGGTCTTTTGTATCGCCTCATTGTGCTTAATTATGCGCCCCCCCCACACACCATATGAGTGCTTCCACCCACTCTCACATTCTGTCTCACACATACATTCATTCTCTCATTCGGGACACATAATTTATTCATCCCAAGATGCAACTGTGTTCGTGTTATATTTAGGCTGTTTTAATGGTAGCTTTAGAAATATTTAAAAGCAGGTGAGCTTTTACACCCAAACAAAGATGGCCGGCAACGCTTACCCTAATTAAAAGCAGAAGCGTTGTGGAAAATCCCAGCCATACTCTTTCTAGACACTGTGCCTTATGCTACAGTGGGAAAAAGGTCTCTGTGGCCAGCTGGGCACTGCTCAGTTGGAAGAGTTGGCCCTGACATCAGGGGCCAACCCACCTCCCACGCCAGGCAATGTGCACCCTGCTGCATGGGAAACCACAGACAAAGTCAATTTGGGGTCTTGCAGATCCCACCAGCTTGTGAGGACACCACAGAGTGCAGTGTCCATCTCTGATACCCTCCCTCCAATAGCATCTTCTAAAAAGGGAGGAAAATCAGGGGAAAATGATTTAGCTGTTAAGTCTGGGAAGCAGAAAAGCTTCAGGGCACTTCTGCATGGCATGGCATGAGCACACTGCCCCAACATGGTCTGCAAGCTCTTGCCAGCATCAGGGCCAGCAGAAAGGGGGAAAATAATAGGTTTTGTTTTGAATTGACTGATGTGAGGGAGACACAAGTGAGTGCAGGAGAGGCTGCATATAAGGGCAACAGGGCTGGGGTGTGAAATGTGAACACAACTTTCCAACCAGCCCAGCCACAGGCATTCATGTGCAAAACTTCTCAAAAAACCCTCAGCCTAACAGAGCATCACAGAATGGTTTGGGTTGGAAGGGACCTTAAAAATCATCTCATTCCAACCCTCCTGCCACAGGCAAGGATACCTTCCACTATCCAGGTTACTCAAAGCCCCATCCAGCCTGGTCTTGATAATGTCCCAGGCTGCAGCATTCACAACTGGGGAAGCACACCATGGGCAGGACAATGGGAAGGGAGCAAAATTAGGGTCCTTCAGGTGCTTTCTTGTGTCTAGCTTGGTGCAGGCCCCTGCCAGACTCACCATGCCATCATGCCCCTGCTCCCAGAGGAGCTGCCATTGCTCCTGGGATACAGCTCCCAACAGGAGAGACATGCAATGGCTTGGGAGACACGTGGCATCAGGTGGAGAGGGAGGCCTCCAAAGAAAATAACTATGTCTTCTTACGAACCCCGTCTTCCCCCGCTCGCTGAAGTAGATGCACAACTCCCACACTATCATCTGTTGCTATTAGAGCTTTAGCAGCAGTCAATTTACCTCTCCAAAAAAAAACAACAACAAAAATACCACCCTTTTAGACAGGAAAGTGAGTTTCATCACCCTTTTCAACCTACTCAGCATTATGTTGTCCCAAGTTTTGCTGGAGATGGTCTTACAGAGTTTAAAGAAAAAAACAAAGACCTGAAAAGGTACTGACGGTGTTAACTCTCCTTTTGTTCCTTTTACAGGTGAAGGCTGCTTCCAAATACGTGGATGTACCTGTAAGCACAATTTAAACAACTTCTGTCACAGTAATTTGCATTGTGCTCTGGTTTATGGCATGTGTAGCAACCCACATTATGCATTAACAGCCAAGACTGTACCGTGGGCCTTCATACTTCTAACATTTGAACTGGAAAGGATATCTCCATTATGTTAATAATGAGCAGTTACCCTCTTATGGAGACCTATGAGGCTGTTTAGGCAACAATTTGCAGATGGTGTCAAAAAGGTACCATATTTATGCAATTGGCTTGAATCACATTTGAAAAAAAAAATGAGAGCAGTGCATTCTGTTAATTCTTCATTTGGACTTGTACAAATACAGTATAATTTCCAAACAAAAAGTCCAGACATGTTACAACTGAGCCAACACACATCTAACACATTAGCTAATCTATTTTATTTTTGTTCTTCTAATTGTCGGTTTATTTTACTTTTTTGGAAAATGACTTTTTTATTACTTTGGGGAAATGGTGATGAGCTAGAAACATGTGTTTGGGAAATTGTTAATGAAAATAATTTTTTTCCATTTTTCTGTAATTGGTGTAGGAAAACTGTACATCGTCTCCTCTAATTAGACCTTGATTCATAAGGAAAAGAGCCCTTAACGTTCTTAGACAGAGCACTTAACTTGCCAGAAATTTACATTTAAATTAAGTTGAAGTGTAATATATGAATGTTGGCTGGAATAAGGGGTTACTGTAACATTTACAGGCAGAAAGATCCTGAGCAACTGCAAATGCAAAAAAATAGATCTTAATATACCACACCAGTTCCTGCACCCAGTTAGACTGGGCAGTGGAAATGAAGAGCAACTCAGTTGAGTTTGATGATGTGTATGTATAATGTGTGTATATTTAATGCAGGTGGATTGCTCTGCATGCTTTCATATGACAATGTGACAAATTTATCAGACGTCTTGGACCACATCCTCTGCATTTGGTGTTTCCATCCCTTTAGCCCAACCTAAACATTCTCTACAAAATTATCATATCTTGAGCCTAGCATGGAAAAGACAAACTCTTGAACAGTAAGAAGTGTTGCTTGGTTTAAAATACCCCAATGCAGATCTTGGCATCCTGTTCTCTTGGAGTAATAAAAACAAGATTTTGAGAGCAAAACTCAGAATTTATTTCTTGCCCTGAAAATGTGGAGATCCTTCAGTTGAAATTCCTAGTTGTTTCAGTGCATCTTAAATATTTAGTCATCAGAAATTTGAGCACAGAACAGTTATTTTAAGTAAATTCTAGGGCAAAGCATGTCCTTCTCTGAGGCCTCTATGTTCCTGGAAAACAAAGCATCTCCAGGGAAATAATCTCAATAAAATGCTATGTAACCTTTTCAAGCTTTTCCAAAAGGTTTGTACCTGGGACACCCTTGCAAGGTCTGCAGCAGGGTCTGCTCCCCTCCTTGAAGCCAGACAGATGCTCTAGTTCTTTGTGTAAATCAGAACAGAAAACATTCACCTGGGTTAGCTTTCAATTGTTTCCCCACCTGGCCCTGGAGACAAAGCCATATTACAGTGGCTTCCCTTGACAGCTTCAACATTTTTAATGAACTCAACCAGCAGACCCACACAGCTCCCAGACTGGTGCAGAGGCCACCCCATGGTCTGTGAGCCACTGCCTTTCCAGGGGAAGGAGAAAGAAAAACCTGTTTGACTAGAGGACAGAGGGGAAATCCTGGTGTTGAACAGAAACCCACCACTTAAATCTAATTCCACAAATGTTAGTTAAATCTAATTCTGCAATTCTGTTGCAATTGTCTGGGTACAAACCAATCCATCTAATCCTGCCTTGGAATGGGCATGATCAGCAGACTGAAAATTGCTTGGAAGTGTAACACTTGACTACTGCCACGTCTGTGTTGTCCTCATTGTTTTTCAAATTAATACCTTGTCATTGTTGCAGTAGGTGTTAAGAAATGTCACTGCCTTTCCAAGGGCCAAGCACTGGCCCTTTGCTTGATAATTGTTTGCTTTGTATTAAAAAACTCCCTTCCTACTGCTTTCCAAACTGTCCTCATTTTCACCCTGGAAATTACATGGATGTGTTAACTAACTTCAATTTACAGTGGCTGACAATCCTATCTTGCAGAGAAATGATACTCTGTGATCTGAGGTAAATCACAGTAATGGAAACTAATGACACTAGTTATTAACAAACTTACAATGTGCCACACAAATTTAAGTTTTGTGGCAGCTCTTGTAATGACTCGTGTTACCATATTTTAATGGGTTACCTTTGAGGTAAGTTTGAATTCAATATATCAAGCAATGTGAACTCAAACAAGATTTTTTTTTAAAGTATTTTCCCATCCAGCTGCTTCAGTTCCCATTTGCTTTAAAGCAATGCTGTTATGTCCAAAATCTTGCATACTTGTAGGTTACTCTTTAAAAATCAGTTAAATTCTGCAGAGAGCTGTAGAAATGTGACATCAGGTAAGTGTCCATCAGGTAAGGAAAGGGTGAATTGCAGAAGGACAGCAAGAGATGGAAGAGAAGAAAAAGCAGTGATGAGACTGGGCACAGACGAGTTGCCCCCTGCATCACTATTCATGTTTTTCCCTCTCTCTTTTCTTCTCTCCTCCATGCAGAAGCCAGGAATGGACGTTGCTGATGCCTATGTGACATTTGTCCGCCACTCTCAGGATGTCCTGCGTGATAAGGTCAATGAGGAGATGTATATAGAAAGGTTATTTGATGTAAGTAAATGCCCTCTCCTATTTGGACACCAAGCAGGAGAGACCCAAAATGTGACAAAATAAGACAGGAGGATAAGTCACATTTTGAGAAAATTTATTGGCTATACCTTTAAAAAAGAAATCTTTCCTTTCTTTCTGACTGAGGCTTGTATCTGCTCTCTGCCTGCTTTAAATCTCTACTCTAGTCCACTGTGTCTTAGTCTGTGTGTGGATTTTAAAGAAACAGTATCTTCTAAGAGAGCTCTTTAATATGTTTAAGCTTGTGTAAATTTCTCTCTATCAGAACATCTCAGTCATTGTTCTTACTGTTAAAATTTGAGCCACGTTTTTGGCAGATGTGTTTGCTAAGGGTCATCTCTTCTGCACATTTTGCATTATTTCATTGACAAGCACTGCAAATCTGACAGCAAATTAAACATACTAAACTTTAATTTTAAAAGCTATCAAAACAGAACTGATTATGAATGGACTTTGGTGTAAAGGAGGACCATGTTGTGGTGCCTGACACTAAAGGTAAATTTGAGACATGGTCTTCTTGTTCAAGATGGCTGGTAGGAACTGACCCAGAGGTTCGCAGCTAATTTTCGGTTGGACAAGATCAGTTTATTGGACTGTGAGAGAACAGTGACCTGTGATGCCTGGGTTTTTTAGGTTTGGATGCATGTTAAAAGTATCTCTGTTTCTGTTGCTCTTGTTTTGTTACGGGCTTTCTGTCCTTGTAGCTGTTCTATAGCAAAGGTTTTCTGTTGATGACCATCCTGCAGCATCAGTGTTTCAGTGTCTCTAGGGTATTTGTCTGTATCTCAATTTTTGTTTGAAGCAGCTTCTTTCCCTACTTTCCTTCCTTCCATCTCTCAGCAGTGCCATGTCTCAATCTCCTGGTCTGGAACTCTAACAGCCTTCTGTGCTTTCTTTACCCACTCTTTTGCTTCCTCAGTGTGCAGGGAAAGCTGCTTTCTCCCCATCCAACCTCCTCCTTCACTTGATACCTCTGTTTCTGCACATTACCTGTCCCTCAGAAACCTCTTCTTCCTTTACAATTCTCACTCTTTGTTTCACTAATATCTTACCAGATTAAAATGGAACTTATCTCTCATGTCAAATGTTTTATCACATTATATCAAGTGGCATGAATTAAGAGTCAAATAATCTTACTGTGTACATCTACTAGCATGACCCATACCCACTGAGAATGCCTCATTCATGCACGGAGCACAGCAGTGCCTCCTCCAGGCTCGGCTCGTGCTCGCTCTGGGGAGAGTTTGCAGCGTGAGCACCAGACGCAAATCACCCATCAAGCAGGCATGGGGAGAAAAAACAAAACATAAAACAAAAGACTGTCGCTTCCATCTGCAGCAGGCCTGCGAGTGCATTGCTCGTTTGTGTTGAAATTTATTCCACGAGCAGTTAAATTTCCAGAGCTCATCTGGACTGTTCTTTTCAATGCCCACACTGCCTTTTCCCTCATGCTTTCCCTATGAATCACAGTTGGTGTGTTTGTACCCTTTTGGGCCATTATTTCCAATTTTCAAAAGGCTGTAATTAGCACAAATATTGATTTCAGTTTGATCCACTCATACTTGGTTTTACCAAGCTATATTTTAAACAAATTAACAGTTGACATGAACAAAAAAAAAAAGAGCAGCTACCTTGGTGGAAAGCAAAAAATGCAAAACCCTTCTTTCCCTCCCTGACTTCCTCCAAGTCTCCCTGATCCATGTGGAATTAAATAATCAAGGATAGGGTTTTTACATTGCTCTGCCTGTTTTGACCTACACTGGCTGCAGGCAGGAATTGCAGCATGTGGGAGCTGTTCCCATTCCTGCTCCTATTCATGTTCCCATTCCTCTTCCCATCCCAGTGGGACAGCATTGGGATCTAACACCACTGGAATGTTTGCATGTGTCTCATGTACATGAGTGTGTGCCCATGAGCAGGGCGAGCTGCGGGGCGGTTGCTTTGCAAGGAGGGAGTGGATTGTACTGAGCCTTTGTCACCCAAAAATTGGAAATATATTTTGAGCAGTCATGTATCTTCTTTGTCAGGTTACAGCTGAAGGAGCTGGCTCCTGTGGTGAGCTCCCATCATGGCTCAGGTGCTCCTGGTGGGTCAGCACCAGCACAGGGTTTTTACATGTGGGTCACCAGACCCCGTTTAAGTTGGTTCTGTGTTCATCCATGTTCAAGTAAAGGCAGGAGCAAGTGCTTAACTCCATTATTGAGCTTAGACACAGCCCTGCAGCTCTTTGCCCCTCTCACCTAACCCAGCAAAGCAGCATGGCTGTGGGGTCTTTAAGGTCCCTTGATCTTATTTTCCAAGGACATTTTAGGTACTAACTACCTCTTTAATAAGAAAGAGAAGAGGAATAATCAAAAATTATATTTATGATGCTGAGTTAGAGTTGGACCTGACTTTTTTCCCTCTTCCCCCAGCATGGCAGGGGAGCAATCCTCTTAGCTGCAGTTTCTCCAGGCAGTGAGATTATTAACACTTTCATTAACACATTTTATTAACACGTTCTCAACTGGTTTAGTGCAGTGGTGCTGGCTTGCCCCAGCCAAATCTCAGTCCAGTTTAGGATGTTGTATGACAATAGGGGCAGCAGTGCCAGCAAACAGCTTAAACCTGCCTGCAGGCAGGTCCTGTGCACCCAGTGGGGTCACAGTAAAGACACTGACAGTGTGGGGCTACATCCTCTTTCTTCACAGTCCTGAGGAGTGCAGGAGCAGCGGTGCACAGTGCAAGGTTGTCTATTGCACATTCCGTGGGGTTTGAACTCCTGGGATATCCCTAATCCCTGCAGTTCTCTGCAAGCCTGCCCTGTGTTTCCATTTATTCCCCATTTGTTTCCTCCTGCGAGCAGAGGCTGCAGTGTGTTAGGCCATGTCCCCAGAGAAGCTGGGTTAATATGTCTTTTCTTGGCATTTGCCGTGATTTCTTAGCTCAGAAACCATCTCTCTGCCCCTGCATCACCTGACTTGCTCATGCCTGCAGAACAGGGCACTGCTCTTTGGGAGATACTGGTGTTTGAGGCAGATTATTGTTATATTTCTGTGTGGTCTCTGTGTTAATCCTCTTAATTCTGCAGATTAGTCAGGATGGGTTTTCTCCCCTCCCTGAAATAGAGTCATCTTAATTTTAAAAATCTGTATTCTTGGGATCATTGAATGAACAGATTGATTGTGGAGTTCTGCTGGTAATCAAAACCTAACTAGCTTTTTGGCAGTGCTGTTTACTGCAGAGTTACATGACTTATTTACTTGGCCTGGCTCACTAATTTGATAACATTTAAAGCTAAAACACTGTAATAAGGCCCATTGGTAGAGAGCAATGGCAACAGAAGAGTTTCAGAATAGCGTTGTAGCATCCGATCCCTGCACTCCTGTGCCTGGCTGGGTGCTTTGGGATTTAAATCCCTATGGTACTTTGCACACAATGCAGAAGGATCACAAACTCTGTGTAGTGCCTGATAGGAAGTAAAATTTTTTCCCAGAGAGGGGGCAGAGTTGACATGCAGAATGGAACTTTTTATAGGAACAGTGAGGCAGAACCAAGTGGGTGTATCTTAAACAAGGGAAAATATCTTCAGAGTGATCTTGAGTCTTTAGAGCAACCCTGCAAAATCCAGGTCCTCTTTGTCTTAGGTCACTCAGAATTTCATAGGATCAGTGTTTATACATCCATCATTTTGTCTGTAGGCAGTGGGAATTTTACTCGTGAGGGTTGTCCCCTTTGGCAGAAGTTACTTCTGGATCCAGGTATGTGTGTATATCTTTACAAACACCCTTAGATACTCACAGTATAGGTTTCAACCCATCACAGCATATATGATCCAGAAAGTCTATGACTGACTAGTAGACAGTGTGAATGCCAACCTTTCTTCTTCATAAATTGGTAAACACTAATGTAAAACATAGGGTGACTGTTTCCTCCCCAGCCACAGCGAGTAGCACATACACAAAGGGCTACTGAATGTCAGGTGAGCTCCCCAAGATCCTGTAAATTCCAGCATCCTGATGCAGTCCCTGAATAGTGCAGATGGCATTTTTCTCTCTGATGATTAATTCAATATCTTACCGGAAAAAACAAAAACATGCTTTTGATATGAGAGATCAAAACACCAAGAGAAGCTCCTAAGATTGCGAGGACCTAAAAAAAAATTAATTTCTTTTTTTCCTCCTTGTACTTCTTGAAGACACCAGCCCGAGTAGAAGATAAGGATTAAAACAGATGTGCTTAGTGCTAGTTCATCTGCTTAAATCTAGCAGTCTCTGAGATCAGTGATTAAAAAGCCGTCTCTAACTTTGATGAAATCCACTGCAATGGTAATTCTGTGTCTCTGATCGCTGTCTTATGGGCCTCATGTCTGCCTAAACCGGACATAGAAAACATTTCACTGGAGATGATACATGGATTATATGGGTCAATTATACACTTAATCTGCCTTCTGGGGATTAAGTGTGCATGGATTGACCCCGCGTATTTGGCTTGTCCTTGGCAGTTATCAGATCAGGAAGGTTGCCTTTACCAAAAAGTCTGGTAAGAACTTAATCACGCAGTGATACTGCCCGCCGAGGTGGCAGCAGCCACCGTGCTTTTTGCAGAAGGCAGTTTTACCACTTCACTGTCACTGTGAGTGTTCAGCTCCCTCACTCTGTGTCACAGCTGGGATAGCAGACAGAGAATTTACTCTGGAAACAAGAAATGAGCCTGTTCTTCTCTGCAAGACAGAAACGGCTCTTAGTCTTGATGGCAGGCTGGGTTTGGCAGGGTCTGGCAGGTGTAGCAGGGAGGGCACTGGGGAGACCGGGGTTTGCTCTGCCCTGGCCTGTCCTCGGTGCAGAGGAACAATCACTCCAGGTCCTCTCCCAGCGGCAGAGGTGAATCCATGGCTCATCAGCTAGAGCAGCCAGCATCTCCTTCCCGCCACCTTCAGGGAGGCAAAAGCCCCTGGCTAAGGCTCCAGCATCAAATCCTGTCCCTCAGGCTCAACTGAGTTGGGCTTTCGGGAAACCCCAGTGCTATCCCAAGGCTGATGTTGCATCTGGTGGATTTTCATGGATTTTGGATTTCTTCCCTCAGGAACCCAGCAGGAGTGCTGGGCCTGAGGACATGGTGCAGGATTGTCGTCATGTTTCCAAAGCAAGCGGCCCTTGCTGGTATCTGACCTCTGAATATCAGAGATGATGAGTTACAAGGATGCAGGACACTGTGTGAGTCTCAAGACTACAGCAAAATCCTTATACACATTTCCAGGAGCCTGAGTGAGCATTTGTCACTGGAGGATCCACAGGGAGCTCAGCATATGTTTCAGTACCTACACATTCGGAGCCTGATAGCACACCTGAGTACATTGAAAAAATACAAAACACAGCTAGATCAATTAATTCAGCAAGTCCTCTGCAGACACTGAGGCATTAGCTTATTCTTAAAATCAAAGCTTTTGCCCTCAGCAGGGTTACTCACTTGAATTCTGGCAGCTCCTTCAAGGCGTGCTTGTAGGATCATGGCATCTCTTGCTAGACCGCAAGCCTTACACGGCACAATCAAATGCCAAAACAGAGCCCTTCTCACCCTCCCTTCTCCTTCCCCTCTTCGATCTCAAAAGCCTGGTTGTGAGTCAGTGGAGCTACTCACTCTGAGTTAGAATTACTCACAGGAGGCCGGGTTGCAGGATCAGAGGAAGAACGGATATCAGGCTGTGCGCTGGGCTCCCATCTCATATCTGCTTATAGCCACACTCACTGCTTTCTCTTAGACAGACAACAACCTGTTTCCCTCCTACACAGCTAGACTGCTCATTAGGGCACTAACTCTCTCCCACTCCCATCCTGATATGGCCTCCACTGAGCTATTTCTTCTGCCTTGTTTTTTGCTTTTTTTTCCCCCTCTCCTTGCTTCCGGAGTGAGTTGTGAAATGAAGACAATTAGGCACATTGATCTCAAGGGAGCGCAGCTTACCTTTCCCTCCCTGTGCATCTTTGGAGGAGCCAGAGCTGGCTTGGCAAGGCTCAGACCTGGACCTGGAGCTGATCTCACTGCAGGACTTTTGCTAGTAAAAAAAATTAAATTATGGTGGCAGTTGTCAGTATATCTTCTAGGGGACAAATTTTCTTTGTCCTGAGAGGGCATAGAATACACTGTCCTGCTGCCTCTTTTTCTCCCCATGTGCCCTCTTGGAGTCACACAGGAGTGGGAAGAGGAGCTTAGCACTGACACCATTCCTTGGAGACCTTGTCCTCTGATATTCCCCTCCATGAGCTTCACATGGCCCAGGCATGCATTGGTGCATGGCCTCTGGCTCCCCCTCAGCAAGGCTTCTTTCCTGAAGTGCTCATTTAAGTAGGCTCCATTTAATTTATTTTAGGTAGAGTCTTAATAAAATAAATCCTAGATCTGTCACTGGATTTTACATGCTTGAAAGGGGTTTTTTCCCCTCCTAAATGTCTTTATCAGAACAGCTTTCCGTGTTCCAGTAGACATTTGGTTGAAGACAGTTAATTTGATTTCTTTTCCAGAGGAGATTTTCCATTAATCATTCTAAGAAGGCAGACTGATTGCTCCATTACGTTAAGGTCAGCATAAGCTTGCTAACATCATCTGCACCGTGCTTTTGAGCATCAGAGATTTGTGTTTTGGGGCTGGCACTGAGTGAAAGATCGTTTCTTTCCTGGTAGATGTGAGTAGCCAAGGTTTTGGGGAAGCAGGAGCATGGAATCCTCCATCCAGAGAGAGCCTTTTTCTGAGCAGCCTCTCTGCTCCCTGACCAGGAGCTCTCTGCACATTTATAACTGCGGACAAGTTACACGGTGCACTCTGAGCTGGAGCTGCCTTCCAGCTAAGTTTGAGAAGCTGTAGCTAATTGGAGCACCAGTCCTGTGGGTCGTCAGGGAGGAGAGCCTGGAGGAGCTGGTGAGCCGCAGCCCACGCGGGTCCCACCTGTGTGCAGGGGTGCGAGGAGCGTGGGAAGGGCCGAGATGCCCCGGTGCCCGCAGGTGTGCGGGGCTGACCCCAGCCCGCTGGGCCAAGCCGGCAGCTTTGCTCCCTCCCTCTAGGCTGTGCAAAGAGCCTTTAAAAGAACTCTCAGTGCACACAGGGAGAGCCAAAGGCCCCTGCGCAGACAATGACGAATTGTCTGATTCCAGCAGCGCCTTCAATCCCTCTTTTCCTTTTCTCCCCCTGCATCCCAGCCCCACACAATTGCTGCTCTGCCAGTGCCAGCCAGCGGTGCGTGCCAGATTAGCCATCCCAAGTCACTTTGGTTCTCTTGATCTGCGGCTCTTTCCTTTCCCGGTGCTCCCTTAAACCTCACCCTGGATGTATGATATCAGCATTCAAAAATGCCTGGTGGGACTCGGGCAGGGAGCACACTTCGTCTGGTGTTTAACCCCAGGAAGGATACCAGGGGAACTGCTGCAATCAGGGCCAAGATATCCAGCCAGCCTCTAGCTACTTTTTTGGAATTTGCCCACTATAAAAGAAGCAGATGAAGTTTATCAAGTCCCACTTAATGACAGCTTCCAATTTAAACTGATAACAAGTATAATGAAAGTATTCCATAGCATGTGTTGCTGTGCATCTTACTGAGCAACTCTGCAGCCAGTTTTACCATCACTGCCTCACACTAACAGGGCTCTGGAATCAGGACAGAAAAATATTTGTGTGGATATTGTATTTTACTAGGCTGCTTTATATAGAAACTCAGATTTTAACATGTCAACTTCATTTCTTTTTTGAAAAATGGAAATAAGCAGAGAATATTTTATAGGTTAAAACTGTATTTGAGAACAAACATCTATACAGGAGTGGTTTTGTGTGTGTGTGCCTTTATAGGTTTTTATGCAGAAGCTCTTTCATTTAGGAAAAGGGAGGTCTGCAAATTCCTGCAAAGCAGCAGGTTTTTGGGGATTTAATTTGGCAGTTCCTAGTGAATGCTGTGCACTTTGCAGAGCTGTATCTGCAGTGAAGGAGAGAGAGCTCAGCACCCAGAGCCCACCTGGCAGTGTGCCCAGGCCCCCACTCTGTGTGCAGGGCTGTGGGATGCTCCATGCCAGAACAGCCTGGAAAGGCAAGGTCTTCCAGTTCAGAGGTTCATGTAGCCAGGACAGGCTTTACCTGTTACCTAAAGGGAGCATTTTCTGGAGGTGTATAATTCAGTGTGTAAACAGGATTAGGACTGTCCAGTTTCAGAAAATGAGGCACCTGCTAAGGCACTCAGGCTGCAGACCCGACAGGTTAAAGCATGGGATGCCCCTGGTTTGAGGACATTGTGGATGGGAGAGAATTTGGGGGTGGCAGCTGGCTTCCTTCCCAGATCACCGTGAACACCATCTCCTGCACCCCCCTGCCATGGACCAGTAGTTGTTTGCACAGGGGCCTCCCCTGCAGTTTTCTCTGCCTGCTGCCCTCCATCCAGCTCTGAGCAGCACGTGGCCTGGTGGGTCTGCCCTCCTCAGAGTGAGAGCAGCAGGACATGGCTGGGATGGATTCAGAGATGATCTATGCATGGGCTGGTATTGGTGTTTGCTCTCAGCAAACCCCAGCAGATTGAGACCAGGACATCCCTGGCTGTAGGAAGAGAGGAGCCAGCATTGCGGTTGCTTTTTCCATGAGATTCTCCCCAGGGCAGAAGGCTCAGGGAGTCACTGGCACATTCACCCATCAGTTCTGCCGGGGATGTGAGTGTATGGCTCTTTGCTAGGCAGAGACTTTGGTGTCTGGCTAGCAGAGCAGACCACCCTGGCATACAGCTCAGGGACACCTGAATGAGTACAAGGCATCATATCCCCAGCATCAGAGTTGTCCCCCCCCCCCCCCACCCGAAGGAGCAGTAGTGTTGCAGATCCCTTTCTGCCTATGTCCCTGCTGTGGGAAGCTTTTGCCTGTGTGCTGGGAGTGCACAGATTGTCTGCAAAGCGACTGAGGGTCAGCACAAACAAATCTGCACCCACCCTGGCGTGTGAAGTCACCGCTGCACAGGACACAGTAGGTGTTACTGGTTTGTGCAGCACCAAGAGCAGGGGCTATTAGGGATGAGCTTCTTGAGCACGTGTTTGTTGGGGACCTTGGCACCACCAACACAAAAGATATTGATCCTCCCTGTCCTCCCTGAAAAGGAATAAAACTTTGGGTTAAGAGCAGGGAGAAATCTGCAGCAAGGAGCATGAATGTCAGGCTGTGCCCCTTTGGAGAGCAGGGAATTTGTGCGATCCCACCAGCACAGGCAGTACCCCTGGCAGCCCCATCCTCCCTCCCATTAACACCTGTGGCACCTGCTGAGCCCCGCCAGGTCCAACGTCCAGCCAATTATGGGTGAGGTGGCAGCCTGAGCACACCCTGGAGCAGAGATCCCCAAGCAGTGGGTGCTCTCAGGTGCCATATGTAGTGCAAAAAGCGTGCGGCACTTCCACACGCTGGGGTCTGCACTCTGCATTCATTCTGAATGCTCTTCCCTGTTGGAAGGCAGAGCTCTTACGCGATTCAAAGTTGTTTTGTGGTTTATTTTTGGGAAAGGGAGGAAAAAATAATGTAATTCGGGAATGCCATTTGCATCCTAGACAGATGATGAGTCACTCTGGCTAGCAGCTTAACCCTATTAGGCAACGTTAGGGACTGTGACTTTATTAAATAATAATACAAATTATTTTCATATCAAGAGCCTTCGTAACTTCCTTGTATTGCTACATTGTCAACCAGAGTGAAATTTCGTAGTTAAGGAATATGAAATAGAGTAAAAGGCATCCAGAATTCACAGCTCTGGGGTGGATGTTGAAGAACGCACTGTGTGTACTTGCAGTGATAGCATTATAGTGGTACATAAAATACCAGGAAAAAAAGTACTTTTGCTTCAGTAATAGCTCTGTGTGAGTGTGACCTGGGAGACTCCAGACTTATTCACAAGGCTTTAGTAGAACAAAGTCTAAATTTTATTTTAAGAAAGGAAGACCCCAAGGTTTATGGGGATTTTTATCAAATTGCTAGCACTTTGCCAGATCTCTAGAATTTAATGTGGAGTTTTATAGAGAGGTTTAGTTCAGAAAATGAGGGTCATGTTGCCTGCTGTGAGGACCACTAGCCCAGAGCCCTGCTGAACATGGCTGACGGAGGCTTCGCTCACAGGGGCGAGGTGCAGACATGGGGTCCACAGTTTGGCAAAGGGGTCACGAATCCCAAACACTGACGGTTCGTGCGCGCGGTTCCTGAACATACCAAGGCAAAGACCCTGCAGATAAGTTAAATTAGCACAGTGCAATCTGTCACCAAAACTTAGATTTATTTTCTGGAAGATACTTTCCAAAGGATGTGAATGTGGGGGTGAATCACCTTTCTACCAGCAATCCGAGGGCTGCCTGAAGCCCTCCTGGTGCTCTGCCGTGTGCTCCGTGGAGCTACACTGACAGACCTACTTTTGATGTTGTCTTCTCATACCTAACTTAAAAAGAATTATGTGCCAATTATGTGCCATAGAAAAGCTGCATCATGACCGGACAGCATTATTCTCTGGCATGCGGCGGCATAGCAGGACGATAACTCTTTATTTACTCTTTGTGGATAATGTTCTGTTCTAGTCTTTGGCAATAGCAAGACAGCATCTGATATATACAATATTGGTGTGTATCCAATTGTTTGTGAACATCCCAAGTTTTGAAACATGGTTGTGAGAGAGGAATATAAGCTTAAGCTTAAAAGGCTAAAAAGCAGAAAGCCCCACACGTAAATGCTATTATACACTTAATGAGGCAGGGTTTAAAAAAAAAAATCAGCCACACAAGTTGGTTTTATCAAAGGAAATGTATAAATAACAACCAGTGATTCAAAGTGCTTCACAAAGGGAAAAGCAGGGACGGGAAGCTAACACTTCACTTGTGGCATTCAGATAATAGTATTTACTACACTAATCTTTTGGGCTTAGCAATTGACAATCAATATATTATTATCAACAAGCGTTAACGCAAACAAAAAGCTTCTATTTCTTTTTTTAACTGTTCCCCTAAGTCCCTTAAATTTAATTAAAACCAGACAGCTCTCCTTCTAGTACAAATTAGAGTTAAAATCATATTAAATATTTGTTCTATGGGAAAACAAAAGTGTCAGCTTGTGCTACCAGGTTTGGCTGTTTCTTTTTTTCTCCTTTTTTTTTTTTTTTTTTTACACACAGAGGGGAAAAAAAATACCAGCTACTCAAAGTTAAAATAAAGTCTCTCTCCCTCCCTCCCTCCCTGTCTCCCAAGACTACTGTCTATAACATGTTGTTCCTTATAGAAAGTGGGATATGGTGGCATTTGCTTGATTAACTTGCTCGACAAAAGTGACAGCTGCTGTGGGTGCATGTAGCTAAGCTGCACAGCGCAGTTCCGCCTTTGTACATCTGTCAGCAAAAAAGGAGGAATAAAGAGTGAAAAGAGACAAATTGGTCCCAAAAGGCAATCCATTCAACTCAGGAGGTTTGCTCTATTCAAGCACTCGCTGGGAATCTCAAGTGCTAGGTAGCTTATTCAATTTCATTCATTCTTTAGAATGAGCCCACAAGTGTTTAATTTCTTATTCTGTTGAATAAAAGGGGAGCTTTTTTTATTTATTGGAAGCATTAATTGTAAGACTAGCTGATCAATGCCTGCAATATTAACTCATTGCTTATTTTATGGTTAGCTGTGTGCTCCGAGAGCTGCAGCCACTAAACTTATTTCTGTAACATGGGCAATGTCACACCAATTTTTCTGCTTCTGGAAAACCCGGGCACTCACAGCAACATCGTTCTCAGTGCCCTGAACCTTGTCCCCCGCCTGGCATGGGGGAATAGTCCAAATCTTTGGCAGGTGTAAATCAAAGGTGTTGCTATGTTGTTATTGGTGCCACCCATGGCACCAGTAATAACCAATGAGGCCAGGACACAACCAAGACAGATGCTCTTTGCCTGGGGGTTCTGCCCTGAGCCCACTACAGGTTTGACCCTCTGTGCTGGAGGAGGTTTTGTAGCTCCAAATGCTGAGCTGCCTTGGGGCGGCTCTTTGGTCCCCAGGGAAGGGCAGGGCAGGGGAGCCCGTCAGCAGGGCTCTGTGGAGTAATATCCAGAGCACAGTATGGATTTTGTTAAGTAGTGGCAGAGAAAGCTGATGAACAGACGGGATGGGGTTTGTTGCATGGACAGGTCTCTGCTTGCCATCCAGAAAACATACGCTTGCAGGGGAGAGATGTGCCTCTTCCTTCTTCATTGTGTGGCAGAATCTATCTCAGGCTCCTCATCAACACTGGGGACCAGAATGATGTTTGTCCCTGAGTGCCTGTGGCTCTTCATCCACATTGGCTCTGCCACCTCCTTCTCCAGGGTCACTGCCATTTATCTTAACTCAAGCATTTCAGACACACTGGTGTCACTAAGGCCCTGTCCCTGCTCTATCCCCACTCTCCCAGCCTGGGGCAAGGAACATCTTCTACAGCAAGACAAAACCCAGATTTCCAGAACAGCCTGAAAAACAGCTGGGGCTCAGCTCTGGCAGCCTGGATGAGACCTTGCTAGCACTAGTTGGGAGCAGGGCAAGAGTCACGCTCCAGCCCACCACTGCCCTTACCCACATCCAGCGTCCCAGCAGAGCTGGCCTTTGGAAAGGGGATTGCATAAGCTGCTGTGTATGTTCATGCTGGGAACATCTCTTTATTTCTGATAGACAAGAGTAGGAACTGCATTGGCTGTGAGACCCTGTGTTTCAGGCTTGCCATCTTTACCAAGTTTTTGGAACAGCAATGACTGCCTGGGACCAACAGCGAAAGAAACATTGAAGGAAAGTGGAGAGGAACACTTCGGTGGCCACAGAAGACTGAAGGGACAAGAATGATCCTTCCATGACTGCCATGGGGCAGTCTGGGCTTTGGGTTGCAGGGTTGCAGCCAGTTCTGGTGTACAAACCTGTCTGTGCTTCTGGGCACACTGGGAGCAAAGGAAGGAATGTGGTGCCTGGGGCTGGCAGGCTGCTCCTGAAGAGTTCCTGCTCCCACTCTCCAAGCAAGTCCTCCTCCAACACTGGCAGCTGTGTTCACAGGGTTGTTCCCAGATAGCATGTCCCTGCACTGCTGTGGCTGCATCCCTGCCTTCCCTGTGGAGATGACACCCGCTCAGGTGAGGTGGCTGCCATGAATACATGTGACAACGCCGAATACCCAATTTGATCTCAGGGCCGCCCAGGACTGGGATGGACACGGCTCTGTCAGCTGTCACCTACTGTCAGCAGTTGTAAATCAGCACAGCCTCACTGTGCCTTCCACCAGCTGAGCTTCTGGCCCATTGGACAGGGATGCAAATGCCAGAAACAAGAGTTGGTAATTTTATCTTTTTTTTTTCTTGGCTGATCAAATCACTTTGAGCTGTTGCCTGAAAGCAGGTTCAGTTTTCCTTTGGGAAATAAGACTCACAATCAGCCTCTTCCTCTCTCCCTTCCTACCTCTGTGGTCCCCTCACTTTGTGCTGGCTGGCTCAGGGATGCTGCGGAGGCGTCCGCCCAGCATCCAGTCCCTCATCTTTGAAACACCTTGAATTCAAGGGTTCATTTCAAAGCTGCCTTTCAGCATTTCAAAACAAGCCCATGTCCCAGACAAAGAGACCAAGCCAGCCAGCATTTGGAGCCTCTTTGTGCAGTGTGTGTCACAGTTTTAAATAGATTTGCCCTGCTTGGATTGGTTCTGGTTGGAAAGCGAGCACTGAAATGAGAGGTCATAGGGGAGAGTTACTATGGTAATTGAGTAGTATCACCAGTAGTTTTGCTCTTATGATCATTAAAGCACATAATAATAGACAAACAACAGTGGTTAAAGCAAGCAGGTAGGATTACTATGTTCTTTTGTCAGAAGTATATAATGTCTTGTAGTCAGTTTTAAAGACTTCTCAACTCCAAATCCACCCAGTAGTCACCTGCTGAGTAATTTTGTATGCCTAATCTCTAGCCCTTAACTACAAGCTTTCTGCTAATTTGAGGCAAATGGGTATTTTTGACACTAAATAGGGCAGTAAAGAATCCCTGACCTAGAAAAACTCCATTCCAAGGCACTGAGAGAAGAAAAATATTCTTTCAGCATCCCTGTGAGACCTTTGGAATGACGTAAAATAGCTTTGACTAAACTGTGTTGCAGCCTTCGATTAATGGTTTGCAGAAACTTGCTGAACATCACTACTACAACTTCCCCCATAAAACTTGTCGCTTCAGATTGCCATCAGCCACCACAACAATAATCATTTCATGCCTATTGCTAATTGCAAGCACAGCTGAGGCTCAGCAGGGTGCCCTTGCACAGTCCCAGGCCTTTATACCAGCCTCAATCTGTTGTATGGCACTTGTTCACACACAAAAAAACTACCAGTAAAGGCAGAAAGAGGCAGAGTCACAGGTTCCTTGTAATCCCTCTGCTACCCTGCTGACAACCCAGCCCTATAAGCATTCCTGGTTTTGTCCCACTCTTTACAAAAGCTGAAGTGACCTTAAGCTACTAGTAGTATGTAAGCTTTTGAATGAAGAATACAGCTCCTTCAGGTGCCTTAAGAAGCAGTGTTGCATCTGGCTTATGAGATTCTGTTTGCAGCACCCCTGCAGTGAGCTGTGGCTTCCTGTAACATGTAAAATATGAGTGTGAACTCAAGGTTCATGGCAAGGAACAGGAGGTCATGTTTCCATTCATCTCACACTAAAGAAGATGGGGGTATGCAGATGTTCCTGGGTATGTGTAATGACACCACCTCCCAGAAAGTGCAGGAACCCAGCACAGGGATGGCTTTTGATAAAATGTGCTGCATTCAGTGTGCTACTTGCAGATTTATTCATACCAATTTTTACAATTTATGTATTCAGAGACAAACTTGCTATTTCAGAAACTTATTGATCATGTTTTTGCATTCAAAAAAAAAAAAAAAAAAAAAAAAAAAAAAAAAAAAAAAGAAGGCAGAGGGCTGGGGAACAAGGAAGCTTATTGCTCAAGCTGGTTGGGGTGTCAGATGGGAAGCCATGGAAGTGCACCTTTTGTAATGTTCCAGCTCCTCTAGTACCCATCCTAGTGCATCCCAGCCAGCCCATGGCCCACCTCATCTGTGCAGCCTAGCACCCAGCAATGAGGGTTGCTGTGAAAGACAGGAGAACAGGAAAGCTAACCTGAAAGAGGGATTGACTTCCTGTCTGTACAAATACAGTATCTGCTTGCAGTGACTGGGCTCTGAGAATACCCAAAGAGTGTCTGCATTTCCTCTGCTGGAGGCTGGGTCATGGTATGCAGCCATGGGGCTGTATTTTGCCTCTGACACAGCCCTGCTCCTTTCCCTGCTAACATCCTGCTGGAGGAGTGGTACCCACCATGCATCCACAAGGATGCAACCTCCACAGCCTGTCCTCTGTGCCCCCAGACTGAGTGTAAATGGTCCCCTAGGTGAGGGACAGGAATGCCAGCAGCACCAGTAATGTGTGTGTACTACAGTGACTTATATGTGGGATTTTGTCCATGGGCCTGGACCATCAGTGAGGTCTATTCGTTCTTTGCAACCAGACGTGAGGAGTTTTTTTCAGAAAATATATTTATGGTATTTGCTTTGGTGTGCCCATG
This sequence comes from Aphelocoma coerulescens, assembly GCF_041296385.1. Lineage (NCBI taxonomy): Eukaryota > Metazoa > Chordata > Aves > Passeriformes > Corvidae > Aphelocoma > Aphelocoma coerulescens. The sequence goes on along the minus strand of NC_091026.1, from coordinate 14,204,434 downwards.
CCACAGCTGTGCTGCAGCTCCAGAAATGTGCCTGAAATGTGTTGCAAGCCCCTTGGCAAAGCCCCAAAGTTCAGTATTTGGGCTGTGACCTCTGCACCTTGTCTTTGGGGACAAGCCACAAGGCTGGAGCTGGATCCCCAAGGGGACCCTATGTCCCCAGCATGGACCCCACTGCCCTTGGGGAAAGCAAGGTGGCCAGTGTCCCCACAGGACCACTCTGTTCTCTTTTGTCTGAGATGATCACGTTTCTGTTTAGGAGCATTTGGCTTTGTTGTTGTTTTTTTAATAACATAATCATATGCAAATGTTATCTTCTTTGGTAGGTTAGTCATGAATCAGAGGGCTTGTGCGTCTTATAGCACATCAACACTAGTGATAGCTAAAGGGAACATTTAATTTATGGGCTAACTTATTTTTATGAATATGCAGGGCTTAAATTCAGCAGTTGGTGTGTGCTCTATGAAGTGACGTGACGGTTTTGTGTATCAAGATCAATGAATTAGACTTTGTCTTTTTCTCATAAAGCAGAAAGTCTTTGGAGTAAGTTGGCTTTGAGAAAGAGAGCTCCTTTCATGCAGCTGAGCACTACGCCTGGCTGAGCCCTTGTCAGCCGGTGCTCGACAGGGGAGGGGTGTGATTCACATTTGGTTCCAAGGAGTTTGCATCTCCCCAGAACCCAGAGTGTTGAAGTGCCCTCCAGAAACACAGAAAAACATTTCATTTTGCTTACTCTGAAGGTCTCGCAGCAGCAAAGTCACCTTGCCAATAACCTCCAGGCAGAGGTTGTAATTTCTGTTTGGGATCACACAGCCATGTGGGCGTGTGTGGCGTTGGACAGACAGAAGTGGCAGGACCTGCCCTTGCTAGGGACTTCTCATCTCATGTAGAGTTGATACAAACACCCAGCAGATTGTTCTGTGGAAGATGGGAGGCAGCAGGGGAAAGGAGAGGGTGTGTGTATGTAACACACGGTTGTGCCCTTCCTCTGGGGGTTCTGATTTGAAGAGATAGCAGAAGGAGAAGGAGGTGTTTGGCTGACCTGGGCATCCATGTGCCAGCGCAGCCCTGGATCACAGCTAATGTCACCCAAGAGCATGACTCAGTTAAGCACTGATTGCAGAAAAGCAGCATTATGAACATTAACAATTTCTCTGTTTTGCCTGCGTGGGTCTGCAGCATTTCATGGGAACCCAGGCAGATCCTCCAGTGACAGCAGTTGCTCTGTGCCACCCCACCACCAGCTGGGTGCTGGCTGTCCTGGGTCAAGGTACCCAGGGTATCAGGGGATATTTAGGGATGCTCTGACTTCTCAGACTAGTCTGAGGGATTGGAAGGTATGAAGCCCCACCAGACCTTCATGTCTCCTATTCTTGTCAGGTCCACACCAGCTACCTAGGTTGCTTCACTCACTGTTCAACCCCAGTCTGATGCCAGGACCTCAGGTGACAGCTGAGAGCTCCTGCTTGCCAGTCTCAATTAGTCTCATCCAAGCTCTGTCCTGGAGATGAAGGGTCAGGAGAATCTCTGCCACAAGTTGCACAAAGTGTAAGCATTGAGCATGAGGTCATCACATGCCATTTCTTCGGTGACTCTTTCATCTCCTTGTTTCCTCCATTTTATATAGAGGTGGTGTAGAAATTAAAGTAGAGGAACATCACTGGAGTTGGGGGGAAAACCCTTCCCCGTGCAGCTCCCAGGGTGCTGCCATACAGTACAGGGATGTTTGTTGAGCACATATTTTTGTGGTGTAGGGCTGGTTTAGCTTAGACTCGTTTGTTTGCTTTGGTGAGCCTCGTGCTAACTTGTGGGTGCCAGTGTTAAAGGATGGAGGGTAACAAATCAATGGCCTCAGCTTTGCAATTACAGAATGTTCAGTTGTCTCCATTCCCCTGCTGTGCTGACAGCTTCCTCAGCCAGCAAGAAAAGGGCACGTTCTGTGTCAGAGACCCCCGACCTGAGGGAGCAGTGAGGGGGGCAGCAAGACCTGAGTTGGACTGGTGTGAGGTTTCAGGCTTGTTGGGAGGCAGCTGCATCCCAGACTAACTTGGATGGTGCTCTATGAGGATTTTTATAAACTGGTCTGGTGGGGTTTCTTTAGTATTTTAACTGGTTCTAGATTAATTGCATCTGGTCTGCAGTATGGGATTTGATCTCTGCGTGTAAGAGAGATCACAAGAAGGATGCAACTGTGCATACAGAGGTGTGATGGGTTTTTGCCTGCTTTGTAACTACTCCTTGTGCTGAGCACTGCAGGGAGGTTTTGTGGTTCCCCACCCACCCCCAGACCCTGCTTTTCCTCCTCTCGAGGGCTTGCTGCTCATCTGTGTGGCATCAGACAGGCCATGTCAGCCCTGCGTGAGCAAGGCGCTGATCCACAGCCCATCGGAGCCTTCCTGCACTGCAGGAATGGCAGGCTGCTGCCACACTGCTGCGAGCCTTTTTCACAGACAAGCAGCACAGTTTCAGCCCCTGGAGGGGCCCTGTGAGTTCAGCAGCTTGAAACAAGCTGATTGCTGCTTTTCCATCTTTCATAATTGTGAGGGTGAAACCAGAGCATTTCCCACACAGCCTGGGCAGACACCCATAGGTGCTTACATCCTTCCCCCTCAGCCAAACTTTGCCCCACATGAGCCTCCCCTCTGTTCACCCTCAGGGACCCAGACTCAGCCTGTGGCTGTTTATGATTTAGTTTGAAGACGGTAAGTAACCTGATGAGTGTGGGACTGACACCCTTAAAGGCAGGACTGTGCTCTCAGTTGTGGGGGAAACAGGTTGAAACATGGCTTGAGCCTAACACACATCACTGCTGGCAAGTGCCATCAATGGCAAAATCAGATTACAAAACCTTGCAGCACTACTGGTGGCCGTTACCCTCCTAATAACTTTATTGTTGTTGTTGTTGTTAAAATTTAAAAGCTCATGCATGGAAATTCTATGTAAGAGCAGATGCCTGTCTCCCCTCTCCATTTGTGGCCCCCCATGAGTGGGCTGGCAGGTGGGAAAGGTGGGTGTGAGGGAGTGCTGGGGGCACCAGTGGCAGTCGGGGCACCTCACACAGCCCTGGCATGATTGCTAGAGAAGTCGTGTCTCTCTTGCAGCAATGGTACACCAGCTCCATGAGTGTAGTATGCACTTGGCTGACAGACCGCATGGACCTGCAGCTCCACATCTACCAACTGAAAACTCTCATTAGGATAGTAAAGGTAAGGCACCTGAGGTGTTCTCAGTACCCCTTGCTGTCGAGAGGAGCATGTGTGTGTGCCTGCATGGGTGTGGCACGTGCTCGTTGGCAAGCTGTCACTGGCAGATAAATTAAGGTTTCGTTAAAATTCTTTAAAAGAATTAAGACAGCTGTGTCTATGGCAGGTAGCACTGGATAAACAGGAACTCCAACTGCATAGAGATGTAAAATACAGGTGTGCAAATAAGAACAAAGATTCCTTGCATTAAAAACAAAAACCAGACTCTCTTGCTATTTGACCTTATCTGTACAGTAAGTGCACCAAAATTAGCCTTTTTGTGGACAAATTAGCTGATCACACTAGTGAGCTCTGGTGTTAAAATGGGTTAAATCAACCCAAAGTTTTTAACTGTTTTGCTAGAAACATTTAAGCCCAGCTATGGCTTGTGACTATTGTCAGAATGCATGTAAGATTGTTCTCATAGTTAATTGAAGTTGTTTCTTTACAATGGGTGTATATAATCAACTCTAAGAGATTGCAAAGGTGAGATAACATACCCTGAAAGTAGCATTATTTTTCCCTTAAGTGCACGTGCATGTGTATATGTGTGTGTGCATGCCTTGGACTAATGATAATTATTTCAGTGTGAAATCACAGTGGTTTACATGAAATAATAAGATCACAGAAGGGGGTAAATATATTTTTGATCATTTTAGGTTCTATCTAATGCTTTTTGGTCTAGTATTTTATAATGTTTATGGTCTTGCATGCAGTGAACACATTGAAGGCATGAATAAATTAAAACTGAAATGTATTAAATGTGCTTTTCATAACTGAAAACAACAGGCACAGACAGATTATTCCTACTTGTCAGCTAGCTGAAGAAAGCTTTTTGCCTTGTGCTTTATTTATACCAATATTACATTCAGAAGCAGCTATAACAAAACCGAGGACTTTCTGAAATAGCCAAACAGTAAATTATTTCTATGCAGAGCACAGAGCAGAATTAAATGAACAACAAGACCAGAGTTTTATCTCACAGAGTCGAGAAGTTTTTAAACATAAATTCAAATAAGAGATGTTAATTGTAATAACAAGGGAAATATGGGAACCATGGAAATACAACTCCAGTTTGAGGTGAAGAAAGGGAGATTTAAGAAGTATATGCCCTGTGCTTATATTTATACATCAATAATTTCTCCAGTATCCTGGACTTAGTTTATTTAATCCCTATACTGTAGGTAGGATTGTTTAATATGGAGCATTCCAGGAATGTGTAATCATGTCTGTGGATACAGGCAATAAACATCCTGCTGCTCAAAGAGAAATAACTGGTATTAGAGGCAGGATGAACATATCCAGGAGCAAGGGAAGTTAGTTGGAACAGAGCTCTTATATTGCTTTGATATCTTTTTAGACCCCAGCCCACCCTATGCAAAGCTCCCCAGAGCAGCCCCGCACATCCCTGCTTTGAAGCTGCCCAGCCCAGCCCACAAAGGCAGGGCTGGAATCACAGAGCTGTAATTTGTTGTCCAAGGCACCCTAAAGGGACCTCTGCCATGCCAGAGTGGTTGGTGGCCAGCAGAGATGCTTCTGCAGGACCTCCTGCCTTCTGATCAACAAATCAATATGATTTCAGAGAAGCTTCTTATGGTTTAAAATACACTCCACTCACACATTTCACAACTTTGACATTATACCCTACTTATACACGTCACTTACTTATACATTTTACTTACTTATCTTCTACTACCTAGACATATTACCCCACTTACACATTTTCTTACTTACTTATACCTTTTACAACTTTTACCTAATACAGTACTTACACATTTAACTTACTTATCTTATACTACCTATACATGTTACTCTACCTATACTTTTTACAACTTATCCATAATACAGTACATATACATTTTGCAACTGCTGTGCATGAGTTCTCACATTGCTTGATTGGCTTTTCTATTTTGTCCATGAGCTCCACACATACTTTTCTGGTAACATGATTGGTTTTAATCCAGTGTGGCACAGTCCTTTTTTATCTATTCCTTGCTGTCCTGGTATTTAGTTTTTCAGCTTTTTCTTTCCCAATTCAGCACAGTTTACCTTTCAGTCCTTGATGAATTCCTGAGGGCTCTAACAGGCTGGGCTTCTGATCCAGGCGAGCAGCATCGAGATGATGACAGCAACAAAACCCATCCAGTGCTCAGCAGCTAAGTTAGTCCAGGAAATCCAAACAATCCAGCAAAGACCAGGAAGCAGATATAAACCTGCCCCACCCCTCTTGTTTCCCCTCTCAAACCTTCAGACTGGAGCTTAAAAACCCTTTTGAGGCTGATGTGCTGCAGCTGAAGGTGGAAAGGCCAGGTGAAGCTGGTGAGGGTAATTCCAGCCTGGTCCCACTCTGAGGGCTCTGGTAAAAATAATTTAAAAGGGTTTGGCTGGGGCACACTATCAAGGTTCACGTACTTTACAACAGTTTCTGTGGCCTCTGCACTTCCCAGGTGATGCAAAATGTCCCCAGGGCTGGGATTTCCCTGGTAGCCCAGCCTCTCCCATTAGTGGCCCCAAACCCACAGCTTATGGGCACAGGTTGACTCCTGCAGCAAAGCAGGGGAGCTGGTATTGGTCCTGACCTCTCCCTGTCTCCTTCCTCCATGCCTGTCTCCACTTCAGAAAACGTACCGGGATTTCCGATTGCAAGGCGTGCTGGACTCCACCTTGAACAGCAAAACCTACGAGACCATCCGGAACCGGCTGACAGTAGAGGAGGCCACAGCGTCGGTCAGCGAGGGCGGGGGGCTCCAGGGCATCACCATGAAGGACAGCGATGAGGAAGATGAAGAGGACGACTAAGGAAGCTGGAGCACCGGCTGGGGGTTGCCTGGTATCCATGCATGTACCTCGTCTGTAACTCAGTTAGCCACATTAGGAATTTTTAGGTCAGCTCTAAATGCCCATGAGAAGTTTACCAATACAAATGCCATGTTAGCTGTGTGGTAATAAGATTAGCACCTCTCTTTGATTCATCAGTTTCCTAATTTCATATCTATATGTTCATAAGCAATATGGAGCACCATTGTTTAATACTGTTAATGGAAAAACTACATAGAAAACATGCTAGGTGTGTCCCTGTTATTAAAGTTTAAACAATGCTTCATTAATGTACTGTATATACATTGATGGTAAATTGTTGTGAAGATGAGTGACTCAAGTCCTTTCATTTCTTTGTTTCTCTTCTGTGGATGCCAACTGCTTAAAATTAATTTAAAAAAAAAAAATCTTTGTTTTTAAAAGAAAAACCAGGCAATTACAAATGATTTTTTGTTCTCTCTGTTAATTTAAAAACCAGAAAACAAACAAACCCAGACAGCCATTTGAATCATTCTGCATCCTTGTTAATGTACCAGAGGCTCTTCCCTTCAATATGCAGTTAACTCCATAGAGACTTCATCCCAAAGGATTAGTCATTCTAATTGCCACACCAGATTAATCCTATCATTATGGATATATCATGCCACATTACAAGTCCAAAGCAGTTGTTTTATGTTGACGTTTGCTCCTCTAAATGTTGCATTTTTGTTTAAATTTCAAATAACTGTGTATGTACAAAGACAACTTTAATTACAATCTTAGACTCTACAAATGTGTTTATAATAATATATTGAATATTTATTTCCGTAGATTGTAGACATAATTTACAATTCCTCTGTTTCACAATGGTTTTTATATATGTCATGTACATTGCATTTTGACCAGTAACTGCATGTCCATCAGTTCCTTCTCCAACTTTTATTTTCTGTGTAAAATAGTGATCCATCTTGCTTTTTTTGCCTTATACAAGCCGACAGTTGTAAAAGTGTGAGAACTGTGGCTTCTCAATAAATAACTATTCAGATGTCCTAATAATAAATTATGGAGTCTTTTTATGTCTGCCTTAGAAAAAAAAACAAACCAAGCTGAGATGTAAGAGCCCCCACCTCTCAGAATAAAGGCATTTTGTTTTCTCATGGGTGTTCTTTAGTTTATTAATTAAGAAGATGGTTTCCTGATTTGCTCCCCAAGGTCAGGATTGGGAGCACACAGTCTGTTCCCCAGGTATAAGGGTATTTCTGCTATGACTGCCACAGTTGTTTCCACCATTATCTATGTCCTATGATTTGTCCCTGGACATCTAATTGATGTCTCCTGTGGTTCAGCTCCTGTTATTATATGGCCATCAGCCTTACCCAACACTTGCCTTTCTTCAAAAGGCCTCAGTTTGTACTTTAACTTCTCCCAAAGCAGCCAGCTGCAGTAGTACTTAGACACACAGGGCAGAGACAAACCGTGAGTTGAAATTAAATTAAAGTCTGGTTTGATGGAAAACGTGTCTAATGAAAGCACACTTGAACCAGATGCCCAGAGAGGTCATGGATGCCCCATCCCTGAAAGTGTTCAGTCAGATTGGATGGGGCTCTGAGCAGCCTGGTCTAGTGGAAGGTGTCCCTGCCCATGGCAGGGGGCTTGGAACTAGATCATCTTTAAGGTCCTTTCCAACCCAGTCCATTCTGTGATTCTCTGTTAGGCTGAGAGTTTTCTGAGAGGTTTTGCAGTCCCTCCCTCCCATCAGCCGATTCACAACAGAACTGATTCCTGCTAACCCAGGTCTCAGTCATTTGAGAGAGCAGCAGAAGAACTGGGGTGCTTTACCCCCAAACACAATGACCTGTTGCCAGCCTGGGGAACCAGGACACATGTTCATCCCTCACAAATAAAAGATGGGCAAATAGAAAAACATCCTACCTGGATGAACCTTCCTGACATAATGAACAATTAAACTAAACCATATTCCAGAGCCCAAAAGATGTGAGACCCACCTGGACATATGGGAGGAGATTGGGACCTCTGGAACTGCCTGTGAAGAGAGTGTTGATTCCCAGATGGTGTTGGGATAATTATGGAGCCCAAAGCATATTCACCTGCAGTGCTGGATTTTTGGGTCCCTTCCCTCTGTGTCAGAGTTTAGCATCTGGCTGTGGAGGTGCTGTGTAGCCCCACCTGGATGGCCACACCCTACACATTTAGCATCCATCTTTCCCAGGTGTCCTACATACACCACCCCCTTGGAACAGGGGCATTAGCAGGAGTGGGCAGTGGATGTGCACATTTAGCACATTTACATGTTGAGAAGCCATCTGATGCACCAGAATAGACAAATTTTGAACCCTGACTGTAGCCCAGCTGACTTGATTTTTGTCTTGCTCTGTGCTGCTGGTAAGAGGGAAGCATTGCCAGAAAAAGCTACTTCTGAGGACTTAGGCAGGTATATGGTTTTGTGACCACTGACACAGGAAGCTTTGCCCTCTTCTTACCCACCCTTCATATGTGCAACTACTTGGCCCGGAGTCCGCAGAGGAACTGGGATAGTAGTTGAGTGTTTAAGTCATACAGAGTCTATCAAAACCAGTTCAGATGCCTCTGCATGTTTGTCACTGGGATGCGCACAAAAAACTTCTATTCCTTGACCTCATTATGCTTGGAGCCTTCAATCCCACCCTGAAGCCCTCCCAGGACTTTCCTGACAAAGCAAGTCTCACAAGATACAAAGCAAGGAACAAACTGCAAGCATCACCTTCTTTCTAGGTGGTTGAGACCCACTTGACACCCATACACATACTGATGCACACATGTGTTCATGCCTCTTTATCCTCTCCCTCAGCTGTCCCAAATATTTATGTGAAGGACAACAGCTCCAAGAGGAAGCCTTGGGAAAGCCTTACTGGGGTGGTCACAAGGCTGGTAGCAAAGAGTACTGAAGGACACCCAAATTTATAGTTCTGCTCCCAGTCAGGCAGAGCAGAGCTAGAGAAACAGCTTGATTCTGCTCTGGAAATGTCTCCCCTTGTTTTTTTAAACACAAAATATTTATTGGGTAAAAACACAGCCCACTTCCACCTGCCACCTTTCAAAATAGTGAGCCCTGCTCAGTTTTTTGAATGAGAGTGTGGGTGCAGCCTTCAGGAGATGCTCCTTGGCTGTGCATTGCTAATGCACATCGGTACCGCCCTGAAACAGCAGCAATTGGACACCCTTGACTGAGTGCCTCTGTCATGAGCAGTGACCCTATGGCCTGTGACAGCTTTTTGTGTCCTCAAACCCCAATAAAGCACCCCAGTGACTCCACAGCCCTGAGGCTTCACCACAGAACAGGGAAGCATTAGCCAACTCACTATTTTCCAGGCATTTGGACCCAAAAGATGAGCTTCAGGTTATGTACTTCAGTGTAAGGAGGGAGAAGATCTCACATACAAGCATTGCTGCAAGGCAGCATTTAACCTCCCATTCCAGAGCCTGCAGCCTGTGGCTGAGCAAAGGAGTGCACTGCACCCTGATCCCCCACTGCTTTTAACCCTGCACGTGGCTGCGGGGTGCTGGCAGCCCAACCCTCTCCTAAATGGGTGCTGCACTGTGGTACCAGGAGTGGGAAGAGCCACCTCAGGTCAGTCCTGCAGAAACATCAAATCCAAAATTGTTCGGTTTTGCCTGAAAAATATCAATCTGGGTTAAAATCCCTCCTGGCCACAGATTACAGTCTGGACAGGGCTCAGCTCCTGCAGAGCAAAGCTACACCTTTGGCAGCACCTAAAACGGCTTGTGGGTAGATGGGAGTGCTGGCAAACATGGCCAAGGAATGCAAAGATCTGTTGCTGGTTCACTTCAACCCATTGCTGTGATGGAATGAGCTCCAACAGTCAAAGGGACTTTCTGCCAGTACAACTGCACCTAGATGAAGAATCTGCCAGTACAGTTATGTCAATCCATTTGGGGAAAAGAGGAAAATTTCATTCTTCTGCCAGCAAAATTTTAAATGATAGATCAGGCCAAAACTTCTCTCATATTTACAGGGAAGTCCAGCGAAAATATCCTTTTTTTGACAGACTTACTTAAAGCATGTGGCATGGAGACTGAAAATGCTATCAACTATTTGACTGACAAGTGTCAGCAGCTGTTCATCCAATTTGTTTTATATTTCAGCAACTAACAGATTCTTTCCCCTCTGCTGTAATGCATGTCTTCTGGCCCATAGGCATCTTAGAAATTGCTTTTCTGCCTTTCTAGTGACCAAAACGTCAAAAATATTAGAAGACAATTTGTGTTCAGAAACATAAACAGGCACGCAACAAAGCAAAGATGATTTTGCCAATGTTCAGGCTGTGTTCTTTTTAAAAAGTCACAGCAAACCTAAGGCAAAAATTATTTCTCTAAGCTTTAAAAGAAAAAGCGAATGCAAACAAAGCACATGATAAATCAGCACAGGTTAAACCATCAACTACCAAGGGGAAAAGCTGCTGTCTAATGGCCAACGAAAATGCAGCTGAGCCGTATGTCAATCTCTGCACTTTGGCTGTGAAGTTCACAACTCTGCACTTCCATCACCAGTATTTGTTCAAAAACCTGCTCCATGTTGCCAGGATTCAACAGAGCCACCGTTGTATCAAACCAAGCTCAGCTAGGGGAGTCCTTTGAGCCATTCACAAAACCCAGCCCTCTTCATCTCAGATCTAGCACTGCTTTCAGAACTCTTTGATCCCAACTGCATATAATTATTGCAGTTTTCACCCATCATGAACTCTCTGGACCAAAAATAGCCTGTGTGACACCTCTCTCTGGTAAGATGTATTTCATGATATTTCCTTTAATCAAACACTTAGGCTCTCAAGCTAAATCTGAAGTAATATTTTCCTCAGCCTTTCTAAAAGATACATATTCCATTTCAAGTTGTAAATCCACATTTGTTGTAACTAGGCAAAATATGAGAGAAAAAAAGTGCAGAGATTATATGCAATCTGCCAGCAGAGTTGTGTGCCATGAGGAAAATGCCTCGCAGGTCAAAACAAAGAAAAACATTGAGCAACAAATTAGTTGCAGGCAGTAGCTAATATGGAGATCAAAAGATTAAAATCAACATACAACGATGAAATCACTAGAATAATAGGAGCACATAAGAAGATTAAGTCAATAGCAGAGTCCAGTACTACAAAAATAAGGTTTTGATTATATGGTAAAATTTTATATTGGGAGAGCAAAAGCAATTACAACCATGGCATGCTTTGCTATCCCTGCCTTAGATCATCTTGGCTCATTTCCTATGCAAGGAATACAGTTGTTGAAATAAACAGAAATGTTATGACTCAAGTGCTCGATTCAAAAACAAACCAGGTGGTCAGATCAGACTGGGGACTGTAAAGATGGGCTCTGTAAAATGAGGACTTGTTGCAGATCCGGGAGGATTTGACAGCTGGGGTGAACAAAGGCCACACCGTTTAGGACTGGCTTTCTGCACAGAGAGCTCCACAAGCAGCTGATGTCAGGGCTGTCCCAGGCTGTCAGCTGGAGAGGGGAAGCCTGCACTGGAAGGGAGGTACGAGGAGATAAATAGCTCAAAGACTAGAAGCGAACATGGTGATGAACTCTGATAACGGGGAAGGTATTTTTCTATCCAGCTAAACAGGCAAAGATTGCAGGTTTGGTTTGACATCAGAGGCAGAGCACGTGGCAGCCTCTAAGCCCATCCAGACCCTCACATCAGGGACAGGAACATGTCCCATAGGCATGTTCAGCAGTTCTGGGAGTCAACCAGTAGCACAGCCCAATGGGGACAGGAAGGATGACCAACCAGGGACAGCTAACGCTCACCATGACAGATCTACCCTTGGTCATCTGCTTGGTGTATAAGCAGGAATTGATGAGCCAGTCCCTCCAACACAAACTGGCCGTGGTCATGGAACACCAGCCTCATCCATGGACTGTGGGACCAAAAGCCTAGATCTCCCCATGGAGAAACAGTTACCCTGGTGAGGTCCTCCACACCCAAGAAGTCTCAGAGTTCTTGGTGGGTTCTGCAGTGCTCTGTGTTTTGTGAGGAGGAACTGAAGCAGCTCCTCTGTGCCCCAGGGCTGATGACTTGCCCGGGCTTTTCTCACAACTCATCTTCATCTTTATTGTCAGAAATAGTCAAACTATCTCCAGCCCCACCCCAAAATCACAAGCTAGGCTCATAATTAAATCAAATCAATAAATTATCATTTCTTTTTACATAATTTCTGGGTATTCTTGAACACTCAGGAAATACTTGGATTGTGCATTGAAGTTTTTTCCTCCAGTAACGAGGTCTGGATTTTTAGTTTGGGTTCTCATTGTTGAGGGGATGTTTTGTGGTTCTTCTAGATCATGTCTTCTGGAATTAAATCAGCCCTTTTCTTGTGCCCAAGCAGCACAGCAGCACTTTCACTCGTCAATCTGGGAGTCTTGCCAGGCTCTCTCTGACTTAGCCACCATGAGGGACAGGAACGCTGCAGTCCAGCCAGTCCCACACACCCCAGAGGAAGGGGACAACATGCTGCCATCCGCTGCCACCTCCATACCACTCCACTTGGAGTCCAGCTCTGCAGCAGATGGGGACACCTGTGACAACAGTTTAAACAATGGCAAATACAAATCTCAAACAACCTAACATAGCATAGCCAGAAAGACTGGACAATACCGAGTGAGGAGTGAGTGGCAAAACGACAGTGGAAAGATTGGTTTTGAAAAGATTCTTTCTCTATTTGGTTTTCTTCATTAAAAAAGCAAGTAATTTCAAAAAGGAGATGTTTTTCTATCTCATTAAGGGGAGAATAATTCAAAACACATGGAGTTTGTCCCACTTACTTTTTTGGCCATCCTTCTTTCAAGCAAAAAAAAGGGAAGGAATAGGAACACAAAACTGAAGTGGGCTTCTACCCATTTTCACTCCTTTTGCTCCTTTTCCTGAAACGTTTTTAGTAGGAAAGTGAGAACAAGGCCATCTCCCTATTATATTCTCCTTCTCTACTTCCTCCCACCTTTTCTCCTAAATAGAAAATAAGGGGAAAAAACCCCTACAAACCCAGAAAAACTTAAAAGCTCCCACTCTTTCAAAACAAAAAAGTACAACATTTCAAAACATTAGGAAGGAACATCTTTCAGTTTCAGTGTTCAGAAATGAAACGCAGCATTGCTCCATTACTGCAACGCGAAGGATGACTATTTCCGACAATAAAGATGAAGAATAGCAGCTCACCCTTTCAACAATTTCTTCCTTGCCTTATTGGCCAGGTTGGCTTTGGATATGGTGTGGATTCCACCGACTCCTCGCCTGCCTCCTGGGCTAGACCAGTCTCGCACCAGGAACTAGATTTCCCTCATGATGTCTCTCTCCGCTCCTCACAGGCAGGCAGGCAGGCAGCGTTTTTGGGGCATAAAGCCTGGCTGGGATCAAACCGTTAGTTACCATTCCTGTTGACAGGCAAACTAGAATAAGCTCTGGCTCACTTTCTCTGAGCTGCGGAAGAAGGAATGAGCCGGGAAAAGAGTTCATTCAATTGCTTCTGTTTGGCAGCTCTGCAGGACTCTCCGCATAGACAGAAAGAGATGTGGCAAGTAAGGAGTTGCCATTTTTAGAATTACATAAGCCCATTTGATTGTCATCGAGGCACTCTGTGCAGCTCCTGCCACAGTGCCCTGCCAGTTGCTCTGCAGTGGGACTAGATTTCAAACAGCTTTAGAAGCAGGTCAGATACCAGCTTTTAAAATTGAATTCAGGTTGAAAACATCGATGTTTTCTACTCCTTCCATCACTGACAGAGTAGACCAGCACAGCCATGCAAGGACTCTGAGCCAGTTTGCTTCCAAAATCCCTACTAACTACAGGTCCTCTGGGACCTGTACAGTGGTCCAAAAACTTAGGTCCCTAATTAAAAAAAAAAAAATCTGAAAATACAAAATAAAATTATCTGCCTATAGATAGTCAGGAACATACATAACTCAATAAAAGGGACAAAAAAAAATATTCTGGAGGGTCTCAAAGCCTCTGCTCCATCCAAGGTGGCCTTGCCAGGCACTACCCCTGCCCCAGTGTGGCAGTCTCCATTGGGTGACAGGGCAGGAGGGTCACCCTACCGATGCTATGGGCCCTGCAGGATAGGATGGACTGCCCATGGGAATTAAGGCATACAGTACTGCAGGGGTACTGCTCCCGTTGTACAAAGTACCGCGGTTTAAGGAATAACGGGAAAGATTCACGTGGGTAACAACCCTCTCTTCATCCCTGCCCCAAACTTTGCTACCCTAACTTCTCTGTTCGTCGCTCATTAATTTGTCCAAACAGTGTCTGTCTCTGACCATTGCAAACCGACCTGCGACCAAACACCTTCGGAGCATCCCTGGGCTGACCCTTCCAGGTCGTAATTACTGCCTTGCATGCAGACAGACCCAAATCCAGCACGGTGGGGCAAGGGCCGGGCAGCTCCGCAGCCCAGCCCTCCTCCCAGCCCAGCCGTGGGCCCCTCCAGCGCACCTTTGAAAAAGCTGCAAAGCCACAGAAAAAGCTGCTCCCCCACCCTGGCTCACAAAGACAGCCCGATCCTAAGTGCCTGGGCTGGTGGCTCACCCGGCAGTCCATCACCTTCTATTAAAAAATAATAAGGAAAAAAATTGGGAAAAAAGTATTTAGAAAAATACCTATAGAAAGCAAAGCAGCATAGAAATAAAAGCCACCATTTCGGGGAGATTGAAGCATAACGCTAATAACTTTCGGCAGCTTCCACTGTGGAGTTTAAGCAGCTGCCAAGTTAAATAACTAGGAGGATCCTAAGTTATCTTCCAGTAGACCAGAAATGCCCAGTGCCGACTGCCCGGGCGGAGGCGGCCCGACGGACGCGGGGAGCTGGGCCGGGCCTGCGGGGCCCTGCGCTCCCGCCCGCCTGGGACCCACCCGGGACGCGTCCCCGGGAGTCCCTCACCAACAGGGTCTGGCCGTCCAAGAGCGAAAGGGGAACCCCCGCCGGTTTTCGATGTCAGCGGCCGGGGAGCGTTTGGGGCTGGGACTGCCGGGAGCGTGCGGGACCGCCGAGAGGAGCGGGCGCTAGAGAAGCCGCGGGTGACCCTGCGTGTCCCGCATGGCTCCGGCCCGGCCTGCCCGGGCACCGCACTCGTTTTTCTGGGGAGGCAGCGGCGTAAAAATAACCGTAGGAGCGATCGAGTCCGCAATGGGAAAGTCTTTGCGGCGTGCGCCTTACTGGGAAAAATATGCAAACCATTTCTCCCTCCAAATGCCGGGGGTGAAGGATTAAAACCCCACGGGAGAACTGCCTCCACGGGGGATGCGGAACGCGGGCCCGAGCCGGGAGCCCGCTGCGGAGCCGAGCCGGGAGCCCGCTGCGCGCCCGACGTGCAGACGCTCCTGCCTCCCGAAGCCGGGCTGGGCCGCTCGACCCCCCCAGACCCACCCCCCGCCCCGCTTGGCACTCCGGGAGCAGAGGGGCTCGGGCTCGGTGGTGGGCAGGCGACGGGGCTGGGGCAGCTGTCTCAAAGTCAGTCAGTTGTAATATGCTCGCCAGAACAGCAGAAGTCGAATCGATAGAGACGGCCTCCAGCTGTGCCTAAACCTGCGATTTAAATTAAAATACTGAGCTCTGATGCCCGGGTCTTAGCTGGGATCTCAACGCCCTGATGCGTAAGGCGTGCGGCACCCGGTTTCGAGCCGGCCGGGAGACAGCGGCACGGCCCAAGCCGGTACCCGGCCTCGGGATACACGGGAGCTTCTCCGGGCTGCAGGAAGGAGGCAGCCCCGGGGCTCCGCAAGCCCCCCCCCACCCCTCCTCGCCCCCGGGAACCTCGAGGCCTGCGGGACCCGCTGCCCCGAGCAGGGCGGTGGGTGCGGAGTAGCGAGCCGGCAGTCGTCCCCTTGGCCAGGGAGGGAGGGAAAGAGGGAGAGACCCGATTCAGCAAACACCCGGGCAAGGACGAGGGCGGCTCGGGGAAGCTGGCAGCGAGCTCCCGGCCCCGGCTCCGCAGCCCTTCTTTTATCCTGCCCGAAATCATCTCGTTTACAGAAAATATTTGTTTGCACTATTAGTTGGTACTGGAGTTAATTACTCAACGTGTGAGCGGGGAGTAATATGGATAAAAGCAGCCCCAGTGTTTATTGTGTGGGTGAGCTGTTTGAGCGGTGCTTGAATAAACTGCAATTAGGGTTAGATAGAGATTAATTAACATGTGAGTGGCAAGGTGTAAAATAGTTCCCAACCCTCCACTCAGTATAATCTGCAGGCGAGGAAAAGAAGTTTGTGGAGGCTAATTAAATACTTCGCTAAAGCCCGCGAGCCCCGGGAGCGAGCAGAGCCCAGCCCAGCCGCCGCCTGCCCGCTCCCGCTGCCCGGAGGAGGCGCGGGCTGGGCGGGCAGCGCTGCTCAAGCACGGCGCGCCTCCCCGGGGCTCAGCCGGGCTCTCCCACAGCCCAGACACCGAGCACAGCTCCTGTGGTTCTCCGTGGTCCCGTCCCAGCCTCTCCCCCAGAAGCGGGACGGTTCCCTCGCTCCCTTGCACGCTGACCCGTCAGATCCGGGCGGGCAGGGCTGGGCGGACGCCAACACCTGATGCTCCAGGCGGGGTGTCACCCGGGGCTGGGCGCTCCCCTCTGCCCGCAGGCAGCCCGGGGCGGCCGCCGCTTTTAAAGTTTGTTTCTGGAGCGTGTTGTGGTTCGCAGGTGAAAAAGCCTGTCTGCAAACAGCCGACGGCGAGCTGCCCTGGCGGGGAGAGGAGGCGCGGCTTTGTCAGCGCCGCACAAAACCCCCGAATTCCTCTAAACTTTCTTAGGCGCGCGAGGGAGGCGGAAAAAAAAATATATAGGGGCCTTTTCATTGCTTGCTTTACCTCTGGCCAGGCTCAATCTAAACCCTTCGCTCCCCCCCCTCTCCCCCGGATAATCCTCCCCTTTATTTTAGAAACACACAAAACCAGGTTCCACGCAGCGCTATAGTGGCTACAAGTGAAAGAGAATTGAGCGCCCTGAATCGCCGGGGGAAAATTGGTTCGGCTGAATAGCCCCGGCGAGGGACGGGGCGGCTAATCAGAGCCGGGGGGTGCTGCTCTGCAGCCGGCCCTCCCCTCCCCCCCCCCCAAACAGGTGGACGCGGGACTCTCTCAATTACCGTGTCCTCGCATCTGAGGTTTCTGCAAATCCTCCCCTCCCGCATCACGGCGTTTTAATTAGAGAGAGGAAGGAAAGAAACCCCGGCATCCAGGCGCTATAATGTAGCGTCGCCTATCTGGGGGGGCGGGGGGGGGGGACGGGGGAAAGGGGGAAGAAGAAAGTGCGGCGGGCGGGGGGGAGCAGGACAAGGGCTAGAAGGGCAAGGGAGAGTCGCCGGGTGCCCCCGGGGCAGCGGGCACCTTTAGGGGGTGAACTTGCAGAACTTCCCTTCGCTGAACATAGGTCTTTTTTATTATTATTTTAAATTTTTTTTCAGCAGCGAAATCGAGTCCTGGACACGAATCCCTCCCCATTTATTTAAGGCTAATCACCAGCTACCCTGAGAGGGGAGAGGGTTGGAATTAAACTTAGTTTAATTAACATTAATGCACTGTCCTAATTAATGGGTTGGCTATTAATTTATACATGCTGGAGAGGCTCGCAGATAAGTGACAATTTATTAATTATCTTCCAGCTCGGTTGCAACGGAGCTGATTGCAGATGGGTTGCCAAAATAACTCGAGCATGGTTGCGTGGTAGATGCTTTAGAAAAAAAAAATCATTCTCCCCCTTCTTAAAAAAAAAAAAAAAAAAAGGAAGATGAAGAAAAAAATTCCGCACGCTCACTCGGAGTGGCTCTTCTAACCCCAGCAAGAACTGGAGCACTCTTTTCCACCCAACTTGTGAATCGCACTTGCCTTCTAATTTGCCACATGCAAAACGATTCCTCTGCTTTGCAAGTTGCTTTTTAAGAAGGGAGAGAGAGAGGAAAAACCCAGCTCGCACACGAGCGATTTGTGCGTCTTAAACTGGAAGGAAATCGTGCGTGGAGGGGGGGGGGCTCGTCTTCCTCTCTCTGCCCCAACCCACCGCGCTCCAGCCCGGCGCCTCGGCTTGGGGAAGATCCATGGTGGCATCCCCATGTCATTCTGCTCAAAGTGACTTCATATGATGTCAGCTTTAAATGTACGAGACCGTGATCTGACGCTCAGGAAGATGTTTGCTATCAAAATGTGACTGTGACCACACTGCGCTGCTTGGATGAGTCTCGCCGGCGCTGGGCAAAGGTAAGTGGTCCCAAGGCGAGCCCCGCCGCCCCTCGCCATGCCCCCCCCACCCCTGCTCCCGCATTTCCCGGACAGTGGCCATCGGTGGGGCTGGGCTGGGTGGCATTGGGCTGGGGGAGGTTTTTCTTTTTCTTTCTTTCTTTTTTTTTTTTTTTTTTTAAATACTAACAAGGTCTAGCTTGCATGTTACTTTAGCGTGTTCCGCTTAATGAGCAGTAATCTGGTACCCTACGTGCCATTGTTCTTGAATATGTTCATTTGAATATAAATAGGGAGGGGGTGCCCGTGGGGGGTGGGGTGGGGGGAGAACAAGGTGCTTATTAAATTGATTTGTCTCCTGGCTTTTCTGGAATGCAGAGCCGAGAGCGGGAGAGAGTCGCTGCTCACACCAAGTTTCCGCACGGCGGAGCGACATGGCGAGCCCGGGGTCGCTGGAGACGGTCATGCCTTCTTCCTGCCCCCGGCACGACGGCAGGGCCGCCACCGCTAACCCCTCAAAGACCCTGGCCTTCTCCATCGAGCGGATCATGGCAAAGACGTCGGAGCCCAAGCCGGCCTTCGAGGAGCGGCACGGCGGGCCGGGGCTGGAGCCAGGCAAGAAGCCGCTGAGCCTGTGCTCGCCTCTGCCCTGCGTGATCCCTATCCCGCCGCTGGGCTACGAACTGCCCTCCAAGACTCTCAGCTACTCGGAGCTGTGGAAGAACAGCCTGCGGGGCGGTGCGGGGCTCTGCAAAGCCAACTGCGGCGTCTGCTGCAAGGCAGAGCTCGCCCTGGGCCAGCCCAGCGGCCGGCTCATCAAGCCGCAGGTCATCCACCAGGCAGGGGCCGTTCCGGCAGCTCCCCGCTCCCTCTACTACTTCAACTACCTGGACGCCGCGTACCACCCGGCCGACCTCCTGCACGGACAGCTCTTCCCGGCCGGCCTGCTGGGCGCCCCGCCGCCGGGGGGGCTCTCGGCCCACCAGAAGCTTTTCCTGCTGGAGAATGCCAAGCTGGCAGGGCTGGCGGCCGAGAAGCTGCCGCCGCCGACTCCCTTCGCCCACAAGGAGCGGCTGCCGGGACACCTGGACCAGGTGATGAAGGAGGTGGCGGCGGTGGAGCGCGGCGGCCACCCCAAGGGCCACGCCAAGATGGGGGGCGGCGGCGGCGGGGCGGCGGAGGGCAAGCCCAAAAACTTTACCTGCGAGGTCTGCGGCAAGGTAAGCGGGGCGCCGGCATCGGGTGGGGGGGGCCGGGGGCGGCGACGGCGGGGCCGTGCCTGACCTCGCCTTCCCGGCGCTTTCCCGCAGGTGTTCAACGCGCACTACAACCTCACCCGCCACATGCCGGTGCACACGGGGGCCCGGCCTTTCGTCTGCAAGGTCTGCGGGAAAGGCTTTCGCCAGGCCAGCACCCTGTGCCGGCACAAAATCATCCACACCCAGGTAGGTGGGGGGCACCCGGGGTGTGGGAGGCGGCGGCCGCCCCTGCTCTCCGCGCAGCCCCCACTGACGGGCCTCTCGCACCCCGGTGCAGGAGAAACCCCACAAGTGCAACCAGTGCGGAAAGGCGTTCAACAGGAGCTCCACGCTGAACACTCACATCCGCATCCACGCCGGCTACAAGCCCTTCGTCTGCGAGTTCTGCGGCAAGGGCTTCCACCAGAAAGGTGAGCTGAGCCGGGACGCGCCGGGGCCCTCGCCCATCATTAGCGGGGATTAAGCGCGGCGAACCCTGTCGGACTGGGGGAAGCGAGGGGCGCAGGCAGAGCCGCCGCCACTCCCAATTACTTTCCCTCTAAGCCGGGCCGCACCGCCGGGCACTGCTGACGGTTCCCCCTAAATGCTTTTAAAATGAAAGGTACCGGGCCTTCGTCCTAATCCAGAGCCCTCTGTTTGCCGCGGGTCACCGGGTTGACCCTGCCTCTCATTTCTGCCATGCCAGTTGCGCGCTGCTCCGCGCTGATGCGGACCGAGTTTGACAAGTGGGACGGGGGTGAGGGGGGGAGACACTTCCTAATGCCCCCCCCTTACCTGTGCACCGTGAGGCCCGGGCACCCTCGGGTAACCCCCTTTTCCATCTTTTTCCTCCGTCGCAGGCAACTACAAGAACCACAAGCTGACCCACAGCGGAGAGAAGCAGTACAAGTGCACCATTTGCAACAAAGCCTTCCACCAGATTTATAACTTGACTTTCCACATGCACACCCACAATGACAAGAAGCCCTTTACGTGTGTCACTTGCGGGAAAGGATTTTGCAGAAACTTTGATTTAAAGAAGCACGTCCGAAAGTTGCACGACAGCGTCTCCAGCGCTCCTCCGCCGCGGGACCCTGGGCGCAGCGGGCAGAGCTAAGGGCCCGGCGCGCCGCCGCACGCAGACCCGCTCCACCAGGCCAGCACTATTTATCCAAAACAGCCTTCGCTTCTCTGTCTTTTCCCCAGCGAGCTCAGCCGCCGGTAGCAAGCGACCCCGAGCCGCAGTTGTATATAAGAGGAATCTTATTTAATGGCGCGTTGCGCCGCCGGAGCGGGCCAGGACGGGCCGGGCTGGCCGCCCCCCGCCCGGCGCCCGGACAACGCTCTTTATACGTGTCTGTAAATCTCCATTTTAAATGTACGCTCGAATAAGTGAGGAATATATCTATATCTATCATGGGACAATAAACCGGCCCTTCGCAGGTGTCTCATTTCCCACCTGAGCCCCGGCCCGAGTGGGGACCGGGCTGCACGGCGCTATCTCCTCCCCTGTGAACGCGGCTTGCAGGAGCTGCGGGAGCCGGGCCCTGCCGCTTCAGGGTCCGCCGAGCGCCGCGAGCATCAGAGGAGCAAAACGAGGGCGGGAGGGAGCCGGGCGGCTTCAGAGGCCTGCTGTCGCCCCCCGGAACGGGGGCAGAGCCCTTGCAGGACCCCCGGCGGGGCTGCGCGGCCCCGACCGGCAGCGCGAAGGGTGGCTCGGAGTTTCCCAGCGCCGCTTTTCGGGGTCGGTTTATTACGGCGTGTTTAAACCACTCCTGAATGACTATCTTTCCTTGCATGCAGATAAAATGATCTCACGCTTGCTTTCCAAGTAATGACCCAAATTAAGAGAGAAAACACAGACCCTTCAAACCACATTACATTAATCTAATCACTCCCAGCAGGCCTCATAAACTCTTTTTGATCAGAATATGGATAATCAACCACTTGGATTACACTAAATATTCCCTTCTCATCTTCCCCCCCCCCCCTCCCACTTTTAATACGCAAGTGTCTATTCCGGCCACGTCGTTAGGAACAATATTATTCTAACGGAGAAAGGAGATTGAGGCGGCCGGGCCGTGTGCGTGCTGCTCGGGCCGGGCTTGCCAATGAAGAGGGGAACGAGAGAGGCACCGAAATGCCTGGGGACGGCGTAATGGGGAGCTCACCTTTCTCCTCTTAACTGAGTGGTTAAATAGGGGGAGGCGAGGACGAGCACAGCTCGCCGCCGAGCGCAGGAACGGGAGTCGACCCCTCGCTCCGGGTTTCTGGATTCATTATTAGGCTGCGATGTTCCTCGCTCTCCAAGGAGCGGGCTGGGGGCTGGGGCCGGGGCTGCGGGCCCCGCGCTCCCGCTGTAGGGACGGGGCGATTTTAGAGTTTTCCGGGTTTGCATTTTCCAGTGTCTGAAATAGCATTTTGACGGTTTGAGGAGCGGAAAAGAATGTCAAGTGATCCTGGCAGCGGGGAAAGATCATGACCGAATTTGTTAAAAAAAAATTCAGAGAATTTTAGATTAAAAGGAAATTTTAAAAGGAAAAAAATGCAAACCCCGTCACCGATAAGTCACCGCTCCGGAAACTCTGTCGGGGGAGGACGGTCCCGCAAGTGAAGGGGCTGCGGCTCAACCCCCGACAGGCAGGAGCCGAGTCTGGCTCTCCCGCCGCCGCGACAGACGGGGCGGGACAACCCACGGGCCGGGGACAGCGGGAGGGACCCCTCTCTCCGGGAGGACACTGTGCCGGGGGAGGCCGTGGCAGGACAAGGTCCCGGAGGACGGGAGCGGGGCGCGCGCATCCCGAGTGGTGCCCATGGAACCGGTCCCGCTGCCAGGTCCGGGGGAAGCGCCGCCTTCTCCGCACCTCGGGCGCCGGGAAGAAGTCTGGGCTGCCAGCCGGGAGCCGAAAGCGGGAGCCAGGCGCGGCTGCGGGCCCTACAGACAGAGCGCAGGCTGCTTCCTCAGCTCTCCTGATGGGCGAGAGCAGTGCGAAACCCACTCCCAGGAAGGGAATTAAGGAAGCGCGTTCTTATCGCATTTTTATAAAAAGCGGCGTTGTTTACAGAGCCGTTTGGGGGGGGAGGGCATCCCCGTCACGGCTAAGGGCATCTTCGGGGCACCCTGAAGTGCCGTGTCGGCCGCCGCTGATGGGCTTGGTCACCTGGCCCCTCCACCGGGCGGTGGGCAGCCCTCCCCGGACCGGCTGTCGCTCCGGCTTCCCCCCGATCTCGGACGCGCTGGGAAGGGGCCGCGGCAGCGCTCTCGCCACCGGCCGGCCCTGGACCCCCCCCCCCCCCCCCCCGCATCTCGGCACACACAAGCCGCAGATCGCGGGGGAGGGGCGGCTCTGCCAGACACACACACGCCAGAGACTCCAATTATCTTCTCCCTCACAAGATGTTTCTGCTGTCCACGACTGCTCACACTTCGGCACTCTTGCCAGCAAGCCTCAATAGCACAAAACCCGCACAAAAACCCCTCGCCCGGCGCCGCAGCCGCGCACACAACAGATTGAGCGGTGCCGGTGCCTCAGGGGGAGGGTTAGAGGTGCCTCCGCGCAGAGAGCGACGTGCCAGCGCCGCCGTGCTTCCCCCCTCGGCCCGCCCGGCCCGGCCCGGCACTTCCCCGAGACCGGGCGGCTCCCAGGTGTGTCCCGACACCGCGCCGGGCACCGGGAAGAGACCAACCTACAGGCAGCTGCGTTGCCCTTTTCCCTGCACTCCGCTCTCCAAACGTCTGAGCAACCAGTTTGCTGCTAGAAACATGTTAATTGCCAACGGAGCTCATTAAGGCATGCACATGCAAAACACAGCGAGGGAGATTAAATGGACAAAAGCGCAATAATGAACTGTCAAAAATCGGACCCATCTACACGACCAGGAGCCCTCAAGAATGAGGCATTTAGAGGCAACAAAGGATTGTCTGGGACAGGAAGAAAGGACGACCTAGACTTTTGTTTAGTCAACACAATTGATTACAAATGAGAGATTAACAGGATAGCTTCAGAGTTTTTTTGAAGGAGGCAGAAGAGAAAAGTCCAATTAAGTGCACCGAATGTTAACTACATTGATTTCCACGGCCAGCGCTGGAGAAATTCTCATTAAACCATCCCTGGCGATCCCTTTTGGAAAGTAATTTGTCTCCCTGATGGAGCAGAGAAAGGGAGCCATGTAAAGAGAAAGAAGCGCTAGTTCTTGGCACAATGAGCTTAGGAGACACACTGGAAAGAGCCAAAGGGGGAGTTAATGAGCATCTGACAAGCCGCTTGGACCCGGGCCTGAAGAGCAGCGATGAAAAGATGGAATTGGCCAACAACTATTCTTTATATCAAACATAAAAAGGCCAATCTGAAACAGGGCTGCTCAAAGCTGGTGGGGAAGAAAAGAAAGGCCCCCAGTGAGGGGTGGAGTGGAGGGCTCAACTGCCCCATTGGGACGGGGGAAAAAAATGCACTGGCATGTCCCTCTCGGAGCGAGCGGAGCTGCTGGCCCTCGGCACTACGCCCCGGCCGGGTACGGCAGAGGAGGGCCGGCAGCCCCGGGCCGGAGGCGCTTGCACAGACCCGAATCGCCCCAGGGTAGCCGAGCTCGGTACAGTTTAATGAAGTTATTCCGCGGAGGGTGGTCACCGGTCATCCCAAATCACGGCGGCCCGGCTCTCCCCGAAATCTGCCTTTCTCCTCCCCGGGGCTACATTGCCCGACCCCTCCCGCTGCCCCGGCTGCGGCCCACCCCCCTCCCCGGGGGACCGGGCACCGCGGAGCGCAGCGCAAGACAACGCGCGTCGTGTAGACACGGCTCGCTCGGAGGCTCTTAAATCAGATTAGAGCTCGTTAATAACAATTTTGGCTTAAGTCTGTATTGACTTAGGTTTAGGAATGGCTAAGCACTTTCACTTAAGTCAACACCAGAGCTAAATTGACACATGCCTTTCCGAAACCGCTGTGTCCCCCAGGACGCCCAGGTGCCTGCGGGACTTATCCTTCTGCCACTTTAAGCCGTTTTACGGAAGTATCTGCAGGATTTTTAAGTAAGCCTGCTGGGCCTCAACTGTGCCAGCCCACCCCTGCGTGTCATCCACGATGGTCCCCCCTCCAGGGACGGGTTTCATGGACCTCACCATGCCATCAGGGCACTTTTGTTCTTTGGGCTCTTGCTGCCAGTCCTTGTGGTCCTTCCCCAGCTCTCATGGTGTGGCTCCTGCCCACTCCCTAACACCTCCTGCCTCTCTCCTCAGGTTCCCTCTAACCCCTTCAAATTTGTACCCTGGATACCCTCAGAAAGCCGGGGCTGCATTGCCATCCACAGCCGAGTTCTGTGGAGAGAGTAAGGGGCCAGAGGCAGCTGCTCCTGCAACCGAGAGGAAAGACGGCACGGCGGGTCCCAGTGGAGGCGCTGCCCTTCAGCCGGCACCGACAGCGGCCACAGCGAGGGCTACCGGCTGCCTGCCCGAATACTTTAGACTCATTGAGAGCCACATGCAGATGGGATGGCAAGGGACAGGAAGACTCTGGGGCTGTGCAGGCAGAGGGGCCCACGAGCAGGGAAAGGCACCCACCCCTCGGACAGTGGTGCTGGGGGGGGTTACTGCCTGGGGACACGGTCACCCCATGCCCTTCCTCTCCTGAAGATTCCTGCACACAGACCTCACACCACGGCCAGCTTTGCCCTAACCAGCCGCCCTCCCACCTCCCCCTTGCTGCCATCCTCCCCACCTTCTCACCAGTCCTCTCACAGGTACGGTGCTGTGCTGACCAACAGCATCACCTCGGGGCCTTAGTGAAGACACATAAGGGGGAGGGGGAAATGCTCTTACCAGCTGGTTTCTACCACACATCCTGATTCTCCAGGTAACGCTGTCCCAACTTTTAACCCCACTCCTAGCCTACTCTTATTGCTAACCCTGCCTAGCCCAAAGCCGTAGCCTCGTGTTATTTGTATTTATCTCACCGATTTACTGCAATTGCTTAATTGATTGAATCACGGGCAACACGTGCCCTCAATTAAAAATTAAAAAAAAAAAAAAAAAAAAGGAAAAGGGTACATTTAGACTTCTGTGCTGTCTGTTTTGCGGGCTGCCTCTCCTCGTAAGGTGTTGAAGCTGCGTCATATAGCTCAGCCCTCCGGGAGTCTCGGGCGTGCTCCCCAGGGAGCCCAAACAGCCGTTCAGTGCGGGTGCTTCAAGTCCCCAATGATCTTAAACTCTTCTTTCAGGTGACTCGGGTAAGAGCGTGTTTAGTCACCGAAGCACCTTATTGTCCCCAGTGGGGACAAAATGCTGTCAGACACAGACCACAGAAAAGGTCCGCTCGCAAAATTCTGGGTGTGCAAGCCCGAAATAACACAAAACTTGACTTCTACAAATACTTGCATCTTTGCCGTCTTTGCGTTTGCGGAAGAAGCACGCTGATGACAAACTTTAAAAGAGATGTGACCCGGGGGCAGAAATACTCCTAGCCGATGGGACAAGGAGTGGGGACCTCTCTGGACCCGCTTCGCCTCTCCCGGCTCTTCGCCGAGCCTCTCGGAGCCCCTTCCAGGCCGCCCCAGACCGCGGCCAATGCGCACAAATGGGGCCACAGCAGTGGGGGGGGGGGGGGGGGGGGGGGGGTTAGCCCCCGTCCTAGCCCGTGGGGCTGCTCTGCCAGCGGCGGCGGGGAGCCCAAACAACGGGGATGTGCGCTATTGAACCACTTGGGAGACCGAGGCCACGGGAGCCAGGTATTTTCCCACATCAGCGCCGCTGCCCCACTGCAATGGATACGACTGTCCTGTGAAGGGCTCAGGCGTTTAAACTGCAGAGAGCACCTGAGACCTTCTGCAGCCGCTTTCCCGAAGTCCAGTTAACTGTCTGATACTCCTTCTACTGTCTTCCTCGCTGCTGCCAGTTGCCAAGATATTTCACACAAATAGAAGCTGATTTATTATCAGCCTCTTCCTTCTGATTCATTATGTTAATGAATTGAGATATTACCAACACTGGATTATCGTATCTATCAATGAATCCAGGAAAAGAAAGCTAATTATAGAGGAAAAAGCTAAGTGTACCCGGAAACTTAATACAAAGAAACGTCCGAGAAATAGAGCAAAGCGGGGCAGTAGTTTAAGCGCCCTCTAAACACCGCTTCCAGTTGACTGGGGACCGCGACACTTTGGGTTACATAGACAAACCTTTTTCCTAGGATTTTACGGATATGTTTTTTTACTGTTAACATTATTACGAGCGTTTCCAAGGAATCAAACCCGCTGCCCAGAGCTTTCCTGGGAATCTCGGCGCCGTTGAGTGCGGGAGGACACACACAATCCGCTTCCCGTTCCCTCTCCCAGCGCACTGTTCCCGGCGACGCGCAGTCCCCGCGCCCCGATCACGACAGACCGCCACCCGTCTGTCCTCCCCCGTGCCGCAGCGAGCTCATTTCACACCGGCCAACCACCGAGAAATGGGGTTTTGTTTGTCTGGAGTTTTTTTGTCCCCTCCTTTCTCCCTTTCCCACAGTCGCTTGGCTCGGCGTTTCCCCGGCTCGAAGCAGCGCTGCCCCTCGGGCAGACCCCGTACCGGCGGGGCGCGGGGCGAGCGCGGCCGCGGAGCGCAGCGCGCAGGTTCGCCCGCGCTGAACAAAGCTGCCGGCATGTACTTCACTTGAGCACATTATCCTCCGGAAGCTTTTATTGAGCAACAGTCAGAGCTCCGTCAATGAAGCTATTGGAACACATAAGAACTATATGGGTAAAGAAAGGCAAGTCTAGTTACCAAAATTGCACTTCCCATTTCCCATTCACTGAAGTGAGGCAGGTACTTATTTACTGCGGCTTTAAGCTACGCAATTAGTAAAGGAGACTGTAATTTACCTAAAGGAAGGCAATTTTTGTCCTTTTATTAATTTGCAATAGATTTGTAAAATAATCTTACAGCAGCTGGCTCTGCTTGAATCTGTTTCAAAAGTGTGATGTAAATACCGTCTCACACAATTTCGTTGCCTATTAGGGTTTTCTGGTAGGTTACAGGACTGAGAGTGAGGGGACAGAACACCACACGTTTATTTTTATGATCATCATCACAGCGATAAAACTTATGGGAAGAAGTGAGCATACTCTCTATCTGTATGCATTAAAAAACAGACGTATCCAAAGTAAGTCAAATGTAAAAGCTACAGCTGGAAGGCTACATACACAGCGGGTACAACTTAGCGCGTTTTCAAGAGCTGTTTTAGCTGTGTTTAAAAGGAGTAGCAAATTCCCAAATCACATCTCTAAAAATGCTATTTATAGCAAAGACAAAGAGTTTCACACAGCAGGAGGATGTACTAAAGAACCATTTTCCCCCACCTGTTTCCTTAGCAAGGGTTTAAGTATCTCTATCTGTGTCTTCCTAGTAATCGCATATCTGAAGTCATTTAGCTCACACTTATTATGAAACAATAGGAAGAGTGCAAATAATCGATCTGGGATTCATTACATTTAGATTTTTCAGCAGTAAAATTCTGAGATTTTCATCTTCACTCAGCAGATTGATATTTCATATCAGAGTCAGAGGAAAATAAACACTATACCTAAGCAAAGTATTTATCACTGGCCTACTCACTGTTCACACTTGGCTGCAGCAGGCACCAACTTATATCCAACTCATACATGCAATGCAACACTGAGATCCAAGAGGCAGTGACTACAGGATCAAAGCTTTATTTCAAGTATAACACAGTATACCCATGGATTATAATCCTTGAGCAAACAGAATATCACAGTAATGAAGACCTTAGCATTACAAATATGTTAAAACAGCTTGCATTTGGGGTGATATTTAAGGTCAAGTTGTATCTGAACACAACTATTAAAATATTATGAAAATTACCATTATGGAGTAAATAATGTTTTCTTTCAGATATAACCTCTAAAAGTACATTCCATTTCAAATTTGGTTTTCTTATTTTTCAGTACCAACAAGCTCAAACTGAGCATCTACATCCCCAACCTGTTCTATGTGAATTAAAAAGACAGAAATGAAAAACTATAAGCACAGCCTAAAACTTAGCTCCCAACTTTTATGAAAACACGATCCTGAATAAATACAATCAAGAGGATACCATAATGTCAAATATCATGTGTCTAAACCAACTTACTGTTTCAAATGAACTTTCAAATTAAATTAATAGGCTTGTGAAAGATTCTGCAGAGTAAGAAATTTCTTATTCTAGGGAAAAGTAACATGCCTTGCCTTCTGCTCCTGCCCCCACAGCCAGATAACTGAGAAAGTAAAAAGCTTGGGAATGTATTGGTAGAGGTGACAAGACGGGTGAACAGGCTGTGCTCCTGGGTTAGTATTGGGGTTACTCATCTGGGCATTAACCTAGAAAAGTATGATTAATTATTTCTTCCTGCAAGATACTCCAAGATTAACTTACAAACAGGAAAAACCTTTGGGTTTCCTCACTGCTCTTCACTTAATTGGTGTCCCCCGACTACTAGACAAGCACAAGAAGCAACAGGCCCCTAGGACCACTGCACCTTATGCATACATGTACTGTAACACAAAAGGGCAAGCAGCAAGTCAAGACTACAGAGTGACAAGTTTGGTTTGTTCTTGGTTGGTTTGTTCGTTTTGGGGTATTTTTCTCTTTTTTTTTGGGGGGGGGTGTGGTGGGTTTTTTTTGAGAGAAAAGACATTTACTCAGGTTGGGTAGGAAATTACAGAAGATACATATGATGTAATATCTGTATTTTATTTTTTTGGATATATATAAAAGCTTGGGATAAGATGGGGTGTAACTACACGTTTTAGGTAACTGCCTTGACTTGGTGAAGAATACCCATTCAAGATCTCACAAGAGACCAATATTAAATCAGATCAGTAGAAATGACTTTGGGGGATTCTTAAATTCTTTTTAAGCACACTAAAGTTTAACATTTGCTTTCTCAAATCTTTATCTATAAAAAGGCAAGTATCAAGCTAGCCCAGCCATGGTAAATTATACTCAAAAATTCTAAGTAGAACAGGAGATACCATATAATTATGTTCTGCACCACTGCATGCCCCAGCTCAGGAGACACTTGCTCCTGTACCTTAGTGGCCCAGCTGTGTTGCCCCTGCCACTATTGCTGTGCTATTTCACAGTCATAGGCATTTATTTGTTTCAAACCACAGACCAACATGAAGGCCCTTGTCTCTGAGAGCAGTCACCTACATATATCACTGCTTTAAATGTTTCTCTTCATTCAATTTTCAGTTTTCTGGACATGTTCCTAAATAGTTTTCCTTGAACTAGTTGTCCTATTGCTTCTAAAGTTATGCTGCAGTAAAAAAAGTTAAATTCCTTCTTTGAAGATAATTTCATTTTCCTCTCAGGCATGCTATGTGAGCATCTAACAGTGGCATGGGGACTACTCTAATTCTGCTTGCAGGTGCCTTTCACGCATGTTGCCAAACTCTCACCCATGGAGCTTCCATGCCCTCACTGTCCACACACTTAGACCTCCTTCCAGGGGAAATCACAAGGGCAAGGAGACAGTAAGCATCTGCATTGTGTCCCAGTGATTAGGTGGAGTCGAAAGAGATAAAGACCCAGATTATTCGCATGTATAAAGTACTTAGGGGCCCAGATTTTAGTTTAGGTGATTTCCCTTTGGATGCAAAGAACGGGATGAATCCCATTCTTTGTTAGCAACTAACTGCTCATCCATCCCTTCATTCTGAGCATCATGTATAAGTTTTCCCTTCTTGTGTGCTCAACTGGTTCCAATTACTTGCTTTTTAAATGTGAGCTCTACAACTGTAAGATCATACACATTCCCACTAAATCAGATTGAGAATCACATTGTGAGTTTACAGAAGAAAATATTACCAAGTTGTCTTTGTGACAGAACACTGAGTAGGTATAAAATTGTAATGATCTCTATGCCAAGTTTTTTTTAAGCTCTCAGCTTGTAAGATGAAAGCCTAATTTGATATTTTTGTAGTTATATAACAGTTCTAATATTTTGTGACATTTTGTATTGTGACACTATAGATGAAATTGTCATCGGACTGACACCCTTTACTGTTTATTCCTTAATTACAACTGTTAACAACACTGCAGAGAAGCGTGCTAATCTGCCATCACATATTATGAAAACAACGTTATTGTTACAAACACCAACACCCACTCAACAGGATAATTCTAAGATGGCAGTTTCTGTAGAAAGTTACCAGTTTAATGGACACTTCAATAGAAAAAGTTTAAAATGAACTCTTACTATTCCTGTGGAAAATATACAACAATTTTACATTGCACCTAAAGTTTTGATTTTGTTGTGTCAGTGATTCTTCATGCTACATAGGGATGTAATTTTTTTTGAATAGTGGGGTCTCTATGTAGTATGAAGATGCATAGCTCAGATACGTAGCAGCCTAGCAATAATTATAATCATTACATTTTCATACCCTCAGACACTGGCAGAGGTTTTGTTGGTTTTTTTTTTTTTGCCTCTACTACTTCCAGGTTGGGGTGGAATGATGTTGTTGCAGGAGATTAAATTTTAACAGTATATTGACTCAAGTCCAGGTTCTTAACAATAAAAGAAATTAATAGTTTATAGGCTTCTTTTGCTTAGGAAAGATTAATTTTCTGCAGGCCATGTCACACACCAGGAAGGATCTTCCACTGAGCTGACACTTTTAGAAGTTCTGTACCAGTGAATTTCTCATACCTAGTTAGCTCAGTACAATTAAAACTCACTGATACTGTACCTCTGTAGGTAAAAGCTGAGAAGCTGTTCAATGGCTGAAAATGAAAATATTATATCCTCAGCTTCTGTATATGCTTTGCTCTTGGACAGCCACAGCCAGTTACCTTTCAGTTTGCTTCTTTCAAACTTTTCATGTCTCAGAAAATGATCTCACTTGTAGATTATATCAGCAGAAAGAAAAGAGCATTAAGAGCAGCCTGGAAGTAGCAAAAAGCCCTAGAGATTTGTTTGCCCACCTGTTAGACAAGAAATACAATGTAGGCACAAGGAGGTAGGGAAAAGCTGCCTGGAGTGAGGTGTAGAAGTGATGAAAGTGGCAATGACAAAAATCAGGGAAAACAAGATGCAGGAATTCAAGTTTGTTCCTTCTACAACTGCTCTCATTAAGGTTCTTCCACAGATTCCTGATGCTAAACCAAGGCTACTCTGATGCACAGTCTGCCTTTTCTGCTAACAGTAAATTCCTCCTTTCTCCCTCATCCCTGAGCAGGCATGCAGCACAGATGACTAAAGTGAAGAAAGATAATGCAAGATTCTGTCTTTACTTATTGCATTTATATGTAGAAGCAGAGGATTAAAAATAATATAAAATTCTTCTCATACTGAAAACCCAATTGCCTTGGTGTAAATCTATACACCAATGTTTCTCATTCTTGATTCTAAAAGCCTGTTTGAGGATTGCCTCTCTAGTACAGAATAAAAATAAGGAATTTTACACAATGCAACAATGGAATCAAATTATCCTACATAATTCATTTTCATTTAAATTATTTACATTTCAGTTTAATGGCATGATATTCTGTTGCCTGATCTGGACGATCTTCTCTGCTTAAGTGATAAATTACAAAACAAAATGAAACTAAAATGTTTATTTTTGTGAATCTTCTTCTGGGTAGTTTATGCTCTGCTTTGTAGCTTTCATTTTCTTAAAGCCAATAGGAACTTCTGCTCTTCCTAAAAGAAACTCTTCCCACTTGGGAAGAGATTCTTTTATTGATGCCCAATAGAGAGTCTGAGAAAGATATAAGAAAAAATAAACTTAATTTCAAAATCTGTGTCAGCCAGTTGAAAACAATACAGAGATGCAATGCATTATTAAATCTTACTTTAAGAGTAAAGCAATTCAGAAAAGAACAATGTACTTAACACATGACATTTTTAATCTCTTGTATGATACAAAATATCAGCCTAGAAATATTTCATTCTGCAGGACAAACTGTGAAGTGACTGAATGTGCCCTCTTGTGGTAAGCAACACATCAGTTTAGACCCTACAGTACCTTTAATAAACTACTTTCCATGATTATATACTTTTCCAAAAGCAGCTTTTATATTTAAGTATGTATGTTACTGGAATTTAATTTTGTAGTGGAAAAAAATGTTAGAAATGAAAGCTGCACATTTACCAATGTAAACTGATTATCCTAGAAAAGTTTACAGTACTATATAGAACTATTGTTCAAAATATTTGAGTAAAATTTTAGACTTGATAACTCACTGACGAAGTAATCATCTCCAGTATTTGGATCACAAAAATAATAATTAGAAAGTGCTGTATATTTAGCCTGCGGTCTAGAAGAACCACTGTGGATCATCTAACCCTTCCTCTTGCTTTACACTGTGCCTCTGATTAATAAATTTAATGTATTATTTATCTGTGTTATTCATCATTCATCATTTTTGTGGTGGTATCCTAAGGACAACTTTGTAGCATTTTCAGGAAAATTTTAAGTGACAGGTATAATTTTTTTTCCCCAGAAAATAACATGATCTAAGAACTGTGCTAAGATAACAATTTAATCAATCCACATATGTATTTTTTGCCATTGATGTCCATTCAGAAAAATATCATTTTGCAGTAGAAAACAGTTATGATACATATGTAGTGAGCCTTTTTTCTTTACTTAAGTATATAATGAAAGAGAAGTGTAGCATAAAACTGAAGATCTCCCTGCAAAGTATTAGATTCCTGGCTAATCATTTTGATCCTTACATGTAACTCAGATATAACTATGGCTCTTGCAGGTTTACAAAAATATTTTCTT
The DNA here is from genome assembly GCF_041296385.1 of Aphelocoma coerulescens. Taxonomy (NCBI): domain Eukaryota; kingdom Metazoa; phylum Chordata; class Aves; order Passeriformes; family Corvidae; genus Aphelocoma; species Aphelocoma coerulescens. The sequence goes on along the minus strand of NC_091026.1, from coordinate 14,171,171 downwards.
CAACAGATTTACTCAAAGAATCTTTTTTGACAAGCATATGTGCTGTCACACAAAACTACTCCGACTCAGCAAGCTGGGGATCCATTATAGCCATAACTTTCAGAGTATATTAATACAGACACATACATGGCTGAGTGAAATATGCTCAGAAGTGTTTTGGAACAAAGCATGCACAAGAATTTTGTACTATGAAAGAAAGTTTTCTTTTTCCGCTATTTATAACACTCTTCTCTAGAAGCATAAAAAAAAAAGCTGAAATAGGATCTTCTCCTTCAAATAGTAACTCTGTTCTCTCCAAAATTTCACCACTGCTGCAGAGCACAGACATTCTGCAGCCATGAGCAATTGCTCTGCAGCCTGCAATTTGTTTGGACTTCGCTCGACATGCCTCAAGCAGCTTAACACCTACCATGGGACTAACTGACCCAAACAGCTCTAGAGGTCTCTCAAAAGTCCTTGAAGAGGCTAAAACTACTTCTGAACACAATCAAAATAGGTTTAATGTTTAATATTAGTAGGTTGGCATCTTCCTTAGCATCATTCAAAATGTACAAGTATTCAGGAAAAAGTGTACCCTTTTGCCTAAAAATGTCTAAAAATAATAAAAAAGCCATTGAAGGGGCACACCCAGTGTGCACCCTGTCACAGTCACAGTAGGCTCTTTACAAAATGCACTGACAGAGGAAAACTTTGAATAGTAACCAGAACAAGAAGCGATGCCTCTCCTTTAAGTAATAGCCTAAGCATGACAACACTTGCCCAGCAGGTGTGAAGCTGAGGTACAATACACCTCTCTTCACAGCTGACAGTGCTGAAACCCGGCCCTTCACCCTGCTCTGACAGGGCCCCAGCACCCAAATCAGCATGGGACACTCTGCTCCTGTGCCTGTGGGAACCAAGCCACCACGTAGCACTGAATACACAAACCACTGGGGCAAGAAACAAATGGGAATCTGACTGCTCAAAATTTTTAAGTAATGCTTTATAGACTGCAGGTTGAGAAGGAAAAAAAAGAATTGACTGTTCCTGCTGCAGTACTTTTTAGACGCTTCCATACAACTCTAAATAATTGATGTGAAATTTTCACTGTTCATGCTGATAAACTGTTGACCCTGAAATGTAAAGATGACAATCTGTGGTAAACTGAGAATAGGATGACCACATAAAACAAACTAAATAGCTCTGACATAGTAAGCACAGTAATTTTCTGATATTCACAACATTAATTTTTTTTATATTTGACTTCATTTTTAAATAGAAGTTTGTATAGATCTGAAAGCTGCTAAGTATTTCCACCAGAAATGCTCCAGAATCTAGGGACCTTGTTCCAGAATTTAGGTTCAGCTTGCTACACAGCACACAGGCCTTTGGCTATACTGGATTTTAAAATCAATTATTTTCACTTCAAGAACACGCTTCAGAGAAATAAAAAGCAAAATATTTGTTAAAGAGCAAATGAAAACAAATGAAAAGACAGAGTTCTAGGACTTACTTCTAACTTAACAATATCGGGATGTGGAAGTAAATATATTCTTTCTTGAAGCCTTTTTTCTGCTGCTTCTATATCCTAAAACACAGGCAAAGTACATTTTAAAAACAAACACTGGGAATTTTAAAAGGAAGATACACATATAAAGACATTTAAATTAACTAAATAAACCTATTACAGCTAAACAGCTTTCAAATAATAACACCAAAGTTCAAATCTTTGTTTAGTCATTCTGAAATACAACTTGTACTGCTTAGACTAACACCCTACATCTGCTAAATATGTTTGCTGCACCTTTTTCATACAAGAGCACATTTCACAACCAAGTAAGACTTTTGCTGTAAAACACTGCTATTCTCTCTGGACACCAGGGTAAATTAGTTAAATTCTGCTGTATAAAACTTAAGGAAATAGAGGGGAATCGAGCACCTTTTTCTGTGCTGCATAAGATTGAAGTATGTATTCTAGCTACTGTAACTGTAAAGTAACTAGGCAAATTATGTGCAAGATCTTTACTTCTCAAGACAAAGATGACTTGCTAATATGCATGCATAACATGTGCACAAAAATGTAGAGCTGCAGCAAGCTGTTCACCAGACAAACTTGGATGACAATGCACCTCACATAGCTTTCTTACAAAAAAAAAAATCAGTATTTGGGTTTCTGCTTGTCCAGTGGATGTGTGCTGGATTCACAGAGGCCAAAATAAATCTTTTAAAAAAGAAAACAACCAAAAAAATCAACAGCAACAAACAAATCAAAGCATGCCCCCAAACTAACCACCCTCCCCCTCTAAAGTTCTGACCCGTTCTTGTGGGCTTAGTTCCATACCCAAACATTGAAGAGATTGAGTGGTGGGCAGATGAAGAGAGACAGAAAGGGACGTGGGAGTGGGGTGTGAAGAAGCCAAAGCTGAACAGAGTGGAGGGGGAAAGAAAGTATAGCAGATGGCAGAGTTGGGAGCAGAGAGCGGGTGTGAAGAGTACAACAGAAAAACTAAACGAGAGAGGAAATTCCCCAAAGGGACTTCCCAAATATTCACCACCACTGCTGCTGAAAAGAAGAGTGAGATTCTGGAGGAGCATATCCACAAGAGAGACCAAACATGATTACTCGTATTGAATAATAGCCAGTCTGAATGCATCAATAAGTAAACAGTGTTCAACTCAAGTTTAGTTCGGTAGAGTATGATTCATAAAAGCAAAAAACCAGCCTTACTGTCAGCTGAAGTTCAACTTAGTGACACAGATACAATCAGATTGTTCAATTTAGTGTTCATCTTATTTTATTTCATTAATTTCTTTTACAATATTCTCTTGTACATAATTGCAAACCTAATCCAAGCAAAACTGTTCCTCCCTTTTCTACAGCAAAATCCATACCACTGTAGGAAGCTAAAGGATGTCTGAGAAAGAGTAAACTAAGTCTCAGATTTATCCAAATTCTCAGAAGCAGCAAATGGCTGCCCCTTCTCAGGTAAGAAAAGACTAATATGATAAACTTAAAGAAGGAACTGGAAAAAAGACATAAGCCATTTGAAATCATGATGTCAAAATAACAAGAGGCCAACACAGATTTAAGTGACTTAAGCAAGGAATTTCTCCTTGCTTAAATCACTTAAATTGCACATACTTAGAACAGATACACTCAAACAGCACCAAATGAAGCTTGTATCAGAATGGCTCAGGCCAAGTTTGGAGAAGTTACCATCATAATGAACCATACTGAATAAAGGATCATTCAGTAATGTTCACCTCATATCCTTCCACAGGTTTTTCCTCCTTTCTGATTCCTTCTTCCTAATTACTGTAGGAATTTTAAAAAGAAGGAAGAAGAATATCAGTAATTATTACTTTATATACTCAGCCAAGTCATTGGAATGTTTATGGTGATAGGAAATGAGTGTCTTTCAGGCAAGAAAGGAGACAGCAGTTGTGCATATATGTTTAGTAGAGAAGGTAATTTTGGCATAGCCTAGATATCGGACATGTCTTTTCGTTGCTCACTCCAGTTTGTGTTGTGCAGTCTATTGTCATTCAGAATACTGATTTAATGACAGACAGGGAAAGAAATTTTTGCTGGAAGGTGTAGTATGCTTTAGAAAATAACTGGAACTACTGAAAGATTAGATGGCACTTCTTGTGTGTCTACACAACTGGCAAGCTTTGTAGGAAAAATAAATCCCTGTCACCAATATAAAAATAAATACATAATCACTATAAACTTCTTTGGAAAAAAACCCAGCTAATCTAATATGTCACAGTACTGAAAAAAAGAGAGCATCTTACAGCGCTTCCCCTAAAACCACAAGGACTGGAACAAAAACAATTCAAGACCCTTGCCCAGAAGTAAAATGGAATGCATGAGACACGCATTGCTTTTAGGGGACCAAATTCAGCTGTCACTTATATTGATATCAGTCTGGCAGAATCCTGCTTAAATAATTCTGGAATTGCATGCCTGGGAAGGAAAGCAAATTTGTTCTAAATTACCTTTCCAGTACTAATTACTATATAGCATACTTTTTTCTATTTCATGTTACAAGCTGTTCCACAGTAATACATATTTCTAAACACAAGAAATATCACTGAGAAACAAATGTCATAAATTAGATTACAAATACTAGTCTAATTTCTGCTTTTATTACAACAACATTATATAAGCACCAAATGACACAGATTTCCCTAATCTGCAGTCTCCCTCTAAAGACATTGAGGAAAATACTCTGATAATTATGTTCAAATGCTGAACAAATGCTTATAATGTCAAAATTTCAATTAAAAAAAAAAAAGGTTAGTTCCTTGCTTCCTACTGATTCGAATTTAAATTAATTTTGAAATCTTTCTTGTGCATAAATTCCAACTAGCACAGAGAAAGAAAAATGGCTTTTGCTATGATCTATTACTGAAAACAACTGATTTTGCTTACATGCAGAAAACCAGAAATGCAAATAAAAAAATAACACTTCGTCATGTCCATGTATTTTTGAGTAGGCCAAATCAACAACTCTCCACATGGTAACTGTGAAATGTACAGTGCCTGGTATCAGGAACAATATTCTGAAGCTGGCACATTAATCAGTCTTGTTTTCAAGCTTCTCATATATTATGCTACATAGATTTTTTTTTTTCCTGTTTTCTTCTGTTATCAAAAAGCATCTGCAGGAGTGCATGCTTGTTAAAACTAGGATAAAATTAATAGATTTAAATTGATTTATGCTACTTTATCCTGCAACAGAATTTGTTTTGATACATATGATTTTGCTTTTTTTCTGTATAAACACCAACATTTTTGACACTTGAAAGGAACAATTTTGAGGATGTGACAGAAGATAGCAAATATCTGTTTAACTGCAGAAATATTTACACTCTGTATATGTCTGAGCTATTGTTACCATTTCCAGTACAATAAAGGATGGAGAAATATACTCTTGCATTTATTGTGTTTGCCTGCATATGTAAACTGAGAATGCATTCATAAACACAAATAATTTATAAACCCCTATATTTATGAAGTAGAAGTCTAACCTAAAATGCATATGGAAAATAGGAGTCATAATGGCCGAAATTACTAATTAATGGAGTAGGAGCCATGGAAAAAATAACCAAACCTTCCATTTGTCCCCAGCCTCTCACTGAAGCACCTACACTTGCTATAACAAATAGAGGGGGGGTTGATCGTCCCTGTCCAGAATGCATCAGTTCACCAGTCCAAGTTGAAAAATCTTCTTTGTCACAGAATAGTTAAGAAGGTATTCCTGGCTACCTGTTCTGCCTTGTCTGCCCCTCTCTAAATATAACTCCCATTTAAATACAAACTCTAATGCAATAGAATTATACCCACCCAAAGTATGAACATTTTAAACCTAAACCAGGCTCTGCATGAAAAAAACCCCAAAGAAATTCTGGTGATACAAATTAATCTTGTAATTTTCTAGAGTAAAACTTACTTTTTCAATAAACACAATACATGCATTATGGACCCTTAATAAGTAGGAGCTTAAAGAAAAGGCACAGGAGGTTCAATTTGCTGCTGTCTCCTGAAAAACCAAAACACATTTTTCAAATCCATCATGTCAGTGGTCAAGTGCATCTCTCCAAACTCAGAGGCCTGAGCTAGGGGTTCCAGAGGAGCCCTTTAGTATTCCAGTCCCTGCCATCAAACCTAGATCTTTCAAACTGCCCATTCTCCAATGTCTGCTGAATTTACCTAGGAAACAAATCTTACCTAAATATGACAACTGGTATGTAGAACAGCTATGAACATTATTAATGGTGCCACCCCTACGAAGAGCCAGAAACACCAAACACTGCTTTTACAGACCTGAAAGTAAAATGCTTAAACTGAGAACCTCTTCCACAACTTAACCACAGTGGGGGAACAGTTCCTACCCTTGGCCCAAGGCACTGTAGCCTGGTCAGCCCATTTTCAAACATAACCCCATGTCTTGAATCAAAGCATAAAGGGACTGTGAGTCCTGACAGACCCCGAAGTTCTCCCACACAGACTTGTACTAGCATGTGTTACATCTCCACAGGTACTTAAAAAAATAAAAATACATAGTAGCAGCTGCCACCACGAGGCTTTTGTAAGAAGGGCATGGCAAATAGGTAGTGATGCCATTGGATAATAAAGACTTGTCATTTAATACTTTTTGGTCAAGTTCCAGAAGAGGGAACCATATAGAAGAGAATTCAAATGACAACTTTAGAGCAAACACTTCTCTTTTTTTTTTTTTTAATTATCTAAGCTACATAACCATGACATTTTGATGCGGTTCCTGGTAGTTGCAGAAACTTACATTTAAAAGTGCTGCATTCCTTTTATGAGCTGCATCAGCTGCTTGAGTTTGCCATGTCTTTTTAGTCTTTTTGTCTCTTAAATAAGTCTCCATCTGCTGTAGCAGCTCTGATCTCTGAGACAGTCTACAAAGGAAAACATTTTGCTAAGTGGGTAGAACATTTTGCTCAGGACCTAGAAAATAACCTTTTTACCTTACCCAGTTTTCTCAAAACTATGGGGCTAATTAAACCAGCTGCAGGGTGGGTGTGCTGGGGGAGGGAAAAGGTACAGGCAGCCATCACCTGCTGTGCTTGTACAAAGCTATAATGTTGCAGTCAGCAGTCCTCAAATGCTGAGGTGCTTAGAAACGCTGAATCTCCCAGAAGAAGGAAAGACAGGGTGGGTTGGGGTGACTTGATCGGCACTACATTTGCTCATTGGCACGTACTAGTTGTTACAAGAAAAGCAAATTTTTCTGAATCATTACTGTATTTGCCTCACAATTTGAATTTACAGGGCAACAAAGAAGCAATTCTATAATTGAGTCATTGAGTGAGAGAATCCAATTACGTTCCCCAAACAGGAATTTAACGGTGACAGGTTAACAATGGAGATCTTAAACCAGCACCACCATTGGAAGTCAAAAACCTCATCAACCTAAATACCCGGAACAGCAGGCAAGGATGCTAATTCCCATGGTTTCTGAAGGAAGAGTGCCACCTCCTGGAACTCCAGCCCCTTGCTGAAGCACCACTGTGCTGTGCAGAGCGGAGATTCACTGGCACCGAGGGTCGTGTGCAGGCAGGGAGAATCTCACAAGACCCAACACAAACAACTACTCACATTTCCTCATGTCTTCTAGCAAGGTGAACCTCCTGAGCCAAATGGGATGACATCTTCAGTTGTTTGCTCCGGTTTTGTACTCTATGGAAGGAAAACCGAGTGAAATTAAAATCTTCTGAAGATCTACATTAACATTTACTTTCCAGTATTAAACCATTCTGGTTAAAAAGCTGCACACATTGTATCTGTATGTCAGCTATCTACACAAAACCTGCAACAAGACATCGCTACATTATGCTTTGAATACATTCACACTACTAATGTTCACAATATGTTTTAGGAAAATGCTACTGTGTTCTAATAATTTATGAAAGAACCAAATTTTTTTCAGTTTCAGATTTATCATTGAGTTTTCTCGAGTTTCAGATGCTTACAATCACACACACACTCTGTGCTTGCATAAATTGTCTATTACTGTTTACATTACTGATTTTTGGCTTTTATCATGTTATACTGAACGCAAAGTTATAATTGTAAATTACTTCTCACAGATACAGGGACCTGTTCCTAGGAAACTATCTTTGAGTACAGGCATGATTAAACTAAGCAACTTAACTAAATAATTTAAGCTACTAAAGGAAACTTAAGCTACTTAAGTTTAATGTCCAAATGCTTGAAAAATTAAGTGATAACTTCTTGAGCTCAGCTTTTCAGCACTGTGATTCAGTACATAAGGGAGTGCACAGTTTACACTGTTTAGGACTTACTGGGTTTTTTTCTGAGCTATTAAGGAGATGAACTGCCCACTGATGCAAATAAAGATCCTACAGCACTTTTCAGAAGGCTGAAAATGTTTTGCCGATTTTTTTTCACCTCAGAGGTGACTGCGTTGTTGTCACCTTAAGTAAAATTAAATAACTTGTCACATGTTCATAATGTCAAAGGGTGGGAGAGCTAAAAGAGCTCATCAAGATAACGTTAGTTAAGGCCTTCTCACTATCAGTGTCACCCCAAACTCTGAAACCAGTGATTTACACGTGGCCTCTGCTGAAGTTGGGGTGCATCTCTTAGGGATGCATGTTTTACCACACTCTGAAAACACGTCTAGCCACCTGGCCCGTTGCTAACGCTTCACCTTGTTTAACACGGAGCACATCCCTTCAGTGCTCCTTCCCTCAGCCAGGGCACTTCGTGCTGCTTTGCGACACACCTTTACCGGCGGCAGGAGAAGCCAGAGCACCCCGCCGCACGCACCTCTTGTTTTTAGGAGCGCCTGTAGCTTACAACAGGAGCAATAAACCAGCACCAGCGCGAGTGACAAAATGGCCCCAGCCTGAGCATTCGCCCGCTGCACCGTGGGGCAACCGCTACACTCGCTGCTGCCCTGGGCGGATGCCAAGGCCTGAGGCAGCCCGGGATGAAGCCCCACCGGCAGTCCCCGGATCTCCAGCAGCCCCAGGGAGGCCCCTCGGGCCGAGGACAGCACCTCCACCTCACGACCCGCGGCCGCTCGGCCTCAGGCCGCGGCCCTCACAAGGCAGGAGCAGCACCGCCGCAGCGGGGCCGCGCACCGCCTGAGCCCTACCACTGGGAAGGGGGGGGGATGGATCGACGATCTCGTTGAAATGTAACATCCCGTATGATTGCGGGAGAATAAGTCGGGAAATAAAAACAGAATACCAAATACACTTGCTGGTTTACCTTTAGCCTCGCCAGCTTCGAAAAGGAAAGCAACCATCCGCCGTGGTCTCAGGGGCGTCTTAAAACACCCCGCGCCCTCACTGCCATGGAGACGGCCGGAAAGGTGGAGCCGAGCCGTCGCTTGGGTGGGCGGGATCGGGCGGGGGTGGGGTCGTACCCCGCCCCTGGGATTGGAGGAGTGAGAGCACGCGGGGCCAATCACGGCCCGGGGCGGGAGCGCGGGAGCGCTGAGGGGCGGCCGGGGAAGGAAGGGGGCGGCCGGGGAAGGAAGGGGGCGGCCGGGGAAGGAAGGGGGCGGCCGGGGAAGGAAGGGGGCGGCCGGGGTTGGTGTGTACCCACGCTCACTATCACAGAGTTTGTGCGCCGGAGCTCCAACGGGCTCAGCCGATACTTGCGTTTAAAACGAGTGTTCCTTTCTCTGTGCAAGGCGCGGCCTTCCACGTCCGACCCGGGAGAGCGCCCGCAGCGCCACCCCGGTTCTCCACATGGTTTTCGAACCCTCTGGTGTGATTCTGCCCGTGTGTCAGAGATGAGTTCCTTCCTGGCCTCAAAGCTGAAGAGTTGCTGATGCGAGTCTAGTCCTTTACAGGCAAACTTACATCAAAATATACTTCAAATAAAAAAAGCACAATTAATCCATCTTTTTTCCCGTAAATGTTTTGTCCTTCACAGAAAACACAAACCAGAAAATTCCAAACTAGATAAAGCTGAAAAATACAATAGATTTATGCACATGTGCAGCTGCAGATTTCTAAAAGCTGCTCTGAAGGTGCTTGTCTTGTCTAAATGTTTTCTATGCATTTCTATGTTTCTAAGCATTCTCTCATCCTAGTGACACCTCATCACAAGCCTTTCTTACTGCTGATCAGAAGCTGTTTCTTGTGATTTTTAATCTCTTTATATTTTCTATTTTTTCCCCATTCTCTGACTTTATATTTTTGCAACAAATTCACATTAATTCACTTAATGATATAAGTAGAAGTTCTTTAATATACTTGTCAACTTACCCTCGCTTATTGTAGCAGTCAGGATAAATAGTATTTAAAAACTTATTATAATTTTGTTTTTTTATCATTGTGATTTAAAGACAAGACTTTCCAGTAAATGTCACAGAGGTGTAGGACTCAGTCCTCATTTGGTTTGAAAAGCTAATTGTTATGGTCTCACTAAATGTAACAGCCGAAGTGTTTTGCATATTCTACTTTGAGCTACACCAGCTCTCTGTAATGGCTGCAATCTTTCTTTCTTTCTTTGTAGCATTTAATGAATTTCAGGAAGAAACAAGACAAATTGAAATTTGGTTTACATAGGCCATTATAGATGCCATTTGTGACGAGAATGCAAAGAGCATTTTAGTTAAGTTACAGATACTATCAATTGTTCAATTGAACAATTGTTAAATTGAACAGAGACGGGATGGAAGCCATCATTTTCTAATGGCTGCCTTATGTGACAGTGAGTGAAGTTCATAGCTACTGAGCTATAAACTCTTATTTTAACCTAGACTAGTTCTGAAGTTGTCAAGAATGTAAGCTTTAAACTTATTGAAAAAAATACAATGCTAGTAACAGCCAGAAATCCCCACATGCTGGTTTGGGCTGTGGTGGAATTAATTTTCTTCACAGTATCTGATCTGGGGCTGTGTTTTGAATTTGTGCTGGAAGCAGTGCTATGATAACTCAGTATTTATTTCTGCTGGTCAGGGCTTACACAGAGTCAAGGCCTTTTCTGCTTCTACCCCATCTTGTGGGAGTGCACAAGGAGATGGGAGGGGCACAGCCGGGACAGCTGATCCCAACCGATCCAGGTGATATTCCAGACGTATGGTGTCATGGTCAGCATACAGAGCTGAGGGAGGAAGCCGTGTACATGGGGAAAGGCTTTCCCTGCGTATCTGAATGCACTGGCACCTCACTGTAGTGTGTCCTGCTGTTTACATGTGTGTCATGTCATGTGCCCCTGCCTTAGCTTCCAGTTGTGATGTGCATCTTTCAGAAAAAAAACCCCACCTTTAATCATTTTTATAAAAAGCCTTTTTTCCACCCAGATTCTGTCTTCATTAGATACTTCTATCTTTATGTGACTCTACTGTTGGATCACTGCTATAAAAATTTGAAAAACAGATACCTGCCAGTGGGACCCTGAGATCTGCATTTACTGACTGTATGGATTAAGGACTTAATGTTAGCATTGAAATGGGAGCATTGTGACTCTAGGTCTTTTTTAACCCTGCAATTTGATTTTGCTCTGAAAATTTAGAGGATTTTCTGAGTGAAATTGGTGGATTTTGACACTAGGTGGCACTTAAATACAGCTAACAAAGATTTTTGTCTCTTTCAACACACAAAAACAGTCAAACACATTCTGTTCTAACATGCAGTTAATTATATCCTCAAAATGATGTCTTGGATTGATATTACTAAACAAACATGTATAAAATGTAATTACAGACAAGTGAAATAAATACGGTGGGCTTATAATTGCAAGATATGTTTTTTGCTTGTAATATGCTACACACCTGTGCATCGTTTTTATAGATAGTATTTTATTTTGTCATTTTTACTAACATTTAGGATGGCACCATTTGGCTTTATGTGCGTTTATTTACTGCTACCAATTTTTGCCATATGTCAGTTTTTAAAAAAGGAAATATTTTATATATTGTAATTGCAAGACACCAGTATTTCAAAGTGAAAACTCTAAGAAAGGAGTTTTCTTTCCACTTCAAAAACCATTTCAAAACTTTTTTAAAGAAATGCACATATTTTAGGGGTTTTTTTGCTATGCTTTCTACTTCTTCCTTCTCTTACCTTTTGGAGGTACACCTCTGTTGGTACAGTAGCTTAATATCCACGTTGAGGTCTGAGGTCTATCTGCTCATAAACATTTGTTGAGTGATATCATTGGTAAAATGCAGGAGGCCTACAGGGCAGTCTGAGAGCCATGAAATCCCATCAGAGAGAGCAGCTTGTGGCCATTGCCTTGGCTTCTGGCAGTTTTTTTCTATCAGCTGCAGAGGCTGTCAACAGCATTTCAATCAACTGCACAAGCCCTGTGTGAAGCTGCTTTAAGTTACCACAAGCTAAAAGGCAAAGGCGTGTAAGGAAATGCCCTCCAGAGCAGGAGTGAGCTAATAAAGTTTCAAACTTAGGATGGTAAAAAATGGGCTTCTAATTCCTCTTTGCCCTCACATTCCAATATTCAGAGACTAGCTCTCAACCTTTCTGTTGGCAGGTCCCCTATAATTCCCTGTTTTGCATTACAAATTGTTGTCTTCTCAGTAGTAGTAATATTAGAGCTGAGATGAAGCTCATAAATGGTAGGACAACTCAACAACACATTCCTGTATTTGCGTTTTGGGTTTTTTGGTAGCTAAAGGTGTGTATTTGGTGTGGGAAACATTGGTACACGTGTGGAAATCCTGTGTTGTTGAAAAAAAATTCCAATACATTACTGTATGCTTAGACAAGCTAATGTAATCTGTGTGTGCTTGTTGGAATTGCCCCCAGACATCAGGAGACCTGTTTCAGGTGAACCAGAAACCAAACAGCAGACCAGGATGGGCTCAGCACCCATCAGCTGGTGCAAAACTAGTTCAAACTAGAGACAACTGGGCCAAGTTCAGAAAAAGAGTTGGAAGACCTGTGTGAAGAGGAAGAACTGAGAGCTGTGTGTGTGAGGGCACAGAAGTGGTGGAACTCCAGCTGGTTTGTGTGTCTGTCAAAGTGTGGTATAAAACTGTGCATCAGGCTAGGCCAGACTCTGTCCAGTGTCAAAGAAAAAAATAATGTTCTTGATAAAAAGATGTTAACAAGACAATATTTTCTTCATGCTTCAGGTAGGGATAGAAACCTGATAAACAGAACAAATCTAAGAAAATCAGTATTCAGCTGCAACTTTTTTCTTTTTTTTCTTTTGAGAAAAATCCTGTAAATATAAACTAAAACTAGCCTAGACAATTCTTCAGACAGTTTGCTGATACACCCACTCAGTCTTGTCAAGGGGATACATGCCCTAACAGGTGCTCTCCATCAGTAGTGTCTATGGTATAGCTACTTCTTTTTGAAGAGTTCGTGAAAATAGTTTGGCCCTTAAGTAATAACATTAAGCCTTCTCTTAAAAAAAAATGTGTACAGGTCTCTACTGACTTTAACAGATGTACTGGTAGTTGAATGTTTGACAAATAATTATAGTAACTATTTACAGTAATTAGCTTGAATCTAATTGCTTCTCAGCATGTTAGGATAGTAAATTAAAACTTTATTTCAAACAACTCCTGTTGTCTGTTTTTCCTAAACTGCATGCAGGAAACCCAATTAAAAAAACCTCTTGGAGAACCACCATTCTCTGTTCCTGTTTGGAGTACTTTGAATGGAGGTGCTTAGCTTTGATCTTAAAACCAGCACTTCACTTACCCATGTAGACTGGATATTTCTTCCCCAGAATGGAGAGCAAGCTCCTCCTGAGAGCAAAAAGGTGTGTGTGAACAAGAGGGACAAAAATACACTTTTTGGCTCCTAAGTGAGAGAGTCATGTGAGATGGTTTATACAAGGGAAGGCTGATTTTCCCTGGCTCCCTCCCCTAATCAGTACGGGGAGCTCAGCCCTCTGTGACCATGATGTAGGCTCGAGGCTGAGCATTTGTAGCTGCTGGGAAGGACCAGAGGTATCGTTCTTTACAGACTATGTAGGAGCTTTGAGAAACTGCTTTCCTCAGATTGGTGCCTGCAATTATGTACCTGATCAGTGTCTAACCATCTGCTTCAAAACCATTCACAGCTTTTGTCTTTCACACCCTAGTGGAGGTTCATTGGAATTCCTCAAGACTGACTTGGCCTGCTGCACAGACAGAAAGTCTGTCAGCTTTGGCCTGCTTTGAGATTCCTGTTTGAAACCATAGCAAATTTACTGAGCAGCAGGTCAGTACCGGCTGATTTCATGTGAATTCAATCACATGCAGGTACTGCTGGTTATTTAAACACTCTTCCAACTGCATTCACACCATGCTTTGAACAACCCGGACTATTCAGCTTTGTGCTCTGGGATGATGATGGACACCATCTTCAATTTCAGGCCATTTGCATTGGGTGTACAAGTCACCCTATGACTTTCAGCCACTGTAAGTAATGCTACTGCTATCTGGTTGTACATTAAAATTGTCTTATTCTGTAATGATGATATATCTACAGCAGGAAAAAGTACTTTGAATTTTAATACCTGCATTTATACGACTGTCAAGATGCCTGATATTAATAGCTTGACTTTTACTGTAAGCAGAGGTAGAAGAAATAACATCACCTTCACAGTTCTGGCACAGTTCCCTTATGAGCTGAATTCTCAGCCCATCATTTCTGTTTTTTGCCATACAAATCTGAGCAGCAGTGTTCTATTTTTTTTATTTCAGTTTAGATTTTGAATGCTTTTATTGTGAGTTTCTTCAATTCCAGAGAGAAATTAGAAATGCAGCAATGCTTCTCTTATTGCATGACGCCAACATTTATTGACAATAAAAATAACTGAACTTGCACAAGAAGCCATTTTCTAATAAACCCTTTTACTGGGTTGTTGTTATGAAGCTTGAGCTTTTCATTTTTTACAAAAAAAGCCCCACTTTTTAAAGAAAGGTCACTCAATCTTTTTAGAAAGATTTAATGAATGACTTTTCCCACCTCACAGAATTTAGACTTTTGTTGAATTGTTTCCGTTCCTATTAAAGCTTCACAAAAATGTACCTTCTATTATATTTCTTCTAATAGGTTTCTCAGCCTTATAACTATAATAAATTTGTCAGTCTAGCTTCGCTGAACACTGGAGTTGAAAATCCTACCACAACAGATTAGAAATATAACCATTTCTAAACCCTTTGAAGAAGTTTTACCCTTTCTTTCAACATCTTTTATATACTCAGCAATTCAATGAAAATAACCTTTCAGAGTCATTCTTTAAACTCTCTTTCTTGGAGATAGCACAGTCAAGCTATTTGATCAGTCAGTCAGAAAACCCTAGTTCTGTTCCCATCTCTGCCAGAGTGGATTCATAGTCTGAACCAACTCGCTGAAAGCCAATGTTTTCTTAAGTACTCATTCAAAGGAAATGACCAACTTGACCCATGCTGGACCTGATTTTTAGAGCAGGTGAGTGCCCAGACCTGGAATTTCAATAATTTTGATCAGTGCCCTTAGCACTGCTAAAAAGATTTTTAAAAAAGTCTAATAGTATCTTGTTTGGTAACCAGAAATGAAAAGCCTCAGAAGAAGCTTTTATAGCAGATTTTAAAAGATATACAAATACCTCTTTTTTTTTTTTTTTTTTTTTTTTCTTTTCCTAATCTCTTTCCTCTATTTTGTTACTATGAAATTTGGTTGTTGGTTGTGGTTTTCCTTTTTCTTCTTTGAAGAGAAGTTACATTTTTTTGGAAACACAAAATACTGGTTTGATAAACAATTCTCTTCAGGAAATGTCTTAAAGTGTGAGAGAATGTTACAAAACCTTTAGAATATTAATAACCATCCTAAAAGCAGAGAAGCAAGGAGCATGAACACATAAATCTAAGAAAAGCAAACGGCATCTATACAGCTCAAGCCTTCTGTTATAAAAAGAATCAGCTTTGCTTTATAACACTGTGAAATGCCAATGTATCATATTTCCTTTGTATGAATGAATGGGATGGAGAGAGAGGCAAGAGTTATCCAAGTAATATAAAAGCATAATTAATGAATACTTCCAAGGGACACAAACAATCTGCACTAATCCCAAATTGCAGCTCATACTCTATCCTTCAAATTAAACCCCTCCCCTCAGGTTTATCCATAATCAGGAAATGGAGGAAAAGATGAATTATCTCACCCTTCTTTACTTTTGAGAGAATTGTTCAGCTGAGCTTCTTGCAAGCCTGTTATGGGTCATTCTGCTTATTTGACCAGCTGTGATGGTTCTGTTGTGTTTCTGGTCACCTGAGTTCAAGAGAAATGGTGAGGTATAGAAAAAGCTTTTAGGATGATCAAGAGAGTGAAACATACTTGTTTTGTGAGAAAAGATTAAAATATTTGGCTTATTTATCAAAACAGAAGCAGGAAGAGTATCTGATTGTTTTCTACTAACAATAGAATGATAATATTAATATTGGTGAAAAAGAGCTTTTTAAACAAAATTATAGTGCTACCAGAAGAACAAATGGCTGTAATCCATTTGTGTCCCGCGCATGGCCAGAAGGATGGAACTAGATGATCTCTGAGGTCCCTTCCAACACAAATCACTCTGTGATTCTATAATGAATAAACCTTCTATTGAACAGAGAAGTTTTAGGGAAGTGCTTAAGCATCAGACTTCTAGACAGAATAGAGAGGGAGGGAGAATGGGGTCATTTTAACACGGACCTTCACCCATCTGTGACTGGGAGTCTGAGCCACGGCTTTCTGGAGACCTTTGGAGGGAAGCCTGACTTGCAGAGCCTTTCCAATGGCAAGTTTTTCATAGCAAACCTGTTCAGTTGAGCCATGCTGGTGAAATACCAGCATCCCATCAGCAGCGTCAATACTGCTGTCAGCTGCTGGTCTTCATTGAGAGAATACTTGGAAATTAAAGCTCTGAGTCACCTGCTGCTCTGTGCCTCTGGCTATGGATACTATTGCAGAGGGAAAACCTGTAATAAACCACACAGTGCACAACTTGTGCAGTCGGCTTGGCTCTGCCTGCCAAGCCAGCCTGCTTGTGTTGACACCAGTGCTATGAAGTTGTGCAGAGCACTGTTACTCCATTCAGGCATTTGGAGGAGAATGTTTTGAACACAGCATCTCCGTGTTGTGAAGATCTTCCTATCAGCGTAGGCTTCCTAATGTAACCTTCTATTTGCTGTGATCTCACTGTGGGCTTTACATTACAAAGTCCTATATGACATTATTTGTAGGTGGCTGTTTGTCTGAACTTCTTTCATAGCCTCAGGCACAGAAAGGCAGGTGAATTTTAATTTTTAGCTTTCATGTTAGTTTTCAAATGCTGTCAGTTTAAAATATTTAAATAACAGCAAGTTCTAACAGCATTCTCAGATTTTCTTGCACAGTTGACTGTCTTTGGCCTTACTGAATGAGACTCTATTTATGATAGGAGTTATGGACAGCACTGTGGAGTCCAGGCTTTGAAATAGCTGGGTAAAAATGTCAGTGCTGCCATTTACATGAATAGGGTCAATGCTTGCTTTTCTGTCATTTATGTTTCAGCTTAGCAATAATGTAGTAAAGGAGACTTTCTTTGGAAAGATGAAGCAGTAAGAAATATGAGAAAATAAATACATTCTAAGGAATGAGAAAATTACTTTCCTTAGGGAGTATAATTTATTTTCTTCATTAAAACTTATCAAAGAATGATATCAGTTGATGGTTGGCGGTTTAGTTTCTGAAAATGGGCATGATGGGCAAAAGCTGTAGAATTACAGCAGTTTATATCAGCTTTTTAAAGGGAATGATTTTCTATTTCAATGAGGCTTATGTGTTCGTACTCTGTGTGTGTGCATGCATTTAGCTGTACACACATGCATGCACACATCTCTATTTCCAGTAATTTTTGAAGCTGACCAATTGCAACCAAATTTAACATCAAGTTAAATAGTTTACTAGTCCCAAAGACATCAAAGTTCTAAAGATTTTTTTGAAAATAGATGGCTGTTCAGAGAAAAAGAAAAGTAGTTAAGGAGAGCTTACCATTTGTAAGATGTCAGAGGGCTCATCTAGGTTTTTTCCTGCCAACTCAAATCTATAGAAAACCAGGATTCTTGGTTCTGTTATTCATAGAGCTGCTTATCTACTTACTATTTTTCTGCATTTAAAGCAAGTGGAATGAAACCAGTTTATATAGGGAATCAAACGATCTGTTGCTAAAATATGACTGGTGTATTAATCAAGCCATTACTGAGATGCTCTAAATTTCCTCTCTGGAAATGGCTCTCTGTAATTGGGTAATCTCTCAAAATAATTTGTGATACCTTTTTACACATTGTGCCAACTGGAATAATCAAACAGGGCTGATTAAAATTATGCTTTCCAGTTATACTTGAAAAACGTGTGTAAGCTTTATATATTTTGAATTGTCTTAATACTGTTACAGACTCTGAGAAGAGACTGTTGTCTCTGCACTAAAAGACACATAAGCAAGTGTAGAAATGGTTATTAATGTCTGTTCATGTGTGAGATAATGTGAGTGTTACTTGTAGGAAAGATCATGAAAGCATGATTGGGATCCATGGCTAAATCCCACAAAGCATGCTGAAGGTAGCAAGGTACATCACCACAAGGTAATCTCTGCCAGTAAAGGATAATTTCCAATTTATTACTTGTGTTTAGAATAGAGTGCAAAGGAAATACACATCTAAGGAAAAGGGGAGGTTTTATTTTCCCTTATAGTTTATTGAGAGTTTTTCTTTCATTGTGTGGTCTCATTGCATATGCTTGCAGGACTATAAGGAAATACTACTCTTGCAAGGCTGGAAAGTTGTGATAACATGTCTTCCTTCTCATCACCCACCTGGTGTAGTCATTGGCTTTAGATTTCATTCATTGCTCATAGAAAAGCAACTGGATTAGTTTTAGAAAATGACTCAGCATGATATGGGGGTAAGGAGGAAGAGAGACAATGAAAGATCTCACAGCCTACAAGACTGAGATTTATTGTAAATGTGGCTTGGGAAAATTGTTTACTTTGAGTAAGATTTTGAAAAGGTAGTTAGGTTACTGGCTACTTTATGAGGCAAAATATATGTAGAAAATAAGATTAATCTCAGTGGAAACACTAAGTTAAAAATGGCATCATTCATTGTGAACTGTAAAAATGTTCTGCAAAGCCCCATTTATGGAAGAACAAGACAACATCATAGGAGTTCTTGAGAAAGAACTAGGAGAATGGGGTCATTTTAACACAGACCTTCACCCATCTGTGACTGGGAGTCTGAGCCACGGCTTTCTGGAGACCTTTGGAGGGAAGCCTGACTTGCAGAGCCTTTCCAATGGCAAGTTTTTCATAGCAAACCTGTTCAGTTGAGCCATGCTGGTGAAATACCAGCATCCCATCAGCAGCGTCAATACTGCTGTCAGCTGCTGGTCTTCATTGAGAGAATACTTGGAAATTAAAGCTCTGAGTCACCTGCTGCTCTGTGCCTCTGGCTATGGATACTATTGCAGAGGGAAAACCTGTAATAAACCACACAATGGTTTATTTGTGGAGTCGTGCACGAGACTTGTGCAGTCGGCTTGGCTCTGCCTGCCAAGCCAGCCCGCTTGTGTTGACACCAGTGCTATGCAGGTGTGGAGAGCATTTGCTATCAGGGTGCAGGACTGTGATCTGTTTGCCAGTGATGTTCCAGGCAGATTTTCCCAACATAGACTGAAAAATCGGCATTACCGAGAGTATAGGAAAATTCAGACTGTGTCCTATTTTTAAGAAGGGACAATAGAGGATACCCAGAGAAGGTGACAAAGAGCAGCAGACATTAATTCTTACCAGGCTTTGGTAGTCTGTAGAGCAGGCACATCCTGAACCAGAGATCGTATCCACATCTTTGTGTTTACTTCTCAGTTTAAACTTCATGTAAATGTCTGAGGATAAGGTAAAGAGTACTATACATTAATAAAGACCCAACATGCCTCTTTATTATACATCCACACACTGCTGCTGTGGATCCACAGCTAAGGTCCCAGTACACTTCTACAACAGAATAATTACTATTTATCATTAATGTCTTTGTTAGAAGACTGAAATAGGTTTGCCTAAAATTGCTCAGGAAAATATGCAGTAACGCTGAAAGCCAGGAAATGTAGTGATAAGGTGACAGAAAAATCTTGGCTCTGCTGAAGTCAAAATGAACTTTGCCCATGGCTTCCGTAAAGCCCAGATATTTTCCTTGAGAGTCTGCCCAGACCAGCTGCTCTTCCTGGATGTCCTGAGAGTGTCTCTTGCCCAAAGGGGCTCCAAGGAAAGGTGTGCTGTCATGAATTCAGAACAATGGATTTTAACAAGCATGTACGTACTGTGGATGACTGTACTACTCTTTTTGTGAAGAACCTACTCTTTCCAGCTTTGCTATTCATTTTCACAGAGCTAGATGCTGCAGCTGAGCACTTGTGGCTGTCAGTGTTCTCATGCCACCTTGTGAGGGAGGACTGGCAGAAAACATTCAAGTGCAGAGGATTTTGTAAAAAAAGAGGTTGACTTGCTATTTAGATAGCACTGGAAAGTGACTGCTGTGAAAAATTGAAGACTTTTTTTCTCCAAGCTTTTCCCTCTTCTGTACAAATCAGGAAAAGAACCACTCCCTATCCTTTGGGGATTTCTTAATCCATTTTACAGCAAATGCTTCTGCTTGTAGGGTTAGTACTTTGTGTTGTGACCACTTTAGTGAAATAAATCTATGAAGAGCATGGCCCAGAAGGGAAGCACAGTTTAGTGCACTGGTGAAGCTGTATCCTCAGACACTAGACAGCACTCCTGTGAAAGGAAGATTGAAGGCAACAACTCAGGGATGGGCGTTGCCGTGACCTCACTGCTGCACTCAGCCCCACAAGGCTGTGTAGAGCTCTTCTCACTCTGAAGATTGTTAGTGAACTCTTGGTCCTGTTCCCAAACCTGTCTGTACCAATACAACAGCAAGAGCTCAGCTTCTGCTACAGGCATCAGTTGCCATGTGGGAAAATGCAACATATAGATTATTGATAACCACGTCCTCCCTGAAGAAGAAGCGGACCTCTCCAGAATATCAAGAGTGAATGATAAAATTCAACGAGGAATGCATCATGAAGCCAGGATTAGCTGCACAGAGGAACTGTTTAGTGCCTGAGTCCTGCCTGTTTTTGCTGTAATCTGTTGCAGTTGATACTACAGCCTTATATGAGGTTAGCTTATGAATTATTAATAGATAATATGAACATCTAGCAGATAAGGATAACATGGGTTACAAGCTCATCAGCAGATAATGCTCTGTTGCAGTAATAATCAACCTGCTGAACCAGTGCTGCAGAGGTGCCACCCTAGAGGGGATGTGGATTTAGTGACACAATTTTCCAAACCCAGCGTGCAAGACCGGTGTGTATATATATATATATATATATATATATATATATTCCTTTCCTGTGAGAAGTTGACCTACAAAGATACTTCCTGCTCTGTACCATAGCTGGGACAGACCCTCAGTGGTGTGGATGCATCCTGCCTGGAATAACTGTAGGTTTTTCTCCATATTGCTTTGCAAAGGTACCTTGTATCCTCCTCAGGATACTGAAGTCAACGAAGTGGATAGGAAGTCAAAAGCAGTGGATAGGAAGGATTTTAGTCAATAAATTGGCTTATCTTCTGATATTATGGCCATAGATAAAATTAAACAGAGAAATCCCTGAACCCACAAAACCCAGTACAAACCCATTCCCCAGACAATAGCATTTTCAGTCATTAAGTGGGAATAACTTGCACCAATAGGATTATGATGCCTGAAAATGCACCATACTAAAGTAAAATTAGTTTAAAAGGCGGGAACAATATCATCATCATGTAGCTTTCTTGCAGGGCCAAAAATAGTTTTAATAACTTCATTGTTGGAACTAGTATAAAAATATAAAAGCTCTCCTACCCCCCAATACAGCTGTGATTGTCTTAAAAGCAAGACCTCTGGGTCTAGAGGGCCCTTTTGGTGTTCCCAGCCTGTGAAGAATGAGGGCTATGGCAGAAAGCTGAAAATTAGCAATGCAGAGTGTTGAAATCTCATTCAGAGGTGGGTGTATTTCAGAGTACAGAACCAAATGGGAAAATTCATTATATGGAAAGTTAATGCATCATGCTGCCTAGGAAGGATGCCGAGAGGTGGCACAGGAAAATCAATAAAAATTGAACGGCAGGCAAAATGTGGAATAAGAGCTCTAAAAGGCAAAGAATCCGAAGTTAGTATTACCTTTTTTGGGACACGCTTTTTAGACTTACTCAAAAGGAAATTATATAATGGGACTTTACTCTCTGTTTTGGGTATGGACCACTGTATGGTCTGAGGAAGAAAAGAGGGTGAGACATGATTCAAGCAGAAAATTTGGGCAGGGGTAGCTGTGTGTTCAGAAGACACCAGCCCTGCTCAGGGCTGTTCATTGCTGAGGCTGTCATTAAATGCCTGGCAATAACAAATATCTGCTCAAAGCACCTGAAGTGGTGAGTTCTAGGCCAATTGTGAGAGAATGGACTTTCCCGATCTGGCTCAAAGTCTATGGGGATGCAGCTGCCCCAAAACAATTTTGTGAACAAACTGGAAACCACCAGGAGGGGATTGGACTGGGTCAGCACTTTGTGCCATGTGTCTGTGACTTTGTGGCAATTTGCAAAATTGGCTTTATCATCTTGTGCACTGTTGTTTTACCCAGCTACATGCAGTGACAGGGGAATAAAACCAGAAAGAAATAAGGGCATAAAAAGTGGGGGTGTACTAGTATTCCTTATTGAAGAACTTCAGTGTAATTTGAGCAACTAAATGTCATTTATATTAAATCCCCATGTTATTTGTGCTTGTCATTTTGGAGCTTATTTATATTTCTTTTTGTCCTACCTTTTATGTGACAAAATTCCAGCTTAATATCCTTTTCTGGCAGTTACATACTTTATCTTCGTGGTGGATACCAGCACAACAGGGTGTTTCAGAATCTATTGAAGCTGATGAGTCAAAGACCAGTCATTGATCTTCACTGGGGACTGGAAGGTGCTGAGCCCTCGCTGATCAGACACCCATGGCTCAGGCTGGAGAAATTGGAGGAGAATTTTGACAAATAGAGAAAACTGTGTTGTGACAGGGCTCTGCTCATCTGACCAGGTTAGCTTGAAGCAGTTATTCTTCCTAATACACACTGCTAGCAGGTCAATAGTGCTTCTGAAGTCCATATAGGATCTATAGCCTGAGAATAAACAAGCCACCTGCATCCTTTTTATTTCAGAAAATAGGGGAGAAAAAAAAAGGTGCAAAGATTTACTTATGGCCAATTTCACAGGCTGCAATCAATTTACAGGTCACTGGGAGACTTTCAGGCAAAGGCATAACATATGTCTGACAGGCTCAAAGTAAGACGCTATCTAGAAAATTGGATTTAAGTTATAAGGAAGCTTGTTTAAAGCACTAAAATTCAGAAGGCAGAGCCTTTCATAACCTAAGGTACTGAACCTTTAAGAGTTTTTATGATTCCACCCCAGTCCAATAATGGTGTTTTTCAGCTTGAAGTCTAGTATTAAGCAGCACTAAGGACTTTCCTTGCTAGTTGCAAAGTGTGATAACCTTTCTATACCTAGATAAATAAAGTGTCACCTTTTATTCTGTGTCACCATTGTTATACAGCTACATATATTACAGCTACAAGCTGACAGCCTCTTTTGGTCACAGTCACAGGGTATTCAGTTCATGAACGAAATGATATTTAATTGACATTGACATTAAATGGTATTTTAAATTAAAATGTTCATCTGATGATCAGACTCAGAGTTTGTCCAACAGTTCTGACACTGAGCCAATACCATTGAAGATAATGATTTGAACCTGTTAGGAGAATGAAGCAGTGTGGGGCTGCATGTAATGAAGGCCTTGATTTATTGTGTTTCTATGGTTTTCTGGTCTTCTTGATGTGTGCTGATAAAACACGATAAGCACCTTGTTACAGAAAAATGCTCATTTATGTAGTACATGAAGGACACCCCCATTCCATCCCATGGGAACTTCTTAGCAGAGAAAAAAAGCCAGGCTTTCCTTAAGAGATAGTAATTTCCCTCTCATGCACTGGCTGAGAGAAGACTAAAGATCTCATTTTATCCTTCAGTCAAGCTCATCAGCTCTCCCTTTGCTTTTCCTTCTCAGCAAAGAAACTAGAGAGGATCACAGCCTTCCCTCTCATGGAAGGGGCCTGCAGCATCTCAGAACTCTAGACTGACTGACAGAACCTCAGGCTGGGAGACTCTGGGGATCTGTGTGACACATGGCTGAGAAGCCACTGTTCCTCTATGATGACGTGAAAATATTTTTAAAGATTCTGTACTAGGTTTATTATTTGGACTTTATTTGGAGGTTCCCACTGTTGCCTCAGTGTCTCATTCCCTGCCTGAGCAGGGAATTCCCTCCTGCCTGAGTCAGAGTCTGCTACTCTTGTCTTGCACACAGGGCATCATTTTAGAACAAAAACCCCACCGAAACAGCTGATGGGGGGCTGTGCCACATTCCTTATATTGAGCCTTGGGCTTCCAGCCAATAATGCCTTCTTCCAAGACAAAACACACATACCTTCTGCCTTTCTTCTGATGTTGAAAACTTTCTCCCTTTCAGCAGCTTCTTAGACAAAAGAACAAAGTATTTATGATTAGATCTAGTGCAAGGATATCCTGTGATATGGGACACAGGACCAACAGGGTTTGAATTGGGGAGTGACAGAAATGATGATCCATGCAGAAAGCACAGCTCACAGACACAGGGAAATGTGAAATGTTGGAAACGGCTCCCATAAGAGGCATGGAACTGAAATGCAGAATCTTTTCAAAATTCAAAACCACAGCATAAAAGATGAATGAAACAGGCGTTGACTCCTAAACAAGGATTTCAAGACATAAGGAAGATAACGACTTTAGAAAAGAAAAGCAAGCCCAGTGACTGTCAGATTAATTGAACACAGTGTCAGGAAAGATTGCTTTGTGAAGCGTTGCTTCTTAAAGTATTACAAAGTCAGACATCAAAAACATCAATTGGCAGCAAAGGGAACAGAAAACACCGGTGATCAATAAGGTGGCTGCCAGCAGATGGGGGTGACGTGTCAGTGCAGGAAGCACTTTGTGGTGCTTCAAGTGGCTAGGTAATAGGACTGGGACCAAGCCATTGATCAAAATTATTTTTATATTATAAAAGGTCTTCTGGCATTTGAATCAATTTAATAAAAATGTTGCTATTATTTGTGCCTGTGTAGGATGACTGCTAGCAGCCTCTGGAAGCTGTTTATTACAGAAGAAGTTGGGATCTCCTGATAGAACCAATTAATTCAGGCATATTGTTAGTAGTGGGAAGTGCTAATAAATCATATCTCTGTTGCCAGAGTTTTAATGAATGACTTACTACATCTTTCCACTTGATACAGGTCTCAGCCAGGCCTCTTCCCTGTGCATTCCCAAGCATGGAATCCAAGTACTTTCTCCAAGTCTTTGCCTTTTCTCTGGTCCTCCACTCCTGGCAGTGTTGCTCACCAGGAGGTCTCAGGAGGGCCTCCTGGAGCAAATGCTGCATGACCTTGGCAGTGCAGGGAGCCCTGCCCCGTTTGCTGTCTGTGCAATGACAACCTGGCTGGCAGCAGCTGGGGGCTCACCTCAGAGCTGCTACTGTCTAGTGGAAACGCTGTTTTTTCATTTAAGGAGCTGCCTTGGGGTGTCCTGATTTCTGTAGCTGTTATAGAGCTGTTTTTCTTGTTCCATTGCTGCCCCAGGTCATATTCCCACTACCTGACTCCTACATTCCTTGTGGCTAGTCAAACTCTGGTTTTTGCCGTATCTATCAAAGATGTAGGAAGAGTTATACCCTTTCTTCAGGACTGGTGATTTAAGTACCAGGAGACAAGCCCCATAGCCTCTCTGCTCCTGCCTCCTCTAGGCCCTCTCTGCATCATTTCACTAGGCAATGTCCCAGTTCATCCTGTCTTTTCTCAGAGGATTTCAGTGTGGTTACATTTTTTTGCCTCTGTGGTTCTCTCTTCCCAGAATGAGAGGTTTTAACCCTGCCATGAGCAGACTGGTAGGTGTCCTTACCTGGTCCCAGTGTAGAACTGCCAGACCTGCAAGTGTCTACTTTGCAGCAGGTGGGGTTGGCTCATGGTCAGCTTGCCATCTACTCCATCCTTCAGGCACTTCCAAGACAAGCAGGATTTACACAACTCTTTTCCCATATTGTTGCTGTGTTGTGTACCCACCTACCTGTGCATGCAGGGGCTGCCATCTTCTCCATGGAGGTGAAGCAGCCAAGCTGGGCAGAGGAACTTTTGCCTGGGTGCCTGCTTCTGGACTGAAAAAGTTATAGAGGGCACTGGAGGTGCTGGAGCATCCCCCAGAGCAGGTGTGGCAGGCTGAGAAGCAGCTTCCTGCTGCTCATCCATGAGGCAGAAGGACCTGCTGGTGGGCTGGTGTCGAGCCACTACTGGGGTGCAACACGAGGCAGCACCCTGGAGCAGGGGCTGGAGGGAACATGCTACAAGGTGGGGTGCTTGGCAAGGGTCATCAGGCTGTTGTGCTGTGTCCCACTGATCACAGTTCCCATCCGGTGTTCCAGGATCCCTCTTCCTCCCAGTCAACCAGAACACAGACCTTACAGGTGAGAATACAGCAACACAAAAGGCAGCAGATGTAGTGTATTGACTTTAACCAGCAATTTTACATCAACAAGCCGTTTGAGTTACTGATGTTTTTCTCCCTGTGCAGGTGCTGCTCCAGAGGCTGAGTGCTGCCATGTTGCTGAAGGCTCTGCCAGCCTAGGCAGCCATTGTGCCAGCAGCAGATCACAACAAGAATCTGTCCACAAGCCTGAGCAGTTTCCCCCCAAGAAAAACAAGAAAAGTAACACAGCCCTGAGCACAGAACCAGAACAGGAGGTGGTGTGTGGAGCTGCCAAGGTTTTGCTGCAAAACACCAACAGCATCGATGGCATCATGTGTGCCCACCTCAGTGACACCTTCTGGCTAGAGCAGCAAGGACGTGTGACTACTAATGCACTCCATGGGGAATATTTGCTGCCTTGACTCTAGGATTTGGAACATCTGTATCCCCCCCAGTCTGTCTGAGATGGGAATGAGTACTTCTGCTTTTCCTGACACAGTGCTGGGGTTAGTGAGCAATGCCATTTATCATGGTAAATCGGGTGATGGTGGCTTGGTGGAAGCCCCTGCTCCTCCAGGCTGGTAAGCCAGAATTAGATTGAAAGAAGGGCACGTCAAAGGAGCTGGCAAGAAAGCTCGGGATCTGAGGTCCTGTTCAGAAAGGAGATAGTTCCCCTTCCAAAAGGGATTTTGATGGGTTACAATTGACTGGGGAGGAGCACTGGTGGAGAGGGACAGAGTTATTAACTGGCAGCTCTCTAATAGTTGGAGACAATTAAGAAGGGAACAGTGAACTCCACTGTCCCTGACAGTTCCCAGCTGAGTACTGCTTGGAAATTTGAGAACTAATTAAAGCAGGCTTAGGATCTCATCATTCTTCCTGCACGCCTGGGACAATGAAATACTGACTCCTGCATCTGTTCCTTTTGTGTACCTGATGCAAATAAGGAAGAAGTCTGTAAATACATCAAAAAACATACTTTATTTTATGTATAGCAATACAATTTACATATTAAATAACACTATAATAGAATGATTTGATATAGTTTAACATAACAAAAAGATTCTTCAAGTTACAAAAAAACCCCAAACAAAAACCAAAAATGAACAAAAAGTCTCCCTCCAAATACTCCCTCCCACCCTTTCCCCAAACCAAACACCACATTTTTATTTTTTTTCTGAATGGATCAATGAGACAAACGTATCCAGTGACTGGCTAAGTCTAATTCCTATTGCACACACTGACAATGGAATAAAAAAAAAAAAATTCCAACTTTCACAATCACTGCCCCAAAGAAATGACATTTGTGGAAATCTTTTTTGGAGTGTGACGATGGTGTCTCACTACCTTGAAACACAGAAGGTTTGTATTCACATAGCCACCACAGAACTAGGAAGGAGGTGAAACTAGAAAAAAATTAGCTTTATATGAAAATATAAAATTCTATGATTATATACCATAGATACAAAGTTCCCAGAAGATGCTTATCCAAGCAACAAAATATTTACAGTTTTAATGACTTTGCTATTTTAAAAATGAAGGAAAAGAAAATAGGAGTACACATGAATGCTTCGGTCTTTAGACACAATGGCTGCTTGCTAGTCTCAAGTGTTCTAACAAAACAAAAAAAGTCACTACCCCAAATGTTGGAGAGTTGTGACATTGTATAAAATTGACTATCTCCTCTTTTGGAGACGTTTATTCTTAAAACTCAAGACATTTTTCTTGAAATTAATTATCCTCTGTAGAAAATGCTTCCCTTTGCAAATAGTTAACAAAAACACTAAAAACAGTTTAACAGCTAAGACAAAGTAGAGGCCAAATCTCTCTATTACAGTTCCTCTCTTTCCTTATTTTTGCATTCCTTCTCCTTAGATAAGTAAAGCCAATGTAGTTCACATTGTTAGAATGGCAACAAAGAGAAGAAGAGCAAAGGGGTAACAGCAAGTTACATCTGAAAAAAAAAAAGAAAAAAAGAAAAAGAAGAAAGCAATGTGGTAGAGTAATAGGCATTTTCCCTTCATGTAAAAACTCACTGGAACCTTTTGAACATAAACTTTGGAATACAAGATCTAATGTCAAAAGACATGAATTTGAGAAAGACTGCTAAATCTTCAAGACAACTAGATTTTTTTTAAAAAGTAAGTTGATTTTGTTTTGCTGAGAATTAGTAGCATGTATCTTTGGTAGAATAGATATCTGTGTTTTTTAGTTTTTAAATAAAATACATCAGCTTTAAAAAAGATTAATGAGAAGGCAGTTGTGCTGTATCATAAAGATTCTTCTCCTAATGTTCCAATGTATCAATCTGTGTTCAAGCAATTCAAGCAAACAGAAACTGGAAAAGCAATGGAAATTTTGCAGATCCGGTAAATGACTCCACTAATCTAGAAAAGACCCACAGTACAGAAACAGTCACTTACAAGAAGAAGTTTAAGGGGTTTGGATTTTTCTTTTTCTCTGTTTCTAAATTAGCATTTGGAAACAGACACTGAAATACTAAAGACAAATGCTGTTTAAAATGAATGTTCTTTAGACATTGATCCTGCAGAAGACTTGGCGCTTACCCTGCACACCAGAGGGGTCCCACCAGCTCCCCCAGACCTTCCTACCAAAGCCAAGCTCACATATAGGAGTGTTTGGAGGATGGGGTATTCTCAGCCTGCCACCCTTAAGATGGCATCGATTTCCAGGCATTCCCACTTGGAAAGCTTGGCTGCTCTTATGGGCTCAAGACACAGTTCACGTCTTTCACACGGTCTGCGGGCGCAGGACACGTGCAAGACATGGAGAAATGGTATTTTCTAAATGTAGACACACACGTGTGCTTCAGTCCTTCTGTTCCTTATTTCTCAGGGCTGGTGCTGAGGACCACACCCTGCAGTGATATAGGAATGTTCTCAGGTTCTCTTAATTTGCAGACCTGCACATCGCTTGGGAATGATGCTTGAAAGACATCCTGACTGAATGCCAGGAGCTGGGAACAGCAGGGGGGCTCGGGGTGCTAAAAGCAAGGTGGTGATTTGCAGAGCAGGACTTTGGCCAGACACTCGTGGGAGCATCAGGAGAGCTCATCAGTGCCCATCTCTGAGCAGACATTGCTCCTTCTGCCAGTCACTCAGTCCCAAGGAAAGGGTGCAAACCCCTGTATGAGAGCAGAACTGCAGCTGCTTACAGGAGGATAGATTTGGCTCTTCTGTGTGCTTAATCCTGACCTTCACAAGCAATTTCTAGCTTCACCCCTTCAAGCCTCATGCATCACTACCATCTATTGGCTACCTGGCTGTCAGCACAGCACTTAACATACAGCTCGAGCTCCCTTATGAAGTAATCCATGGACAACTCACAGGACATCAGTGTATATTATTTCCCCATGGATTAAACCCCGAGCAAGTATTTCAGCTGTTGGAAAATGCCAATGCAAATGCATGGATTTCCAAAGCATCTACCAAAGTTCAACCCCCACAGCCTTCATTCATTGATGTTTAAAACTTGTGAGAAGGTAAAGGATTAAAACAAGGGTGTTCAGGCAGCGTGTCACGAACCACAGTTATCTTCCATCATGCCAGTGAAATGAAAACTAAAGACCTGAGAGTACTGAACAAATCCAACCCTCTTGATGCCTGCAGTAATCTTTGTGTCACTTAGTTGTCAGGGTTTGAATTCCTAACTTATCCCTACACCTTCCCAGGAACTTAAATACTTTTAGATTGAACTGATCCAACTCATGAGTCCCTTTGTGCTACCAGCTGGCATTGGCTGGGGCCAGGTCCAGGACTGGGGGCACAAGGGGGCTCAGCAGCCTCTGAGGCTGATACAGGCTGGCCAGAAAACCACTCAACAAAACCTTCCAGCCCTTGCAGGGAGCAGTACTTGAAAACTTACTTAAACCGTTCTGTTACTGGGGTGTAGTGACTGGAAAGCCAGTCCTAACTCCTACTGACTCCCACCTCCATGCAGTGCAAAGGGCAAGCAAACTACAATCTTTTGAAACATTCTGCACATTTTATTTGGACTAGCTGTTGCTGGACATGGGAATTCCTTACTGAAACCATGGGCTTATTATATTGTTTGGCATTAACAATTATTGGAATTGCTTGTATGGAGGGATTCAACAAACTGAGAAGGTGACTGTGTAAAAGGTTGCTGATGAATCCTTGAATACCTTGAATCTTCCTCTTAAGATTAAAAGCCAAATGTTAGTACATACCAGTTTTCATAGCTCCTCCACCCTCAGTGAGGCTGTATCAGTTTGCACCTTGAGAGGTTCTGAACCAAAATACCTACTCTCAATATCCTTTTAAGCAGTTTGCATTCAGCTTCCTTGTGAGTGAAAATACACAGAACCCTGCCAAATGTCTGTATTTCAGCAAGATTGGACTGGCAGAAATTAATTGGTTTGCATTTAAATGAAAAAAATATGCTGTAATATTTTGATAAGTCCTGAAAAATTACAATGCATGTTTTCTGCAGTTTAGAAGTGAAGAAACTAATGCCACATATAAGGGATAGTGCCTTTAACTGTACACCAAGGGTTAGGATGGCTGAAATCATGTATTTCCTTTTCCAGGCAGATTCATTAACCCCTCCCTACTCAGCCAAGCTATGAAGAGCACAATTAATTTTAATTTTTAGGGGAATTAAGGATATGGTTACTTCTTTTGTTAAACAGGGATTGACCTTGTTGAATTGCAACCAAATACAAAGGAAGAGGGAGCCAGTGAGGATATAAACTTGAATGCTCCAAACAATAATTATTTACATAATCTGGGGGAAACCATTTTATTGGGAGGGAAAACACAATAAGGTACATTTATGCTAAATAATTAGTCTGGCAAAAAAAAAAAAAAAAAGAGGGAGAATGTAACTTTATAGGTAGTTTTTTTATTAGTTTGCTTCACCAGTAAATATGGATCAGTACTTTATGTTTTAGCACTAAAGTATGAAAATTACACACCTGTAAAAATGGCATCTAACAGTTATGAAATTAAGAAACGCCTGTCATCATGTAACATACCATTAGGTGTGAAGTCATATTCAAGAAATAGTAAGGAAATTAGATGTGTTTAAAATATCGAATAGCTTAGTAATGTAAAATATTGCTACCTTCAATATATCTGAAAACAGGTCTGATTTTGGGTTGTAGTAGATTTCTCACTGTATTGGCTCCAATGAAAATAAAACCAAAATACTTTCCCATTGCAGGGCTGGTTAAAAACCAAAATCAACATTTTCCTGAATACATGGGGAAACTTTGAAATTGTAAATTCA
Source organism: Aphelocoma coerulescens (assembly GCF_041296385.1). Lineage (NCBI taxonomy): Eukaryota > Metazoa > Chordata > Aves > Passeriformes > Corvidae > Aphelocoma > Aphelocoma coerulescens. The sequence goes on along the minus strand of NC_091026.1, from coordinate 14,139,808 downwards.
AAACTTATCACCAAGTCCCACATATGAATGGCATCTAATTTATAATTATACTGTACGTAATTTACGTATTCCATGTGAAGCAAGTCTCAGGCCTGTAAGTGTACAACATAGCAATTTGAAACAATACAGAAATAATTGTTTCAGCTGCACAAGGCTGTTACACCTTCACTATAGCTAATAATCACCTGCCACATTTTGTCAAGAAAGGATGAACACTGCTCATCCACTCCACTGGAATGCAAAACACCGTTACCAAAACTGTGACATGATCATTAAATAATAAATATGGTATGAAGGGGTACAGTATCTGTTGTAGAAAGAATCCATCTGGCCTAGCATCCAAGATTTAAGATTCGAGGGTCACTGTAGTTAGCAAAACTTCACTGCATTTAAACAAAACAGAAAAATGTATGTTTGTTGCCATGGAATGTCACATCAGGGCTTGTCTTATATTAGGATATTATAGGCAGTAACACTGATCATATAGTGCAAACTAGATAAAATTGCGTTTCACTGTGTGAAATAAACAGAGGTGCAAATGCTCAGTAGGATACCATTAAGACATAAAATGGCAAAAAATAAATATCAAAACTTTTATCAGTGTAAAAAAGTAATTGGGTTATTGTATAACCTAGAGTCTGGCAAAAAAGGCCTCAAAAAAGTTCACTCAGTCTTCAGAAGTTCTACAAATTAAGTGCCTTTTCAGGTTTCCAATTAGACAAGAGACTCCATGCTTTCTGCGGGATCAGATTCGTCACTGGCCATCACAGCACCATTTTTGTCCAGTGTCATGGGACCGTTTCCATTTTCCTTAGTGCTGACCAAGCTTAGCATTGCCTTATAAAGAAACTGGTACTGCTCCTGGAAAAGAAAGAGCAACTTATTTCAATCCTTTAAGTGTACATAAATAAGTAGCACTAAAATTTGGCATTTCCAGGTAAGGTCATGGGTATTCAGTGTCAGAAGCATACACATAGCAAAGAAATAGACTTAGAACAATTAACTCTGTTCATCCAGTTTAACCTTGTGAACCCAAACTCCAGTTTTGGGTAGATTATACTATTTCTGATATACTATTAAACACTACAGGAGTGCTGGACAAAACCTGAGGCCACAGCTCAGCCCCAGGTCACTCCCTGGGTGGCAGAACCTTGTACCACGCACACTGAGGCAAGGGGGTTGCTCTTGCTGGACACTCAGTGAAGAGCCTCATCTCCCTGCAGCTCCACCTGCGGTGAGCATCCCTTCAGACCACAACGTGCCAGGTTTAAAGAGCACAGCTTAGCTCACAGGGCTGGCAGGCAGATGGTGACAAGATGAAAGGTTCTTCTCTGCTAGGACTGCCTGTGTAGTGCTCCCCTCCAAAGTATGAGAAATAAGTTTAAGTGCAAATCAGAGACTTACAGTGTGGCTTTGAGGTTAATAAAAAATGACAGCTACACAAAAGAAAGTTCAAATGCAAATTCTGCTTGGTAGCAGATGCTGTAGGGCTTGATAACATACACAATGCATGTTTTAGTTCATGCTTTTGGTCTCAGATGAAACCCTTGTAAACCGTCTATTTATATTCCACTTCAAGACTTACAATGTCTGTAAATACTCCAGGCCGCATAAGATTTATCATCTTTGCCACCTGGAAAACATCAACAGCATTTTCATTCTCCAGCTGCTGAGACAGAGTGGTAAGGGCACACAGAGTTCCCGCTGACACAGCTCCATACCTGGAAAACCACACCAAAAGGAGGAGTTACTCAGAAACACACCTGGGCACTGACACAGGGTCATGAAAATGTTGTTATAGTCTTATTTGATTACTGTAGTTCATCTTTTTATCTACTAAATGCTTGTTTTATAGTGGCTAATATTTTGTCATTTTAATTTATGGAAGAAATTTGATGGTACACAAGTCATCTCAGGTTATCTGCACTATTCAACACAAAGAACTGTAGCAGCAGCAGAACATGAGCCATTTCAAAATACCCAGCCTGGAGACCGTAACACTGAAATCACTTCTCCCACACCATACAGGCTGAGAGCATCTGCATTACAGTGAAGCATATTTTAAATTCATTAGTGGGAGCTCAAGCAAAACATGAGCGATTAGGAAGAAATGAGACTTTGCCTCTTCCTCCACATCTGACAACTGCAGAAAACTAAGATGCCTGTGTGGTGCTCACAAGTAAATGGGGCACATCTCAAAGTCTTCCCTACGTCTGCTTCATCGGTAAAGGCAACATCCCTGAGCCAGGCACCCAGGAAACATTACAGATTGTAATGTCATGTAATAAAAACCCAAGCAGCAGTTATTCATGAGGAGTATGACTCAGTCCTTGAGATACCCTTGAGATACTGGTCAGGTAGAAAGCTCACTGCAGTAAGCCTGGGGGTGTGCTTGAGCTGCAGGTGTAGGTGTGAGGCACAACATGAAGGATCCTACACAACGGCTTCTGAGGAGCCTCCACTCTCCTGGTACTCAGGAGACTGAAATTCTGTCCTGGCTGTGCTATGGGTCTGCTCTGTGACTTTGAGAAAGTCTGTGTCAAAATGTTCCCACTGGTAAACGGGGTCATCAGTGCTGACCTGCTCCCTAAGCCATTTGGAGAGCTTTATGTGAAAACTGAAATAATCAGCAAGTGCTCCAATACCATCTTGTATTGCAAGATTACCACTAGGATTTGTACAGCACTCCTGTGGAAATCAAGACACATGCTGACTTAATTGTATATGATTTTTGCAAACTCAAACTCAGTTTACCTAGAAAAGGGAAACAGAACTCGGATCACAATAGATGTGCTCTATTGGATGTAAAGTTTACAGAAGAAGCAGCAGCACCATGCAGATGGCTGTGATTGATCATCGACAGGGACAGTGGACAATGTGCCCAGTGCAAGTACCTGACTGGACACAACTAAATCCCTCTGAAGGTGTAATGGAATAATTTTCACTTAGGCTGGTAACTTCCAGTTCCCAAAAATCTGAAGACTTGCAGGAAATTATGCAGCAGATCTTTATCTAGTTGCCCACACATGGGCAGTTATATTTAAAAATCTTGACAACTGTCTCAAACTGGAATTTCTGAACTTTTTAAAATGTTATCAAGTTCATCCCACCATGTAATTCCTAAATACCACATGAATTTAGTCATCTGCAAATTCATATATTTGGAATTAATCTGCAGTTGCAATTACTAGTGGATTATGTGATGTAGTTGTTGCGTGTAGCAAAGGGAAATTTTCATTTTCAGCTACATTTGCTTAGACTCCAATGGAAAGCAGAATCCACATTATGTATTAGGCATAAAAATAAAATAATGGAATATGACAAATAAACCAAAAAAGCAATGTACAGAAAGAATGACTCAGCATTGCAATTTTGATTTTCTTTTTTTTTTTTCATCTAGCAATGAAATGCCCAAATCAATAATGCTTCTAATTTTGTAAAACATAATCTTAAATACTGCAAGAGTAGCAAAACCTCACTTCAGACTACCCAAAGCACGAATATTAAAACCAGCCTGGAATTAATCAGTGCTGGTGAAAGGCAACAGAGCTTAAACTCTACATAAGGAAGATGGAAGGAGTGGTGAGAGAAAAACTATTTGCTTCAGCCCAAGGCACCATTTGCAGGAGTCAGTCAGGAAAAAGCTGTTGCAGCAGTGACACAGGGATGTGCAGGGAAAGCTCAGGCAGCATCAGTGGATCCAAGTGTGCTCCTGGGACACCAGCACAGTGCCTGCTCTGATCACTGACACACCAGAGCATGGTAGTGAGGCTTTTGCAAAGACTCCCAAGACCTTCCCACTGATTCTGTTTTGTGGCAGTGACAACATCTAATGGGCTGCAGTGCAGGAGGGCTGCAGGTAGAGCAGGCATTTGTGCTGGCTTGGTGCTTGCTCTTAGGACAACATGAGCACTGTCAGAAGTTGGACCTCCTTGGGATTTTAAGCACTGAATGACTGCAGGAAGTGCTCTGCCCACCAGGAAACAGTTCCTTCAAGGAAATCAGGTCAGACCTAGGCTCCAGCTTCATTATAATGGTATTTTGCAGCTCCATAATGTGGGCAAGTAATAATATGCAATACAGTATTTAGCACCCTTTATAACTGGGTGTTCAAGCATAGCTGGTGGGACAATGCTCACCACTGTGCCACAAGAGGCAAGTGTTGGTGGGCCCCCTCCCTCCCACTTGGCACAATATGGGCCCCTTGGAGTGTTTTTGGGGAAGCAGAAGGAGGAAGAATAAATCTGCTTTTAGAAGACCTGGGCCCTTTGTTATGATACTTCTGCTGCTCATCATGAGACACAGCTGAGCCGAGCTTGTTCTGTCTTGCATGGCACATTAAACCTGAGCTGTTAGACAGAAGCTTTGGCTGTTTTGAAACTTGTTTCCATCAGCCCATATTAGGCTGCTTAAAGCCTTATCTAAACCAAAGCTCTGCTGGGTTCTGAAACAGGTTGTAGGATTTGCTCGGGATACTTCCAGGAACAGAAGAACCCAAAATGCTTCCACAGCAGACAGCCTCACCTCCTGAGTCCACCTAAGAATAACCAACATAAAAACTACACTAAGCAAAATGTATTTGGCCTCAGGTGCCAACTGAAAATTCATCCTTGGAAGTTTATATATTCCTAATCTGTTCTGTGGACTACTAAACCTGACCTACTCCATGCACGAATGGACATCAGTCCTATCAAGTGTCTTTTAGCTGAGTGTACAATCTGCACATAAATGGGAGAAAAGTGATGACATACTCATCATGAACTATGGTGGGGCCATCCCTTGTTAAGGCCTCTTCCTTGATTACATTGATAAGTTCAAAGGTACTGCTTATGGGAGCGTCAGGGTTTGGCCATTTGGGACACTGAAAGTGGCGGACTTCCAGAACGTAGTCATCCTGCAATGACAAAGCAGCCTGGCATTAGCTCCCTCCACTTCACAGGCATCCACTCCAGGGACAGAGAGGGAAGAGCCTCACTGCAAACTAAAGTGAAAACTTTCTTCTTCCAAACAGTTTACATAGAAAGAGGAAACACAGCTCCAGCATCTCTGTAACAGTGAATACCCTAAAAGAATACAAAGTTTAACAAAGCGTTTAATCAATAAAAGATTTTGTATTTGAATTCAGGGCTCATATCAGGTCTCAGAGACCTTACGGCTCAAAAGTCAAACAAGAGCAATCAAGTCAAATCTAAATGGGCTTGCAAACTAATGTCTTGCAGCAAAGTCCAGCTGCAATCCAGACAGCAAACTAGAAGCAGGTTCATAGTTCAAAATAATTGTGCATACATACATTTTTATGATTAGTTAAGACCCCCCCAAACAAATTAACTATAAATGCTGAATTTTGTAAGTAAAAATAAGACAATGCACCTTGGTAAAATCACATGTCTTCACTTTCAAGCAAGAGAGACAGTTAATACCAGTCTAACTAGCTAGAGGAATCTACCTGAAAGTAGAAGATGTGAGAGGGAGAAGGAGCCAGTGAGAATCCCTTTCCCCTGAGAGCAACATGCATACACATGTATTTACAAGAAAATCCTTTCCAAAAATTTTCTGAACTCTTCTTCTTCTGTCTTTAAATGGCATCAATATAATTTTGGTGAAAAGCAAAGAACCACATTTGAAGGTTTACTTTACCTGGGTAGCTTCAAGGATAAAGTCATGGATGATAATTTGCTCTTCGTTAGAGAGGCACAGTCTGTCTTTGCTGATAAGGGTCACAGTAAAGGCCTCACAGTTCATGGATTCCTCACGACTTGGCCAGTACACAAACTCATCTTCTGCCTGGAGAAATGAAAAAACACACTGCTGCAGCCTTTCAGATACCTTGAAAAATCCAGTGGATCAAAAAATTGGTTTGATAAATAGAGATGATCAGGACCTGACCTTTAAAAACCACTTCTGTCTAAAACAAATTTACACTTACAGTAGGCAGTAAACCTGCCAGATCCTCCCTTTGTGTGTTCAAACTGGTAACATCTGCTTTTTAATTGGTTTCATAGGGAAATTGTTATCTTAGCTCACTCATACTTAACCTCTGTATTGTATCCCAGGCTTTACGACCCCCTGCCTACACAGTCTTGTTTGAAAGTCAGATATTTGTTTAGAAAACACTCATTGACCCTTAAAAATTATTGTCTTGTTACTTTTAATTTGTGTTTATTGTGGTCTAATCCAAAACTGAGGGTCTGTGGATCAGGCCTAGGTAGAAGACTGATGTATACTTACGTAGGGCTTGAATTTTTAGGAGTGACTGGAGGTGTGAAGAGGAAGAGAAAAACCCAAATATTCTTCGCCTTGAAAAAAACACTGGCTAAACTTAATGCAAGTTCTCCAGAAAAACACCTCTACTGAAAAACCTGAGTGAGACTGGGAAGGATGGAAGAAGCTCAGTGCTGAAGTAGTCTGACTGACAGGATGTAGGTAACATCCTGTCAAAGCTGTTCTTTAAAAAATAACAGTGAATTCCTAATTTGCTGCAGAGAAAGGAAATTATGGTCTGTCACCACATACAAGCAAAGTTAGTTTCTTCTCCTGGCTTCACAGGTCTATGTCCTTGCAGCACGAGCACAGAAGTTGCCCTGGCCACATGCACAGAGCAAACCCATGTCTCTGGACACCCCATCTTTCACTCATGAGCAAACATGAGCTATGAACTGATGTCATCCTGCTGTGGCCATGCACATCCCTCTAAAACCAGGTGTATTTCTGTGGGTCTGCAGCTCTGATGCACAAGACATGCAAGATACTGTTGAGATCTGGGCTGTCAATGTTCATTCCTAAAATGTGACTTATGGTCCTAAGCCCTTACAATTCTGCCCTAAATAAGCAGAGGCACTGGTAATTAGAGTAATATCATTGAGTGCCAGGGAAGAGACCTGTCCTGCCACCTGACAGGTCCTCATGCAGCAGGTACCTTGCATTATTGTCTTGTCCTTTGGCACTGCACATCCAGCACCTTGATGCTACCTGGATCCTGTGCCACCCCTCCTTGCCAGCCAACACATCCCACACTGACCACTGAGCCGAGGCTAGGATGCCACTGCCTTCCTGGCCACCCTCCACCCTGGGAATGGTGAAGGTGAAAGCACTGTGGCTGAGCCCAGCATTCTTCCTTTACCCTTTAGTCACTACTGTTCTGCAGAGCTATTTCATGCACATGTGAAGACAAGATCAGCCTCTTCATTTCCACCTAACATACTTTCATTTCATTAGCACTTACTGATTCGATTGAATGTCTCTGAGCACTCCTTGCAGTGCTGCGCTCCCTTTCATCCCCACACACAAGCAGCATATTGACTGCTGCCTCTTCAGTAGCCCCTCATGACTGCTATTTTCTTGCTGTAATGAAGGTGGTTTCTCTTCCACTTTCAGCTACAATTGTCTGCTCACCTTAGTGATGTGTGCATGAAAAAATGAACTGTTCTTAATTCTTTTCAACATACACTCCTGAGACGTGCTAGTAAATCTGGAAGTAGTGATTAGCACTTCACCTGTGTCTCCTTTATTCTCTCTCTGTCCGACTCATTATTTCCACTTAAATTAACATACTTGTTTGCTTTTTACTTTCATTAAAAATGACATGTACAGCCGCCTTGCACAGTCATAGTCTTGCATGGCCTGAGGCTTAAGCTCATAGGCAAACAAGCAATTATCCTCCTGTCCCTGCCTTGCATTTCTGCTCCTCTCTCTGGGGTTATGGTTACCCATGACCCCAGCCTCTCCATACCCTCAGTGCTTGCATCCTGCCAGGCAACCCTCAGGAGCCTTGCAGATGTTGTCAGCACCAGCGTGTTGTGCTGTGTGTGAGCACTGTGGTCCCTCCAGCCCTGGATGTCCAGGGGTAAGTGCAGAAGGCAACAGCAAAAGAACAGCCCCCATCATGGGAACTTATCTTTCTGTAACCAGCTCGTGGCAAAGTTTGAGTAGGTGGCTCAAAAATTGGCTTTGCTTTCAGCCAGTAAACAGCCCCAGCAGGCAACTGAGTGACTCTGAGCTGTGCCCAGCTGAGCTGTGATAGTGGCACCATCCAAGGAGGGACACGGGCAACTCACCAGGCTCTGGTTGTCTGGCAGCATGACAATGATCTGTGCATTGTGATCCCAGATCATTCGCCAGAAATCTTTAGTTGTATGTGGCAGTGGATGTTGGGTTATGATGAACTCGTTACTCCTGTAGTAGCCCTTTTGCAGCAAAACAAACACACAGTTACTTACTGCCTTCCATACTTTTAAAGCATTAATTTAATTTCTGGGGACACATAATGACCCTATTTCATTTTACTCCACAATATTTTCACACAAAATATATTTTTTTAACTCCATTTCAATTCTACAGAGTCCCTACTGCTTCAATTGACTTTAAATCCCAGTATTTATTGGACTGTATCTCACAGAAATACACATTCCATCTAAATGCATCTTGTAATTAATTTTTTTAGGCAAGAATCTTTAATAAAACACGGTTAATAGCTTTACATTATGGGGAAGGTGTTAAAATCTCATCTGTTAATACACAGCCATTACACACAGAATTAAGACAATTATAGGCATCTGGTATTTAGCACCTTAGAATTGATTTTACTTTGTAATTAGGTGTTGGCTTCCTCACCATGATATAAGAGGCATTAATGTAATCTGTTCCCTTCATTCCAGGCAGTGGTGCCAAGCCCACTCTAGCACGCTCAGCTACAACATTAAAAAAAAAAAACACAGAGAAAAAAAAAAGATCAAAGTGTGGTCATGGCACAATGCAGAAAGTAAGAATTTCTCAGCTGTTAACAAAGCAAACAGTGTGTAGCTCCCATCTCCCACAGGAGCAGGCCAGCACTTTCTAACTGCGTTAAAGCACTGCCTGCTAACACAGGATATAAAAGAGAATGTTGCACAATATTCCCACAAGGACAAAGTAATTTCAGGAATCAAATTTTACTATAGAAAAGATTTTCACAGCAGGCTAAATTACCAAATAACAGTATATGCAGTGATAACAGGGGATTTTGGGTAATTCTTGTCTGTAGTGTTCAATTTGTCTCCAGCAGCACACAAACCCAGCTGATTTATTTTGTTTTCCCTACCACTCTGTAGCACTGCCATCTCTCACAGGGTGAGAGAACCTCCAGAGACAAACCTCTTCCCTAATGAGGAACCTCCCAGAAGTGTGTGCTCTTCAGCAGATCCACGCTTCTCTGTGTTTTAGGCCTGGGTTCAACATCATCCTCAAAACCTCCGACAGGCCCCAAAAGCCAAACTGAAATCACTGCAGCTGCATGATTTGGCCCCACAAAGGGCCATATCATACAGAGTATTTCTAGCCTGTTCCCATCTGTTTTTAAGATGTATTCTGATGACTTCCCTTTTTATTAACAAACTTCATGATGGATTGTATCAGTGCCACTATTGGCTATCATCTATCCTCTGTGTCCTGTACTTTGGGTTATGTGATGAGGATGACGTTGTGCCCATGCTTGGTCTGGTGCAAGTTCATACTGCTTGACAGCCATGCAAAGGTTCCTTTTTAATGACTGTGAAACTGTGTCCTCAGGCACTAAATACTCTCAAATCTGGGGCGGCTCACACAGAGAAACGGAGTGCAGTAGCTGAATTACAAACAACTGGTGCCAATCACTCTGGGAGATCTCACCAGAGCTAGGAGCTGGTATCAAAGTAATCTCTCAGTATTCCATAGATTTATCCCCTACCTAATTATTCAAATTCTTAAGCACTTCAAATTAACATTTCACTTGGACAGTATATCTGGCTGACACTGCAACTATTTCCATTTGTTCAGTTTCATCAGGGTAATACTGAAAGGCAAGACAGCTTGGGCTGAACAAAAGATTACATTTCCCCTTCCTAGTGGCTATGCCTTTTCATGCATAACACTGGGAGAATCTGGTATAGAAAGTTATGCTAGGCAGTAATCAAACCGAAGATGTGATCTTACACGGCACGACTGATGAGTTCCTGTTCTTCTCTTTGTTGCAGTCTTTCTGAGCACTGAAGCATTCCACATATTTTGCATTACACTGTGTAACCAGCTGAAAGAGAATAAAGCAGTAAGTCAGTCCTCAGAGGACTCTAAATGAAGAGAGGAGGTTTCTTTGCCAACTCCTGCGAAGATGCGCGTTATTAGAAGAATAAACTGTTTAAAGTACTCAAGTTTCCAATGGAAATCATCCTTTCCATACAACATGTTTAATAGATAAAAAGATCTCTGCAGCTCTCAGCTTTGAAACATCCTGAATATGAAGTTCCATCAAAATGTATTTTCACGGAACACTACCTTTTGTTATCTTTGAGAATATATTTCACAAACTTTCAGATATGTTTAGTCAGAAGCAGGTCTTAAGGAATAAAAGCTAGCAAAATAGAACAACAAAACTTTAATATTGGGGTTTTTTTTTCCAATATAAAAGCCAGAAAATTCCTGCAGAATGTCTTTTTCTGATAGGCCTTTGGGGAATCTACCATACTGGCATCTGAGATCTGAGGCCATGGGCTACATTCTCTGGTCTGCCATGTTCATTCTGGGCTGCCTAGAGGCACAAAGAAAGGAAGATTTGTATTTGAATACTCCCCTAGTGCATGAGGAAACTATGCCAGAGCAAAGAGAGTAAAGGTGGCTTTCACATCTGTACTCACACCTCGTTACTCAGCATCATTTCACTCTAAGAAGGTTGAATGTAAATTGCTGTACTGGGGCATGAGCACAAGTTATTTTCTTCCAGCTCTGTGGCAGCAACAGAAACAAGAGAAAGATCTAATAATTACTGCTGGTCATATCCCAGTTTGAAATGCACTCTAAACAAGACAGCACTCAACTCATCTATGCACTGGCATAAGCCCCATTAGAAGTTTTGGGGTTTCTAAATAACTGTGCAATGTTGTCAGAGAAAGTAATTTCTGAAAATGGCTCTTAGGGTTTTCAAACTTTGTCACGATTCATCAGAAAACATATAATTTATACATATAATTCAGAATTGTTTGTAAAAGTGTGACACTTTTAAAAATAACAAACCTTTGTCTGCTACTGCATTTTGTGTGGGCGTGCATGCGCTTGCAGTTGTTTCTTTAATTTAGTAATTAAGCATCTGGAATGTCTTGAGTGATGGAGAAAGACTGAGATTCCTACAAGTGAATTCAGCAAAGAGGCTGTTTATTTTTTGAATAGCTTGGCACCTGGTGTAATTAAACAGCTTCAGTTCCTTGGGTGGTTATTGGGTAGTTATTAACTGAGTGAGTTTAGCTGTGAAAGCAGATGTCACGTATAATCTCCTTAGATACAAACTCTCACCAAGTATTTTACAATGTATTAAAATAAAGTGCAATCAGAAAGTCTTAGGTTTCAAATAAGAGATCTGGAAAAAAAGTTACTTTGGCCAGGAAGAAAGCAGGTATGACGTCGCAGGAAACACAGCAAGCATCATGATTAGCAATGAGAAAGGCATATTGTGTTTCCTGGTCTTAAAACATCTGTAATTCTTTATCTACAGCGATGAAATAGTAGGTGGTGCAAAGAACCTCATCTCTTGTCTCTCCCCATATCTATATGCATGAGAGCCACAGTTTGGAGGAAGACTTCCAGCCAAGCTAACCACAGAATTGGGAACATCCAAGCTCCCTTGGGAACAGGAAGACCAGCACCACAGTGTCCATGTCCCTCTTCTCACCTCTGACTGAAGAACATGAGCATTGATTTCTAGCAGTGAAGCTAAGACTGTAGAGGACTGAACTTCTCAAGATGTGCTGTGCTGATCAAGTTCTCTGGTTTGGTTCCTTAGTCATGACAACTGACAGTGAAGACAGGCCATATAAAAGAGGACAGGAAAATTAGGCCCATCTGGATGGCATCAATTAAGACTTACCTTGAACTGTTTTTCTAGCCGTGTCTTCCCTCCTATGCCAGGTATGAGGATGCTGTTAACATAACTATGCAGCTGGTTTGCAGACACTTCAGTCTCCTTCCCAAGGATGGCTTCCAACAAGGCATCATGAATAAAAATGTACTGCTCCTAGAAAAACATCAGCATGTCAGGTAGACATCTGGAATAACCTAAACAGCTGGCTTTGTCTGAGGAGTAATGCCCACTAAAGGGAAAGGTGTGCAAAGCAAGCCACCCATGCAAACACTGCCAAATTCAGAATAAATATTTATCAATGTAGCACATACAACTCTGAACGAGTCAAAAACAAAATATGAAGTTTCTGGTCTAGAAAAAGAGAGATATGCCAGTGCAGAAAAATATCAGTAATACATTCAATTTTTACAGAGATGTAATTTGAAAAATCTATTCTCTTTTTGATTACAAAGCAAAAATGAATAAGGCTTTAAATTCAACCCCACTGCAATTTTTACCTCTGTCTGGACGAGGTAGTTGCGCTGTGTCCTGATATGTTTCAGGAAACCCAGGACATTAACTGTGCTTTTGTCTTTTATCTGCTGCAGCATACTGTCTATCACAATGTAGGTACCAGTTCTGCCAACACCAGCACTACAGAGAGCATAAGAGAAACCCATGAAATACAGCCAGATGAAAGCAAATGCAGAAGTAAAAGCAGAACAGAACTAAGCAAATATTCAAATATTCCTGTACATGGGTTTTCATTTTCCTCCTAGCATCAACCATTAAAGTTTCCCAGCAAAATATTTTGGTTTTCTGTAAATATTACCAGGTATATATTTCCTCCCTTCTGTGGGTATTTCTGTGCTTCAAGATGAGGCTGAACACAATACAAACCATCACACCTGTGCCAGTAGCATGAGGATGAGGCTGCCGTAGTCCTGGAGTTCACACTCTGGCTGTTTGCACTTGGCTCCTGTTTCCACTGCTGCTGTTACTGGTGTTGGCTGGATGAAGCCATACAGATCCACCCTTTGCCAAGCTGCTGCTATCCTGGATTGCCAAGGTCACTCCAGGCTGTGAGATGGCCCTGGCTGGCTTCAGCCTTGAGGTAAAGCTTAAGCTGCACAGTGGAGCTGGAAATGTGAGTGGTACCAGCACTATGGAAAGGTATAAAAGGGGGCTAATCCTGTGGAGGCAGAACTCCTTACAGTGAATGAGGGCAGTCCTGGGCCCTCTTTCAGAGATGGGAGCTCTTCAGAGATTCTCAATTTCTGCCGAGGAAGGAGCTGTAACCCTTATCGTCCTCTCCTCTTTGATATGGTGCTGTGCAGCCCCCTCACACACAGTGATGAAGACCACATCCCTGAACAAGTTTATTGACTGATCTATTGCTGTGACTGCAACTGCAGTGTGAGTGTGGTTCAGTGGCAATTGCATTCCCAGGTGTCCATGTATCCATACTGTTGGCTCCCAGCAGACGTGATCCTGCCCTGTCCATGCACTGAACTGGCAGGCTACAAGCAAGCTTTGACCAAGGAGCTTTCCAACCACATCAGTGCAACGTTCAGCAGCTCAGTATAATGGCAATAGCAAAACCCTGTGTCAACTGGGAAGCTGTTGCATTGGAGCTGTTTTAAAACATAGGCAAAGTAGAGCTCATGTCTACCTGCACTCCATGGGGCTGACACACTCCTCCTGTTTTAGTAACCTACAGTGTTTGTCTTAGCTGGCATGGAAGAGCACACACTGTGCTCTAGCTGTGCTTGCCATGGGTGGTTTGTCACAGCCGTCATACCTGCAGTGCACCACCACTGGTCCCATGTCTGGGGTTCTGGCTGCCGAGGATCTCCTGACGAAGGTGAGCACGGGCAGAGCGTACTCGGGCACCCCCATGTCAGGCCACTGGGTGTAGTGGTACTGAATGACCGTCCTCTCATTCTGCCGCCCTTTGGGGTTCCCTTTCTGACCCTGTGTGCAAAGGGTGTGCAGAGACAAGAGTGAGAGGACAAAAAAGAAGCATAAAAATATCAGTCCTTCTCGCTTGCTCAGCTGAGAAAGTGCTGGACTCTGACAGAGGAAAGCTGCAGCTCTGCCTCCTGCTAGGTGGAGACAGAGTTCAAGGAAAAACACACGTGGGAACAGGTAATAACAGCAAAACAAAGACACCAAAGCAGCAGTGCACTTGAGAAAAAGAACAACAGGTTCCTTCTAATCCTGGCTTTACTTACTTATTCCCCACCCACCTGCCCCTCCAGGTTGCCTATGCAAATGCTGAGTTTTGCTCTGGTGTGCCTTGTGTCTTATACAAGCCGGAAGACACTTGGATGGGAGCAGCGAAGGCTTGGCTCACCTTTTTAATCTTGGTGTTCCTGATGGTGAAGCGGCGAACGGTGTAGCAGGCATGGACATTTGTGCTCTTCAGCGTGACGATGATGTTGCCGTACTCCTCGCTATTCTCCGTTGGCCAGTACTGGTCGCATTTCCTCTGAACACAGACACAGTTGGGTGAGTTGGGTAAGGGCCTGAGCTGCTGCTTTGTATTTGTGTTTAGAACTTTTAGGAAAAAATCATGGCTCAGTATGTATCCCTCTGTTCCGTTAGTTATGTATTATGCATGAGTACATATCACCCTAAGCCATTTAAAACAAATTCTGCCCAGGTGATTTGGGGAAGTGTGAAGGAGCAACTGCTAACAAACGAGAAAATCTCTTACTCTTCCTTTTTCAACAAGGTTCGTGATCATGACAATGATTCCAGTATTTTGTTCCCAAATCATCCTCCAGAAATCTTCAAAGGTAGACTTTAAAGGTCCCTGGGTAGCAATGTAGGCTTTTGCTTTGTTGTAACCCTTCAAAGAAAACCATAATGCCAAGTGAGATGAAAGCTGTATCATGGCAGAAAAATTAATATTTTAGAGCTAACAAGTAAGGTGCCTTTCTCATTCAGAATAGTGAGGAATTTGTAGCAAAATTATCAGGTGAAGTTGGAAAATACAATTACATCACAAGTGACAGTACTTCCTCCTTGCAGAAGGATTCAAAGGTAGAGCAGATAAAAACCATTAAAACAACTTACATCGACATAATTAGCATTAATGTAGTCACTGTGCTTCGAATCTTTCCCCGGTAAAGGCCTTAGCTTCACCCTGCTGTGATCATCTGTAGGATAAAAAACAGAGCAGAGAAACATTAGGGAAGCACAGTGCAGAACTGCTGGCAAACATCCCATTTCCTGGGCATCAGGGCTGCCTTTACTAATACACAGAAGAGATTGGCCTTGGACTGGAGTCAGAGAGGGAAGTGGGAGTACCTGTCCTTGCTCATCTGCACATGTGCAGGTTGTTAGCCTTCACATCCCTTAAGGTACATGGTTCATGCTGGGACAGCCTCTTTTTAAAGGGCACTGGAGCCTCAGGAGCACAATTTCTAGGATCATCTACATCACTTGGGGTAGTGAGATTCAAAGAGCCAGGGCACCCCACGAGGCTGTGTAGCACTGCCTCTGCTTGGCTCAGCTCATTATCCTCCCCTCAGTGCTGGGCTCAGACAGCTCTGCTGGCTCTGGGAGCTGAGTGAATGTCCTCACTCCTTCACCGCTATCATCACACTATGAGGATAGACTTCAGGTTGTGATCTTTAACTCCTCTTTTTGTTTCACCCAAATGCTTGACTCTGCCTTAAAGCAGAAAATAATCACAGTCCTCCTCCTAGGCAGAAGCACTGGCCTGGGTGGTGTTTCCAACTCATGCAGAGATGAGACGTGAGCTAACTTTAAGCATAAAGACTGGTTTAATTTGCCTTCCTGGGGACCAATGGAGAAAGAGGTTCCAATGATAATCTGGGGAACTGAAGTGCCTTCTTCAATTCTCCTTCAATGTCAGATCTCTGTACCTAGAGGGAGCAGATGTCTATGTCTAAAATCACAGCTGGGACAAGCTCAATGAATGCCTTTGCCCAAAGGCCACACAGCAAGTCTTTCACAAGTCCAGGAACTGGTCCTCAGCCAGTACCTTCATTACTTCTGAAAATCTGTTAGAGACATGCATTTCCTTCCTGTGCCATCAAAAGCATTCAAGATTTATTGCAACTTTTATGAACATTGTGAACTTTTTACCAGTGGGCTCTCCATGTCTGTTCCTAAACCACAGTGACTGCTGCATCTGCCATCCATTCCACGTAAGAGAACAACAGGGAAAAAGTTACTGCACTTCCATCCCAGATAATTTGCATTCTAGACCAGAGTCCAGATTTGCAGTTCTCTAAGGGATACAGGCAAAACCTGCTCTGTGCTACAAAGATCACTCTTTGTCCAAATCCTACACATAGCTAAAGCAGTTTGAAATAGAGCAGATACACTTTGTAAGATTTAGCACCTTTGGGACTGTAGGGTAATCCCAGGAATCATCAGTAAAACTTTGCTCCACCATGCACTTCCCTTAGGCCACTCTTCAGGCATTAGCAGGCAGAAGAGCTCTGATCATCAATTTATCTCAGTTATTCCTCCACAAAATTTCATACCAAACTTATACTTCTAAAACTATGCTTGGACTGTGAAACTGTGACACATTTCAAAATAGAAGCTGGAGTGAAATCCTGGCCCTGGAGAAGTCAAAACATTCACTGCCTTTAATGGGGAAAGGATCTTCCAGCCACACTTTCACATGTTTATTACATACTAGGTAATAATGTAAACTGGGGCCACCTGCCTGTCCCAGTCACACACACACTGCAAGAAGAGAGTGCCTTTTTGGGTTGATTCATTGTGCTTAGACCAGTGCTTACTTACAGGCCAGGATGTTGATGTATCTGTTCTTGTGCTTGTTGTCAGGATGGTTGGAATGCTCCGCAGTGATGTTCATGTCAGCCGTACAGCGCTGCACTTCCTAGGCAGAAAGATTATTCAAATGGAAAATTTGTCAGTCCAAAAAAGCCCTGAGCTTTCTCTCCTTTTGCAACAGCTCACGGAAACCATGTTCAAAGTATCAGTATTGTAACTGATGGGTTAAACACAAAGTCTTTCAGTATTGTCCTGTATGCTGTGGCCTCTTACACCGAGCCATGTCAGCTGTCCCCGGAGCATGGTCACACACCTCTCCACAGGCTTGGGGACAGATGAGCACCGTGAGAGCCAACTGTCCCTTCTGACTACCAGTCCATCACCTTCTGCACTGCATCTCCTGCCATGCCCCACTCTGTCCCTCCTTGGGGAGCTAAGATAGGGTGCCTCAGATGCAAGAGTGGCCAGTGCAATGTAAGAAACTAAGAACAAAAACCATTTCAACAGAAGACTTTTGACTGCTGGACAACTTATGTGCCCTCTCAAAATGGGGTTTCTGACATTTGAGTTTGTCACTGACCTTTTGTTAGTTCTCTGCAGAGAGATGCCTTTTGTAAAATAAGAATAAAATAGATCTTTGAAGAGAACAGCAAGGGCTTTAAACACCACTGCTTGGACACTGATTAACAGCCCCTGATACAGTAAAGAAAAAGGTTGCATCCATGTATATATTTATTTACAAAGCAGAGAGACACCAAGCTTCCCAGGGTGTTCATGAATCCAGAGATGCAGATATCTGTCTAACTGGAGCTGTAGGTTAGATACATATTTTTTAAATTCTTAATCTACCCCTTACTCTGTTCAACAACAGAATACAGAGCTATTGAAATGGGGCAATGGAGGGTCTTTATTTTGACCCTAAAGAGAAGCAGCCATTTCCCACCCTTCAGAGACTGCCTTACAAACTGAATCACTCAGGAGTCTATTCATCTCCAAGATACACCTTTTTCGTATCTGTTTAACTATAATCTTCTTGAAAAAGAGAACCCCTTTTATCAGTAGCATAAACATTCATCATTTAAAGACATGTTTTTGAAAAAAAAAATTAAAATTTGGAGTTTACAAAGTTGTGGAAGAAATTGTATTTATTAAAATCTTTTGTGACTCCCAGAAATTGCACCAAACAGATCCAATTTCCCCCAGGATATGTGAGGAAGTACTTTGTACTTCAGACTTTAAAAATAACAGTATAGAACCTAAGAGGGAAAGTCATTAGGAGCTCACAGCTGTTACAAAGATATCACAAACTAAGTGACAGGGAAAAATTATCACAAGAAATGCTATACAAACAGCAGATGTAGGAGTTCAGCATTATGCAGACATTTCACAAAGGACTTGCATAGCAATTTTGGTATCTTCCCCAGCATTTACATTTTGAAACTGCAAAGTATACTAAAACCTTGTACGTTTTATAGCTTTTATATCCATGTGATGCTCTCAAGTAACAATTGCTTCTCTCTCTCTTCCCAACCCTCCATAGGGAAAAACATACTGTGCTCAAGGAGATGAGCTGAGCAAAGACAAAGACAAATCAAGCAAAACTCTCAGCTGGCCCTAACAGAATTCTCATAGTTCCACTTCTACCATATAAAAACCCCCATATTAAACTGTGCTCTTCCCCTAATTCTGCCTGTCAGCTCCAGCAAGCAAGGGATTTCAGATTACACAATGGGCAGGATCAGTTCAGCCTAAGTCATATTTGGAAAAGCAGCAATATTTACATGTTAGGTTGATTTAATGTAATTTTGTTTTACCTATTTTTGCGTTTAGAAATCATACAACATCACTGCTGTACCGTTACAGGTCACTTCTATAAAATACCCTGCCCATTTCTGAAAAGCCTCACATCAAACCCTACATCCCTGTATCACTATAAAATTCTTTTTAGAAGTTACTGGCATTGAAAAATTTATGCCAAATGCAGTAGAATTTAATACAGATTAATCCAATAAAGTTCTGTGGAGAATACTCTGAGAAGTTATAGAATTTAATAGGGAATTACCTCCCTGCTAAGGAATTTTCTCTGACAGTTTAAATACTACATAGTAAATGTATCATTTTCTATTACATTCTATAGGATTTTTTTCCATAAGGGAATTGTTGGTGAGGTTAATCATTTTAATTAACCTTTTTATGTTGATGGTGACTGTTTCCTTGACTGTACATGTTCCCAGCTGGCCAATATAAAGTTAATAGAAGAGGAAGATTAAGGTAAGATGGTGAAAAACACAGCAATGGAAAAGGAGGTCTGACGTTGTGAGAGCTCATGATCTGAAAATGGCTTTTCTTACCACATAACATTCTAAATGGTTTTTAATACTCTGGAAAGATGTTGTAATGGTGGCTTCCTATGCCTGCACAATGCAAAATCACAGCAAAAGGAGACTGTTACAGAATAGCTTCCCCCTTGCCAATACGCTTGAGCTATTTTTGTCTTTTTAAAGTCTTCAGCCCTCCCCTCCAGTCCAGGACACAGCTGAGGCTTTGGGACATTGAAGGTGTCAACAAGAAGGGGACTGAGGACATCCTCCAGCTCCCCGCTGGCCTGGGTTTGGCTGTGATGCACAGACAGATGGGGTTGAGAGCAGAGGGTGGGTATCCATGCTCTCCCACCCTCTGAGGCTCATCTCTCCAAATTCTAACAGCAGATTACTAAACCACGGGCTCCCCCCACCAGCCAGTAAGGCATAAGTAAACATTCCTCTGTTATTAAAGCAGAGGTGGTTGCCTCTCATCAATGCAAAAAAGGCTGTAAGGAGACAAGACTAGTTGCAGTCTGTTATCTGTGCCTCTGTTCAGTGTATAATTTACCCCGTGGCAGAAGAGGACACCCCAGTGTTAATAAATAACACCCTGGAGAAAGTCCCCAAAAGTCCCCATCTTAATTATGGTGTTTTACCACATTTATGTATATCACATATTTACTTTCCCATAATTTTCTGTTGCTTATGCAATGAATACTCTGGGATTTCTAAACCTTACTGGCTACCAAGTCCTTCAGTTGCACTTAAAACATCACCATGATTGCATTATTATTACAACCTACGTTTGCAGGCAGGTCTGCTCACTGCAGCTCAGCCTAAACAAAGTCCTCTTCCAGCAGGCACAAAACTGCTCCTGGCACCTTGGAGTAGGACATATAGGGTTCATATTGCCACGTTCATAATTTATTCATAAACTTTTCAGCTCTAGAATATTTCCTTTGGCTTTCCTTAATCCTGCTTAGTCTCCTCCATGGATTTTAATGGTGGCTGGCTTGCACACTGCTGCTCCTCATGTTTAACTTCCCAGAACACATTACTGTCCTAGGATGAATGGATACAGGCTTTACTCTGTCCTTTCAACTTATCCTTGACAATCCAAGAAACCAAAGTACATGGTTTCAATTGACTGTTAGTTACTGTAAGAAGTGCTCTAGTCTATGCTATTATGGCTAATTTACCTTTTAATTACATTGTCCATGCTAATGCTAATTGGAATAGGATACACCCAGGTTTAACAACCCATTTTAATTGCCTTTCTGAAACAAGTTACGGATTAGTTTCTTCTAAACTTCAAAGAATTTCCATTTAAGTGTAAAATCAAACTGCGCCAGTGTCTTGCTGGCAGTGTAAGGTTCTGAGCAGGAATTTTTGCTGCAGTGGC
This sequence comes from Aphelocoma coerulescens, assembly GCF_041296385.1. Classification (NCBI taxonomy): domain Eukaryota; kingdom Metazoa; phylum Chordata; class Aves; order Passeriformes; family Corvidae; genus Aphelocoma; species Aphelocoma coerulescens. The sequence goes on along the minus strand of NC_091026.1, from coordinate 14,119,482 downwards.
TGAGCAGCAACTTTGTCTCTTGGTTTGGCCTTACAAAGCGCTGCTGCTGTTGTTTCCCATTATTTCAGGCTGATGTCCTGGCAGGGGCTGATCTGTGAAAGCCTATGAATAGCAATGAGGAAGAGTCACAACAAAGAAAGGATCCTAATCTGAGTGACTAAACCTGAGAAGATCCATAGCAATGTTTTGATATTAACGTTGATATTTTTCAGCATGGAAGCAGGTAGTTCATCCACCCCCAATATCAGTTTTGATCCATTATTTTAATCCCAAATTACAAGAATTCTGTGGTAGTGCTCTTGCTGTGTGTTTTATCACAGCAAACATGAAGACAGCATACCAACAGAGACTGCAGATAGTATTTGAAGACATCTCCAGGAACAGTGTAGATTTCTGTAATAATTTAGCACTGGAGAAAGGGGTGAGTTGGGGACAGCCTAGAAAGAGGTGAAAATAAAGAAAACAAAAGGACTCAACACAGAAATAAAATCAACAGATAGCTAAAAACTCCTGTAAATGCATGAAGGAGGAAAGGATGGTGGGGCAGAAGTGACAGAGTCTGACCAAGACCTTGCATTGCCCAGCCAATGGCTTATCCAAGCGGTGCTTCCAGGAAGAAACCTTGGGAATGGGTGTGGTACTGTGGTTAGTACCAGAAACCCCAGATATTGGAACTTCTTTTACTGCTTCTCTTCAACTTCATCTCTTAATTCACAATGCCAGTTTCTCATGGTAGGTGAAGCAGTGCGGTAAGAATTGAGAACTCCAGGAAGGCCCTATTCTGCAGCAATCCTTCCTCCTCCAGCTTCACAGTGCTGCTTCCCTCTGCTTTCAGTACAGCAATACACAGGCTGAGAATACCTCTAATTAAGGCAATTTTGGGCCAGGGTTATGAAACATTCCTAATGCAGTATTGCCTGCCAGCAGCATGCTTTTGAAACGGCATCTTTCTACTGCCAAATTCCTTGGTGTAGATGGAGCTATAAGCATGTGTCTGGTGTGAGCTGTGTCTAATCTGTAAGGGATGTCAGTGTAACTACACTGAATTTTTAGTGTCTCAAGAAGTGTGCAAAGTGCAGCATTACCTGTCTTCAATGCAACCCTTTGCTAGAGAATAACATTCTGAGGTCCCTGCTTAAAAAGAGTCAGTGACCCCTGCCCTGAGCAGCAGCAACCATGAGAATAACATTAGCAAATCCCTGACACATCGCTGGAAATATAGATTTATGTTATTTTCTTACATTTCAGGACATTTAGAAGAAAGTGCCACTGGAGTATAAAGATATTTTCAATTTATGTGATGAGGGAGCTGGACAGCCTGCCTCCAAGTTCAGCGAACCTGTTCAGACTCCAAATTGGCAATGAATCATGACGCTCACACGGCCACAGGCAGCAGAGGTCTGCAGAGACTGCTTTCCTCCTCGCTAATCACTCCTCCAGCAGCACTGACCAGCCCACTCCAGAATTAAGGAGGAGGGAAATAAAACTCTCTGATCTCTAAAATCCAAATGCTGCATTAAACTGTAAAAATTCACAGTTAGCTTTGGGGATGGAAGGTGATTTCTTGGCTTAGTGTTCCTTTCTAGAGCAAAAGGACATAATTACTCAAAAAAACTTACTCCGTTATTCCAGTAACCGGACAGGGGGAGGGAGTGAAAAGCTCTACTGTGGGAGGTGGCACTTCACACTTTCTGATACAGGAATTTGGAGGGCACATGTCCTATATAGTCAGGCTGTCAGGGAATAGAGGATGACAAATGTGACATCAGTTTTTAAAATGAGATCCAGAAGGGGTTTTAGGCACTGCAGCCCACTACATCTGACTTCTCTGTGGGGCAAACTGTGAGACTCTGCAATAGAGCAGAGCTAGTGAATGCCTTGAACACATTGGGGAGAGGTCCCTGAAGAAGTCTACAGGCTGCCTAGAAGAGAGCAGCATATCAATTTCCAAAATTGTGACCAGGCCTCTCAGAAAATACTACTAAAAAAACCTGTTCTGGTTTTGGAGCAAAAGGAAAACTCACCTTGTGCACTACCAGGTTAGAGGTGGGACTCACCTGCCCAGGAATTGCCAGTGTTCAGCTTTCACTGGTGGGACCTTACAGGGACCTAACCTATTCATAAATGGACTGCAGAGGAGACAAAGTGTGTTTACAATACAAAGTTATTCAGGATAATTAGAACAAAAGCTATTTGTGAAGGGAAGCTGAACAATCTTGCAGCACTGAGTGGCCGAGTGACAAAATGGCAAATGAAATTCAATGTTGATAAATACAAAGTGATGTACTTGGGGAAAAACAAGTGACAGGTTCCCAATTTTCTATTGACATTCAGTGATGAGACCTTGGGGTCATAGTCAATAGTTTTCTGGAGGTGTCAGCTGAGTGCCCAGTAGCTGTTAAAAACCAACTACTATGTTAGGAGGGAGGAAAGTAATAGAAAACTGAAAACGTCACTGAACTCTGCAGTAAAACCACCTGTCATATACTGTGCACAGCTGTGGCCTTCTCATCTTGACAAAGTTATGGTAAAGGAAGAAAAAAGGTACAGAGGGAACAAGTCAATGTAAGTCTGGAGTGGCTTCCTCCAAAAAATCAAAGTAAATAATTTAGACTTCTTCAGATTTTAAAGTGGATTATTAAGGGGGAATATAATTGCAGACAGAATCATGTGAGGCATTTTAAGTAAACAGGGATGCACTTTGTAATGCAAAAACTAGGAGGCACGAAGAGAAGTTATTCAACATGAATTAAAAGCAAAAGGAAGTCTGTTCTTGTGGAACAAATTGTAGAATTCATTGCCATGGGATGCTTTGGACACCAGAAGCCTAAGAGGGTTCAAGAGACAATTAGAAATTTATGGAAGAAAGGTCTATCAAAGACTGTTAAATGTAATGATGCCAAAAAAATCTCTGGCTAGACAAGGAATAGATACAATCTCTGGCTCAGGAAGCCTTTCAATCTCTGTTCAGTCCTGCCCTCAAACCCTGCCCCAGTACCCCTGTAAAAGTGTGGTACTTCATCCTGTACACCATAGCAAGACAGTGGTGGAGCTACCTGAGATCAAGCCAAAAACCTTCCCTGAACTTTTTTTAATCTAGTACTGAACAAACTCCAAGGTTGAATACAAAGAGTTATGTCAGAGACCAGCACTAGTGATGTAGGATCTTTATTTTAAAAAGCTGTTTGTTGTTCAGTATTTCATTAGGTCCTGTATTTCCGATTTATATCAAAAATTGAAAATTCACGGGACTCAAGGGAAATCTTTAAAATTCTGTATATACAAGAAAGCCCAGCTATCATCAGACAATAAAGCTGGCTACTTGCATGTACTATGATTACCCAAAGGGAATAAGGATTCATTTTAGATGAACTTTCCAAGGGAAGACTTGCGAGTTCAAAGTCCTTCTTTCCTCTGCACACAAAATGCTTCCTAAGAACATTCACAAAATATTTAGCTGTAATTACAGCTCAATTTAAGAGGAGGAGGGAGTATTCACACAATTTACTATCTGTAAAAACCAACTCAACACAGCCCTAAACATGCTGCCAAAAACAGAGGAAGAGACATCAAAATCTATCAACAAACAAATGGAGGATGTTCACATTCCACATCGGGCAATGTATGTGTGTGCCTAGCTTAGTCTTTCCTTTTGCAGCTTCCACCTTAAATGTCCTGCCACAGAAATTTCTGAAGAGATTTTTGATCCTTCTTCTTTTAACAAAATCTCATGCACTCGCTACCTTTGGGAAGATTTATTTATTCTGCAGTATTGATCACATTATTTCAGTATCTCCTCGCCATCCTCGTTTCTTCCCCCTTTAGATGTAAAAAGCCATATTGTTTTGTATGACTGCAGAATCTATTACCTCTTTTCAGAAGTTCCACAGGCATGAAGGCACAATATGGCTGTGGTACTTTCTACCCACAGGCTAGTAGCCCTGTAACAGTGGATTTTCTGTTTTAGCTGGAATCTTATTATTTCTCCATAAAATATTAGTTAAGTCTTCCCCATAGCTGGCAGATGCAACTCCAGCACATGGATCATGGTTGGATCTGACTGGATGTGAGAAGTTGCACTGCAGCCACTCCAAGAGCTACGGTATAAATGTACCCTCAGGTTCCACTGTCCCTCAGCCATTCTCCAAACTGGGGTTCTGACCTCTGAGTCAGTTTGAGCACTTGAGAAACATTTTACCTACAGGCTCTATGAAAAATCCTGTGTTTCAAATCAGGACCACGAGGCCTCAGCAGGGCAGAACACCAGCAATGAAGGGGAGCCAGGTGGTTTATCCCAGACAGAGATCCCTTTTTCCTATTCCTACTCCTTACTCCAGCAGGAGATTTCATTTACAGTTAGGAAGCTGAGACCTCACCTATGGAGAAACACATCTGGAGTACCTATCCCGACTTCAAAGCAGACACGCTGTGTTTTAAGCCAGCAGGGAATAGAATTTGGTGCACACAGTGCAATTGGAGGAGTTTAATGTCTCTTTGGAGGGGACCCTGTGCTCCCCAGAAAGGGACTAATTGGCCAAAGCTCTCTCCAACGGGCTGCCACAGCACAGCACTCGCAGCAGGGAACTCCAGGAGGAAGGGAAAAAATAAGTGTTTTTCTTTGCTAAAACACAGACGGAAGGTGTCCAACATTTGTTAATAGCAGTGATTTTGTGGCAGCTGAAGCAAAGCCTGCTCAAAGCCAGACCAAGTTTACAGATGTGTTGTTGATTATTTTGAATAATTAAGTAGTGTAAAACCCAGCTGTGATGAATAGCACTGGGGTCGCAATCCATAAATAATTGAGATGAGCAAGTCGCGTTTGATCATCCTGATCAAATTCTACTCTCTGGAGAATAAATGTTTGTCCTGAATACCATCAACATTGTTAAATGCCTCAATATTCCTGCTCAGCCATCCAGCCAGCAGTCAATTGAACTAAATCACTCTAACACCTTATACATTTGCCTTCCTCATGAATACAAAATGCTTCTAACTTACACAATGCTTTTTGGGCATCAGACAAAGCAGACACTCTTTACAGACAGTAACCAAACAGCAACAATAAATGTTTTAAATGATCCCATTAAAAACAATTCCTGCATACAATCTTGTCTTTACAGTGCAGTAAGCAAAGAAGCTGTAGATATAAGGCCACCTATTCTGGTTCAGTGCCTTGTTTATAAGCAAAGCTGCTGCTCTGATTCACAGGCAGCAGGCAAACACACTTCCTTTTGCTCACAGGGAAGCCAGTAGTGCAACTCCATGTGATTTCCTGGGGCTTCTCCCATTTCTCAGTACTTCCAAAAGATCAGCAGTGACTGTGATTAGACTGAGTGAAGGAAAAGCCTGTCTCTGCTGTCTTATGCTGCATAATGTTTACCATCCTTGCATAATAGGGGTTTGGTAACCCAGAGGTAGAAAACTGCTTTCACTCCATTGGAATTATCTCCAAATGACAGCACATTTATAAGTCAGAATCTGTTCTACACAGCTAACAGGATGCAAATTTAAAAATAGTCACATTAGGTAAATACCACCAACTAAATCCCTTCTCCTTGGTTTTACTGGAACAAAAAAAAAATCAGTGACTTCAATAGCAATCTCTCCTGTCTGAACAGAGCATGAACAAGGACTCAAGGAACTGACCCACAGTTTGGGTTTTCATCAAAGACCAAATTCTACTACTTTTACTCACTGCAAGCACTATTTTGCTACTCAGGGTGTATGTGGCTTTTCTGATGACTAAGAGGAGCAAACTCTGGACCAAGAAGAGTAAAATAATTGTAAGAAAACCCTGGAGTTCAAAATGACTGTTTGTATCTTCATGTTGTTCCTGGGGGCTTGCAGACAGCTTTTCCTATTTAATAAAAACCTAGGAGGGTTCCCCCTTAAAGACACCAAATCTGTGGTGGTTAAAAGGCACCTGTATGTGTCCAGTCCCACATTGCTCATAGCTGGTAGCAAATTGATATCATCCTGTTTCTTCTGATATATTTGAGCACTGCATTTACCTGACATGACATCACACAGATGTCACACAGTCCCCAATTATTAATACACAATTAGCTTTAGGAAAGCAACATTTTATTGGTGGGTCATTAAATTGTACCTCAAAGTCTTCCGAGAACCCATGCTGGTTATTAGAATACAGCTCACTGATGTGTTTAACAAATTGCTTGACTGGAATTGCTTCCATATCATCTGTAGGGAAAAAAAGAAAAAGGATATTCAGAGTTGCTCTTTGTTTCATACATAAAACTTCAGGAGAGGAAGTCTTCACTCGATATCATTTAGATCTGAGCTCCCAGGGGCAGAACTAGTTCAATATGCAGTAATAAGAAATCTTTTTGAGGCCAGTTTTGAGGTAAACATTTAATTGTATTTCCAATTCTAAGCACTACAGTTATAAATACTGAGAGCCTGTTCCCTGGGATGCTGATTTACAAAGTCCAACTTAAGCTCAAGGATCATTAGCTCTTGCTCAGTTTGAAGATGGCTGTGGATGGGATGAAGAAACCTCCTCTCCTTCCACATTGTATAAAAAGAACAGAAGAGACCCCAAATGTGAAAAGACAGTTGAGAGTTACTCCCAGTAAGTTTTACCAGACTGAGCAGACACACAGGCCTTTCTTATTAATGTTATTAACTTTTTCCCTTTCACACAATGATGTAGAATCCAAATGGACTTATGAAACTGCTTCTGAGCAAAAGAGCAGGCAAACACAACAGCCACACTAATTTGAGTTCTCTCTCATGCCAGACATTATTCATAACATTGACTATGTATTCCACTGGACCATTTGCTCTTGCACCTCACAGTGCAAACGCCGCCCAACATACCAGTAAATCACCCTTAGACGTCTTCTCACAAGAAAGAAGTTGAAGACTCTAACTGAAGACAAACAAGACTGTTTCGAGCACTTGGGACTCCAGGCAGATTCTTACAAAGCTGGGGTGTAGGATGGCTGCCTTATTCCTCTCTTTGGCTCTCGAAAATGGCCTGGATATTGTTATAACCACCACTGCAGTTGGTAGAAAAACTGCGCTTGCCAAGATTCACTGGTTAATATTTTCAGTCTGGCATTTAGAAAATGCAAATTGCTATACAACTGTGATTACTTACAGCATGTGAAATAATCTATTGCCTGATGGCTACTATTGTCTGATTGCATGATTTTATGGCAATACCCTGTATTTATATAATCCATTTAATATTCTTCTAAAGATAGTATCTAGGTTATGTTTACTCCTAGTAATTCAGTGGTGTATTTTTGCTCCCATTTAGCAGCCATATGGTTTGGTGCTACAGCTGCATTATGATCTGGATTCTTTTCCTTTTAAACATCTACATTATGATAGAAAAAATCCAAATATTTCTACAGATACTTAGCAAAATTTAACGATAAATAAATAGATGTGACATTTACTGTATTCAGAGTGAAAGATCTTTGGCAGCTAAAACCTCTAAGCTGTCACATATGCTTTTCTTAGCAAAGGGTATGAAGATCTGTATGTGTAAATGAGGTTCTACTTTGGCAAGAATTTTATAGATCCCTGACAATCTGATTTCTTTCCAGCTGATGGCAGTTAATATTGACCATGTCATTACTTCTCTCCTTTTATTTTATAATGGATCGCTCTAAGGTGGCTTTTTGCATCTATTGACATTTTCAGATCTCAGTCAGCTCCTTCTATTTTATTTACAAGGGCCAATTATTAAAGATATGTTTGCAATCTGGTCACCTCACAGTGCAGTAATGCTACTTTAATTAACCACATGCTCATTTACTGAATAATACAGAATTCAAAACATTTGACTTCTGAATGCTCTTCTTAGCAAAAGTTGCAGCCTGCAGAAATGCTGGCATTTAAAAATATTTAAGTGATAACATTTATTCTATATAGTATTGGGAATATCATCATTTCATAACAACATTTGTATCAATATTTTCACAACCAAGACATTTGAATGGAATGATATATAGGAACAGCAAGAATCTGTAAAACAGTATTTCCTCTTCTAAAAAATAACCCACACATCCTAGATTTCCTTGAAAATAACTTGTGCTATGATAGCAATTGCATATAATCTCACAAGAAAAGTTCCATAGTTATAATTTAGGTTTTTTCCTTGCATAGTTTTAGCTCAACTGAGACCAACCAAGATTGGCTGCAGCAGACCAGTGTGTCCAATTTTGTAGAAGGCAGAATTTAACTTTAATTGCAATCTGAAGCAAAAAATACATTAGAGATAACCTGCTCTCCAGTCCATTGAATTCCCACCAACTTCAAGGATGGGTCTGCACCAGAAATCCATGCCAAAGCATGGTTAGTTTTCTTTTTATCATCATCACTGCATGGTGGCAGTAAGTCTCCACCTTTATAGCCATTGCTACTTCACTTCTCTCTTGTTAACTGTCCTTTAATGCTTCTCCTCCCTTTTTCCTCTTCTGCATTTTCATTCTAACTCCCTCCAGAAGCCTTAACCCAGTGCAGTTTCCTACCCTATTTGATAACGGGTAACAATTACACATTAAATAATTAAATAGGAAGTATTTTTGACATATGACCTCACTGGGTGAGAGGGAAATGAAGTTGCCCATCAACTCAGGAAAACCACATTGGAGCAGCTACAATTGTTACACATTAGAAAGATAAAAATCAGAACCATGAACATTAGAAACTCAAAAAACAGTTTAAGGTTTCCAGCTTTCAAACTGGTGGGATAACACGGTCCAACATGGCCTGTGATGGTACAGGGACAGCCCTGAGGGGATGGGCAAACAACAGTGTGATAGGATGTGGCTCGTCCTCCCTGCACACCCACCTTGCCCCAGCTGATGGCCACAGAAAAGCAGCAGGACATGAGATAGAGCCTATCACATTAACCAGTGAAACAGGAGAATGCTGAAGTAACCTGGGCTGGTATTTTTCTATTCATGGCCTCCAACTCCAAACTCCTGCTCAGGAACACAAATCACTTTAGCTGGATACAGGCATGCTTAGCCATGGGCAACTTGCCAGGCCTCTGGTAGAATGTGTGCTAACACACTCAGCACTTGGGAATGGTCTGAGCTGACGTTATCTGGAGATGGCTGTGACCTTCTCCAGGAAAACCAACAGATGTAGCTAGATGCACAGAATCTGCTTTTCCTTTAGCTATCATTAGCCCAAAGGCTGACTAGGCCTTTTTTCCATCTTAAAGCAAATAGACTTCAATGACTGTAATTCATTTGGTCGATTGAAGAGATTAATAGAATCCTATAATGGCTAATTAGCAGCTCTCCATCGTTCTGTCCATATTCGCTTTTGCACCAATCAAGAAGCTGGAGTGACATTTGATATTGTCAGTGTGATCCTTACATTTTGCAAGACCTACACATTATTCAAAGAGAAGAGGGAAATGTTTTAATAACACACCTTCACCTCTAACACTGCAGATGTAATTACATTTCTGTCTAGTTTGGGTTTAGCCATCTGTTTTATCAGTGTCAATAAAGTGATTCTGGTTTTACTTCACTATGAAATATGAGCTGAATCTGGCACCATAATAATGTACTAACTCTTTGTGTTACACAGAGAAAGAAGTATACTCAGTTGGACAATATTTTAGTAATATTTTTTATAATCAGATACTACTGAAGCTGACACGTGGGGGGTTATGTTTAATTTCTGTGCTAAATATTTAACATATATTGGTGAAGTTCCCATCTTGACTTGCTGGCCCAAGCCAAGCACCTGAGAGGAGTATCAAATAAACTCAAATGGGAGCACAAGGAAGCTCATTTCCTGCCACAAAGAGACAACACCAAGAAGAAAATTATGTTTGTTTAAAAAAATGACTGTACAGGAAAACCTTTACTAACATCTCCTTTTTAAAGAAATGGCAATTGCCAATGCAGAATACTTAATATATTCCTTCATAAGACAGACACCTTCAAAAGAAGCCCAAAGCGTACAGAAGCAATACAGTTCGAACAGGGTTACATTTTAAGTTTGGATAATTAGTAATCCTACCAGGAAGGATTTTCCCATAGCTCCCACTTAATAAGCTGCCTTTGTAATGTTAAAGCAATAGGGGCCAATTTCAAAAGAAAAATTGGATATCCTATCAGAAATGACATTTCCATATAATAGGGTCTCAGATTCATTTTGATTCATTTATAGTCTGAGAGCTCACCAGATAGTTTAGTGGCATTATATTGGAATAGATGGGTTTGGGTCAGGAATTAATGCAGAAGGTCAAAACCAAAGTGGTTCCTCATATTACCCTTATTTAGTTTGGAGTTTTGGTGTTTCTGAAGACCAGATGTTTGACACATGAAATAATCTTGGTAAGAAAATTCTCCATGTCTTTCATTGTGTCTATAAATGCTTTCTGTTTTTCTGCTATTACCTTGCCCAGCCTTCTAAATCCAATATACTCCCTGCATCTTATGCCTTAATGTGAAAACTTATTTGGATGGTTTGTGAGTCCCTGCACTTCAGTCTCTCATTTACTAAGCCACCTGGATTCACGTGCCATGGCTGTCACGTGCCTTGGCCCATCTGCTCCCACAGCAGGCACTCACTGCTCTGTGCCATCCCTGCATCCCAGGAGCACCTCCATCAATTCTCAGCATATTCTTCACAGCTGTCTTCAGCCAAAGAACTAAGGGATCCTCCCACTGCCCTCTCCCTGCTTGGGGAGCTGAGCAGTGACCTGAATCCACCTGCTGATCTGGCTGATGACTGTAAGAAAATTGATTTGTGGGGAAGGGGAAGGATTAATTGTTGTTGGGGTAGATGGATTGATCCTACTCATTGGGATGAAGAATAGTGAAGTGGCAGGGAAACTTCTCTTTCCAAAGGCAGCACAAACCTAACTTGGCTTATGATCATTAAACCAGCGACATGGTTAGGGACATTAGTCCTCGAGAATTCACCCTCAACAGTGTATCCTTGGAGTTCTCATTTTCTGCAAAAAAGTCTTTCCAAAATATCTACCAGTAGGATTGTAACAGGACTGGATTTGACCTCTTAACTCACTGAAAAATAACATATCTGAAAAATGCTTTCCCATATCCATAGCAAACAAGCACCTTTCTGGTCCCAGCAACACTCAATCCTGGGATGCTCTTTCATCTTTCATGCTCTTACTCTCCATTCCTGGAAAGAACACTGAATGCAGTCACTGGATTTTTAAAAGATATTTATTTATTGTTAACCACATTTAGTGAAGTTTCATGGGTTTTTTACTTTTTCCAAAGAGGGATGGAAAAATTCTGCAAGCAGCTGGAATACCTAGCATCAATACTTAGGATGCATTTCACATAAAATGGAGTCTAACAGCTATTGCATAAGCTAAAATACTTCTCAGAGTGAAGGCTGCAGAGCTATGGCAGCAGGAATAACCATGTGGAGTGTGATATTCTGTCTCTACAAGAGTGGCTGATCATATAGAATACTGCAAGGATGAACAGCACACCTTTGGGCAAAATTCTGCCCCAGCAGAGGTTATTAAAAACTCCCATCAATTCCACTAAGATCAAGTGTCCACCTCTAGAGAAAAGCTTAGACAAAACTATATAAACCGACAGACTGAGCATCCATGCCAAAGTGCACATACTTAAAAGGGCCAGAAACTTCACATGGTGCTCAAATTTTGGCACAGACTGAATTTGAAGTGTCTGAGCAGACAGACATAGCCAGCTCCTGCTCTAAGTCACACAAATACCACGCTCTAAGAGTAATTCCACACGTAAAACAGGGTGGTGCCCAGTTTTCTTCAAACCCTTTTAGATTTAATGCAGTTGAATTATACACATTTATATTGTCCGAGCCTTTAATTCTGCAGGATACTGGCTTTCCTTGCATAACCATTTAAAGTAAGAATGCAACTGCAGCCATTGTATTTCAATTGGAATAATTAATCTTTCTGACTGATTGCATTTACTTGCTGTATAAAAAATTGACAGAAATAGAAGAACAGTTTTATTTGTATAACATTAGTATCAATTAATTTATGATAAAAAAAACTCATTAAAAACCTTAGTATTGAGAAGGTGTCTGCCTTCTGTGGAGATCATATCTCCATAAATACTATAAAGGCTATGCAGTAGGTTTCATTCTAGGTCATCAAAATACCTGCTGAAGATCTCTTAAGGGTGGCATCCTCCTAAAGTCACTGACCTCAATAATAAAGAAAAATTATAAATTAAAATGAATTAAGATGAATAAGAAATCATTAAGAGTTGATTACTGGGGGAGATATTCTTCATTAATGCTCACTTTTTTGTAATTATGTGTTTATGAAAGACTATTTTTAATAAAAACCACCTTTCAAAGTGAAAAGGCATGGAAAACACTTTGAAAACGTTCAAAAGTCCTGGAAAGACAGGCATGCTGAAAGATAAACAGGAGTCCTTTCAGCAAGATAATTGCTATCTATTTGTTATAATCAAGTCAAATGAATGGAAGGGCAGGTTTCTGATAAAGGGGAGACACATGAAAAAGCAGAATATGAAAAATCACCTGTGTAATTCTACATTCATCTAGCTACATTCATCTCTCTTGCTTCAAAACTTTATCTACTACAATGCTATTAGCCATCTGTCAGTCAGGAATATAAAGATGCTAATGATAAAATTTTATATGTGTCAAAATAAGAGCTCAGTTTAAATCTGCTTGTACAAAGATTAGGTTATTTTTAATTATAAATGTAATAGCAATACACTTCTTCTCTTTAAGCAAAAAGCCGATTTCAGTCCAAGAGAATGAAATAATGTGAATTTTTCATTAGTCCATACATTAAACATGATCTTATTTGGTATTGCGAGCTAAGGAACACAATTTTAATCTCACACATTTCCATCCTCAGGTCCCAGTTCCTGCCATCAGTTACACACAAGCCTTACATTTGAGCACATAAAGATCCAACTCCAGGGCTCTGCCTCCCAGTGTGAAAGCTCTCCAAAAAGGAACTATCTGCATTTCACATGGCCACCATAAAAACATATTCTTTTGTGTTGTAGCCAACTCCTGAAGCCTCAACCTGAAGTACCACAACTACATATCATACCATAAATTCCTCAGCATACAACTGCAGGAGCAGGGTTGGTGCCAGAGTAAAGGAAGGTGGATGTTCCCTAAAATACCTTGATATTTTCTTGGCTTCAGAGGATGGCTGTGTTTACTATATTGTGTTCGTGAATTTAATTGAAGCTGAAGATAGGTACAATTCACAATGTGGTTCTGGAACATAAATCCACAGGGAGTAGAGAGCAGAAATAAAGTCTTAAACAGCTGAAGAGCACCACCTCTGTGCTCAGTGAAGAGCTTCATGCCCTTGAGAAAGAAGTCCTTGGCTGCAGTTAGTGCAGTTCCTGTACCTCACAAGGCTCACTGTGCTCAGTGCACTGTCACTGTCACGACTGCAGACGTATCCTGGGCTCTGCTCTTTAGCTCTGGGTATGCAACTTGAGACAGCCACACCTTAGCAGAAAACAGTAAGATACCAAGCCTGTGTTGGGAACCCTGTCAAATGAGATACTCATTACTGTCTCTTAATGAAAACAGTTTGTCAGAGGGTGGATGCTACCAGAACACAGCAGCTGAGCGTGTAAAAAACACATCAAGTCTAACCACTGACATTTGTCACGGAAGGTTCAAGGCACTATTCAAGTTACTGAAGAGCTAAGAATTAATAATATGGACTCATGGTGGGACTCCTTGTAACCATGAGGAGACAGAGGGAAATGAAAGAGGATCATGGGTGCCCTGGCCTTCACATCCTGGTGGGTGTGAGGTGGTCAAAGCACCTTTTCATTGCTATTCCTCTATTTCCTGGACTTGTGCACCCACACTGAGACATTCTTGAAGCATAAATATTTCTCCATCAGATTCCGCCACTAGTTTTTTAAAACACATTATTAATAAACTCCACAGATAGTTAAAAAATTAATGTACTGCCATTTAAACCTAAAACTGAACATACCATGATCTGACAACTGGGAAATGTTTCTTAAGTCTTGTAGTCTAGACATACCTGAAATGATTGGCATCACCTCTGAGAAATTTTACTTACACTAAAAATATAAGATGTGAAATACTTCTAGAAAATATGGTAAATCAATCAGCTGCATTGGCCAGCTCTTTTGTTCTTTATGATCTGTGCTTCTCTGGACTGTAGTCAAAACTACACAGAGTTTTCCCATCAGGTCAAGCCTCAACTACCTCTACACTGATCTCACCACAAGTTCTACTGACATCAGTGCCACAGCATCCATTGTACCCATGGGCTAGGCAAGGAACCAGTAAAGTCACAACAAGATGCAGAACAACGCTCCACCCAAGAGCAGGAAAACTCTGAGACAAAGGAGAGGAGAAGGCTAGAAGTGGAATTTGTATTTATTTCACTGTTTGATATCATCTAAGTTGCACAGAGCTGCACTGATGTCAGGGACCAGGTCTTGCTAGGAGGAGAAAGGAGAACTGCAAAGGGATGCATTTTGGTTTCGTGGTTGCAAAACACACAGGTCTGCAACTGTGATGCTGCTGTTGTTGTACTTTCCCAACTCTACTGAAAAGTATCAAGTCCAGAAAGATCCAATAAGTCAGTCAGATACTGACCAGCAAAAGAGAAGGCCAAACAAACAGAAGCAGGAGCAGCTCTGCTGAGAGAGATCTTGCCAAGACCAAATGTTTTAGAGAAGCTATCCAGGCAAAGATCGTGGATACAGTATTGCTGCTAGCAAGACAAATTCTTGCTAGCAGCAATATTGTATCCACAAAAGATGATGTGTATGTGGCCAAAATTAACTGAGCATGGAGGCAAAGAGAAGATCCAGAGAAACAATTTTGTTGGGTTGAACGGCAGGGGAGTTTTCAGAAATCTGCCATTGATTACAGATGCATAACTGTTAGGTGCAAGGCTTATACAAGTTGAGATTTATACCTCAGACATAATATCCAGTGGGTGACTCAATTAATGATAACTCCTTTGTCATGTGTTTCTCTAGATCAAGCAGTGCAGATAATTGTGAATAATGATAATGATTTGGATCTCAGAGAGAATTTGCACAGATAAGCACACACCTATGGGTGATGTGGCCTCCTGCACAATAATTAAGGACATAGCCAAGGGAAGGGAAAGAGAAAATGGATAAAATAATTCCTCTGCAAGAAGATATTTTTAGATTTCACACCTTAAAAGTTGTACTGTGTGCCTATAGCAGGTAGCTGGCAGACTGATTTAGCACTCATAGACCTGAGAAAACAGAGGGTTTGCAGAAACAAGAGCAGGACATTGTGCAGAAATAAACACAAATGCTACCTCTGATGGTGCCAACACATCATGGAGCAGAGTAGTGGCACACAGAAACACCAATGCTCTACTGAAACCTCGAGCTGTGTCAGGACCACGCTGTGCCTGGCTCCCAGACATGTGACAGAGCCACACCTGGGCCAGGACCAGACAACTCAGACCTGCTCAGTTCCCTCTGCCCAGAAGCTCACTGTGTGCTGAGATGGGTCTTGGCAAACCTGCTGAACACCTTCAGCCACCCTGCTCTAAATTGCCATCAGTGTGGCTGCTTGCTCTTAACCAAGAGCGGAAGTTGGCCCACTGAACGGTAGGAGGTAGAGGCACAGTTCCACAGGGACCTAGTCAAATTCCTCTTGTAGGAATGGGGTTTCACAATCTAACAAGGTTACTTTAAAAAACTTGTTTCTGTGAAAATGACACTTACATTTTGCTTCTAGTATCAACAAGGCAAGTAAGGCTTTCTCACACCCTGCGGCAGCTTCCAGAGGAAAAGTTCAGAGGCTCATCATTTCATCAGTTGCCAACAGTTCAAAAGAGAATTTTGTCATTTCATGTTCTTAAGGCATTTCAGTGGGCTGTCTACGTGGGAGCAGCAGCTGATGTCAGGGAAGACTCTCATCTAGCAACAGGTATATGGCAGAAAACAACCCTCTTCTACATCTCCAAACAAGGAAAATGCCTTGGAGAGCTTCAAGATCTTTAAAGGCAGTATCTCCCATCTTTGGAAAAAGCCAACATAGCTGGAATTTTTCTCTACTAACTTTGAGCCTCATTATGGCTGAAAGTATCCATGTATTAACTATTATCCCTGTACAGGTAGTAGGTAATACACACAGAGTGAGGCACTTACAGACTGTGATTTGGCTTTTGGTGGCCTAAATAGTTTTAATGCCAGTGTCAAGATCGTCAAATTCACCAGTTCATTCTCTCTGAATGTTTTCTGGGCAAGATTCAGCTCCAGATAAAGGGCCATCCATCTGGATGTCTGCATGCAGGTGTCTCTGTATGTCCATTATATCCATAAAAATGTTATCATTAAATTGGGAATTCAAGGGTTGGATTCACTTTTGCATCCAACTAGACTAAACCTCTTTCTAAGGCCCAGTTCTTGATGTACCTTAACGCTCATCAGCAATCCTTGCAGATTTTTAATTACAAAGCTGCTCAAGGTGTCCTGCAGCATTTGCTCAGGGGGTGCCTTAATCTTGTCATATGTGAAATGGAGTGTTGGCCTTTGCATATTAAGTGTTTCAACATTTAATTGTTAATTGTTTAATTATTGCTTATTCAAATTACCCATCAACCCAGTTGAGAGTTATTAAGTTACAAAGTTATTTCGCTGATTAGTTGATTAAAGAGTGTTTTACATAATTTCTCGTTAAAAATCCCTTGTTAATAAAGTTCCACAAGTTTGTTCCCCTCTTTAGTCCCTAAAAAGTGTAAAAACCCAAAATGTCTTAATTCCTGTATGTGTCCAAGTTAATTACCCTGTTTTTAAGAGTTCTCTGAAATACTTATAACCCAGTTTTAGACCTTTTACCAAGTGTTCTTAACCTTTGTAAGTTTTAAGTGAGTTTTGAGCTTTGCCAAAAAGCAGACCTTCGAACTGACAGGGAGCTATTTTTAGAACCTGGCCGTTGGCCTGCAACTCAGCACAGTGGCAACCTGGAATGTTAAGGAGGACTTTTCCCACCTTTGGAGCCGATGACATTTTTCCCCGAGAGAAGAGGGAGCCATTGGCTAACTGAGATTACCTCACCTCAAGACACCACCAGTCATCCAGGACCATGGAGGCTGGACAGTGGGCGGTGATGGGTGGGACCCAGACTCTATAAAACTGCTGGGCACCAGCTCAGAGGTGCCTTTTTCACCTCAGATGTGCTGCTGGTGAAGGCCGATGCTGGGAGCACAGGCCTCTACCTCTTTCAAGAGGCAGTTTAACCATTCTGACTTTGGGCTAGCTGAAGTCACCCCAGTGTTGTAAGGTCTCTGCCTTGGGACTTTTGAGCCGGTTTGGCCAACAAGGTCTCTAAATCACTGCAGACCTGGATTTTTTTTTTTTTTCTTTATAATTATTTTGTACTTGCAATTTTTTTTTGCCAATTGTTCTTTTAATAAATTGCTCTTAATTATTCTAATTAATAACCAAGAGTCGTCTCATTCCTCACAATCTGCAGTGCCCCTTATCAGGAGTGAGCAACTCTTTATCAGCATTACTGAGTCTGAGCACGCCACAGTGAGCACAGCAGTGACAGTAGCATCATGTTTCTCACAAAGCTGCCGTGGTCTCACAGCCTGGCTTACTCTAGTCACAGGAAATGTCCCCAAAAGACAATGTTCTCTTCCTAGTCACTTTCTGCTATGTGTCAGAATGGCTGCTGCAGAAGCATTGGTGCACATGCTGCCCTGACAGTACCTGCTGCCTGCATGGTTTTAATGGAACTTCTTCAGCCTACACTACAATTAATATGAATGCACTCCAGTCTTAATGGACTGACCATCAAAACATCTCTGTGCAACAGGAAAGAACTGCTGTCTCAATAACACACACAGCAGCATGAGAAGATGGAGCCTTCTGCTGATTTCTTTTATCTAAGAAAAAATTGTCTCGATTGCAGTAAAAATACTACACTTTGGCCAAAGAGGTTTCTCTCTGAAGGGAGAATTTCTCTTCTCCCAGTGCCTTGTAGTCATAATCCCCGGGGTTTTGAGAGTGCTGTACCAGAGTCCAGCTTAGCCCAGCCTCCCCTTCCCCACAAGCTCCAAGGAGGTAACACATGAGAGCAGGCATGGTGGGATCTTTGAATTGACTGCCACAAGCAGTCCCTACAGGCGTTTGTTCCTCTTGGTTTCAGAGTATGAAGAATGGAGTTCTCCAGCTATTTAAGTACTTCTGTGAAAACTAATCACTGATGGTCTAAGATTAAAACCTGTCACCTCCTGTTACCCAAAAGGAGAAGGATGACTTCTTGCTAAGGACATGAGGTGGCCAGGACATGCATTTTAGTCTCCAGTAGAAAGGAGAGAGGACAATAAAAGTGCATTTTCTTTATTTTAAGTGGTATAGCATCAGACTGAAAGGAAAACTGCCTAATGCTTTCTGCAGGAATGTAATAGCTGACCTTTCTTACTACTTTCCCATGGGTACTTGGAAAGATTCTTCCTAGAAATAAGTCACATATGTCTACCAAATAAAATCAAGGAAAATATAACTGGACTCTTTCACTTTTCTAGGAAGCAAGTTTCTTCAGTGTCTCAGAAAAGGCTCTGAATATTTTTTGGTAAAATAAACCTAATCAGCTACAGATTGAATCCCAGATCAATGATGCAAATACAGACTATGACAAGGGAACTTAAAACACCTTCAAGCAAGACGTACAAGCAGACTGAGGTCAATACAACATTTTTGGTATCTTAATTCTGCCTGTGAGAATGACCATCATCAAACAAGGCAGCTGCTGCAAAGGCTACAGTAACATCACAGCTTCAAGGCAGCAGCATCCTGCACTTAATATGCCTCATGAAGAGAGAACAGCACTACACTCTGCTTCCAGCATCACTCTCAGTATAGCTGAGAGGAGAATTTGACCTTTGGTAACTTTATTAATACCAAATTAACAGATGGCTTTGGACTTAGGGTTGTTTGCTTATCTCTGTGTCTCACTGTCCTTTCTGAGAGCCCCAGACTCCACCTCTATACACAGTGAAAGTCGGGGCAAGGCCCCCAGTCTCAAGAGAGCAGTGGAGGTGAATATCCCTCCTCTGCAACCTGCCCTGGTGGAGCAGCTGGTTTCACCCTGGATGCAATGTCTCAGTGTTTTCAAGAGTTGTTACTCATGTTTTTGACATTTTGCAAAGGTTATTCTGAAATTTCTATTAAGACAAAGTGGGAGAGGTGCCTACAGAAAAAGAGGCACTCGGAGCCCCATTACAAAGCACATTATTGGCACTCGGAGCCCCATTACAAAGCACATTAAATTAAATGAAGCAGCACAGGTACAACAAATTTCTACCAAAACCCCAGGATTTATCACAAGCATAACCTTCTCTTCTTTGTGTAATTAAACCAGACTCCAAGTAGTACAAACACAGGAGATTAAGCCCGTCTTACCTGGAATAGGTATAATGGGAATACTTTCATTGGGGACCACACGGGGGGAACTGCTGTCCTCCACATAGAAATGAGCAGTCTGAAAACACTTTCTGTTAAAGAAAAAAGAAAAAAAAATAGATTCAGGGTGTGAAAAACTATGCTCTGAAAAAACTTTTGCACATGTTCTGTTTCTCCATTTCTGTTCCATACTTTCAGATGTTATAATTTTAAAACATCGATACATGAAAAGATATGTTTGTTTTCTACAATTACAATCCTAATTCCAGATTCTGGTGTGCTCTAATTCACTGACATCTGACATCCACCCATCATAAATGCCTTACATATTATTGCTAAGTACTATTGAATATGAAATTATAAAGGTTAGTGGCTGCAAAACAGGTTTCAAATACATCATTCAGAAAGAAACTCTGCACACAAGAAACACCTTCAGCATACAGTTCAAGCCCAAATCCACCTAAGACACACAATTTTCAGGGAAAATACACTTACTGTAAAGTTTCTGCTGTGTAACAACCACCAGTAATACAGCATCTGTAACTGCTGCATATCATGATGTTCTGCCATGAAAGTTATCCTTCAAACATTAGGTTTTTTTGTTTGTTTGCTTTTTAACACTAATGCCATATAACCTTCATCTCATCCTCCTCCTGCAAACTTGTATTACATATGCTGGTAGAGAAAAATCCAACAGACACTTCTCTTGGGCCCCAGGACTCCTCTCTAAAAAGGTCTATAAAGAAGAGCTGAACTTAAAGCCACCTGACTCTTTTTTACCTGTATTTAATGCAAAGCAGAGAGCACAAGCTGGTCATCACAGAAAATGTACTGAGCAAAATAACATCAAGAGATCCGGGGAGATTCTGCATGGTGATATTAACTGAGGCAGGGTTTTCCAATGCCAACGTCACTGCTCATTGCTGACTTAATGAGCTGCTTGAGGCTGGAACTGAATATTTAATAAGTCTTGCTTGGTGTGAGCAGCTATTGTGGCAGGAGAAGTGTCTGTTCTCATCTGTCGAGGTGCTAAACAATAGCTCCCCAGTGCAGAAAGATCCCCTTCACTGCTGCCCTTCAGCTGCTCCGCAGTACCTGGGCAAAGTTTGTGGGGACCTGGGGAACTGTGCCTTTGTCAAGCTGCAGGTTCCCTTGCTCAAACATATTTGCACATGTGGCTTCCCAGTTGCTGCCTTGCAGTTCCTGCAGTTTGCTGCTCCACAACTCGGCATTGTGCTCTCCATGCAGAGCCCATCAGCAGAGCCAGCCCCGCACACTTGGGTAAAGTCATTTGTGCTCCCTTTGTTTCCAACATCCATACATGCCAGGGAGAAAAAAAGTCACTGAAAACCAAACCAGTCTCTTAGGTGAAACCAGGATCTAAATTATCACAGGTGCTTGCATTCCGTGCATCTGTGCTTTCTAATGCACAGGCACAGTGCTCTGTAACACAAGCACAAGCTATGGCAGCACCAGTACAACTTAAGAATACAGAAGCAGAAGAGAGTGGATTTCACAGCATGGAGTCACTGTCTGAGAGCAGCTTTCTACTTTCAGGCATGATGGCTTGCATTCTGCTGAAGTTATATATTTAGTGAGTATACTTTTGTTAAGAAACACCATAAAGTGAATTCACACATGAGGATGCAAGATGTGCATTAATCTCACAGCATTTAAAAGCATGGATTGAACTCCCCCCCACCTCACCACTTGCTCCCTGTTCTCATTTTTTTTTTGGCAGCCTTTATTTTGGACAATGCAGACCCTGGGGGCACACAGCAGAATAAATCAGTCACACATAAAGAAGAAACAATGAATATGAAACAGGCAAAATGCTCCTGATTTTGATGTATTTGGGGCTCTTTCCCTTGAGTCAATACTACGGAAATGCTTGAATGGCTTCTCCTGGTAATGAAGACCTTAAAAAGGTGTTTGATAAAAAGACAGACCTTTATGCAGGGATTTACAGGATTTTTTTAAGCTGATGATATTGAAGAAAAGCAATTATTTTTTGTTAATTTGTTATTTTATATTTTGAGAGGCTCTGAGAGGCTGGCATTATGGTTTTATACACAGTCATGAGATGGCTTTTTCTTAATAGCCTGAAAACATGTAATTGTGTCAGATAATCATACTGTGCAATATTTTAAGGCCCATGATGGCAATAGCTGAATATCCAGCCCAGAGCAACTCCGCTGAGCACAATGTTGGGTTAACAATGTCTTAAATGAATATTTCACATAGTAAAGTTTGCTACAATCATTAATGTAATTAAAAATTCTTCATTTTAGTCCTGGAACACTTTCTGCAGCTGTTTTGCGAGACACCGAGTCACAAACATCACACTCTTGTCTAATGTACATATGTAATACAGCACTTTCATTACTTTACAGTACTGGATTTGGCACGTTAGGTGAAGGCCTGTCTGTCAAACTCTTTTTTTTTTTCTCTACTCGCTCATAATAGCTGTAAATATTCTAAGTTTAGCCTTTACAGCTGAGCTCACTGCACACAGGACATTGCATCCCTGTCCTGGTGACTCCTTCTGTGTCTCAGATCTTTAAAGATCTCTTATGGGTTTAACAAACTCGCTGGATGAATTTTCCAGCAAGTTCTGCTTACTGGGTCTGTTTTCCACGCTGACATCTTTGTGCAGCTCCAGGGGGGAACACACATCTCAGGGTGCCAGGCAGATAACTCCAGTTTGTATAATGCCCATTCCTCCTGAGTAAGGAAACACCTGGTCCCAAGTAGAGCCTTCTGGAAACTCATGTCTGGTTTGTAGTAATAAATACTGATAGCTGCCATCAAGGCTACTGAGAGGCATTTCAGACAATTCAATATCTGCCTCCGCCCCCATTTTAGGATGCTCCTTTCTATCCCCTGGAATTTCCCCTCCCCATTACCTTTTCCTCCAGATACAAACCTTAAGTGGCAGCAGTTGCTAAGGCTACAAGAGGCTGCAGTAAATCTGAGTGTGTACATGGGGAGGGCTGGATAAAGGAAAAGGATGAAAGCAGGAAATTGCTTGTTTTGAACCACCAGAGAGGGGAGAGAGGGGAGTGGATAAAGGGCTAGGCAAGGTGCAAATCTACACCTATTTTCACATGAGCACTTCAGTCTGTAACTTTTAACCCCTGTGTGTATACATGGGCGGGTGTTTGCATATGTGTGCCCATTTGCTCAGGAAACCAACACTGTCAGCAGAAAAAAATAACAGGCCTTTTTTCCTAATAGAAGGAGTCCATAGTGAATGCACAACTGGGATTGTCATGGCATAAATGATTATTAAAATCTTAACAACTGAAACACTAGTTTTAGAATAATTATTGTATTTCTGCAGCACTGGTTGAGGAAAAAACAGATCACAACCTTGATTTCACTTTCAAAATATTTTGGGGAGCCATATCTTTTCTGTGAAATACCAAACAGTCTGTTGTCTCTGAAATATGCCCATGAGCAGTGAAGCACACCATTTTCTCTAGCCCCATATGTTTTTGTGGCTCTCTTTCCCTGGGGTACAATAACTGTGCGAGATTGTGGTGATCAGACACACAGTTGTCACATATGGACCCAAATGCAGAAGTAAAACAATGCAAGATTAGCATCTCCCCAGAGAAGCAGCAGAGGCAGGGTCTGGAATGCAAAGACAATGTGAGGGAGAGCATCCCCCTGCCCTGAATCTTTCTGCAGAGATACTGGCTGTGAATTACTAAAGCAAACTAACAGGATGCAAAGCCCAGAGCAGCAGCACCTTATTACTAAGATGAAAGCATAAAAATATGCCAAGAGATGGTCCTGATTAACTGGGTTAAATGCTTGTTCCATCTCTGCTGAGCAAAATAACAGATTAACTTCTGTAAAAGAAGAGATGCCTTGTGAGATTTTGACACTTCAAACAGGTTTCCTTGGTTATTAGTTACTAAAGCTCAAGCAGCTTCTCCTTTATACTCCTCTAAAAGCAAGAGGGAGAACTAGGTCGCATAATGGCCTGAAAGCATGGATGCATCTTATTTTCGTGTAGAAGGTAATGCCTCAGTGTTAATACTGCCTCCAATACAAACACAGCTCGGTCGCAGCCAATGGGAGTGCTGGGAATTGCTCCGAGGGCAGTGCCTGGCCTTTACTCCTCCTTACTGGCTCCAGCACAGGCAGCATCCCCTGATCAGTGACGACAGGCGGGATCTGTGTGCTCCGGAGCAGCCGGGGCAGGGAGAGAAGGAGCCAGCATTATAGCAAGGGACAAGCGATTGCCTCTGCAGTGGCTGGCTGGAGCCACCAGGGCAGTGGCTGAACACAGGAAAAACCAAAGGAGAATGTTTCACGTTCTGGGGACACCCAAGAGCCATGCCCTGCCTCTCACTGAAGCAACCAGCACATTCATTGCTCCTTGTTCACTTGTCCTTCTTCCAGGTGTTGATGTTGGTTGGAGCAGTGTGTATTCCCTCTCCAAGGCCAGCCAGATTTATATTACTTTATTTCTGTACTAGCATCCAGGAGCTCTAGGCTCTCTTCCTGGGTCATTACCTGCTAAAGGATGACCAATTCAGGGGCAGATGGCTTGAAAGGGTCCTGCAGGCCGATTCACTACTGTCAGAGCAGGGCCAATCTTGTCCTTCAGGCACCCTTCCTCCAGAAGCAGCCTGCCACAGACAGAACCTCTGCAGAAGGTACATTTGTTAACAGAGGCCAACAGTCCCTGCAGCTATCCTACTTTTACACACAGTTTTTAGCTGGTGAGAAAAACAGGAAAGATGGAATAAGAGTCAGACCAGCATCTGTAAGAGCCCTCTAAACCAGGCTGCACAGGACATGGCTTAGTCTTTATCAAATGCAACCTGGATACAGGCATTCATTTCCCAGGCTCCTCCAGCATGGGAGTGTCTGCAACTAACTCCCAAACAAGGATGCAAGGACGGGAAATGATCCCCTTTCACTACCTCTGCATATTCATTCTCACTTTCAATAGAAGAAAAGCTGCTTCAGATTCCTGTTGAATTGTTTTGCATGTTTTTCAGGAGACACAATTAAGATTGGTTTCTGCTGGCACCAAAACCAGGGCATGTATGCAGTCAAGTGTACTAGCAACACATGGCTCTGCACTTTAAACTATCTTCACTATTCCTTGGCAAGCATTTGTCACTGTCAGAACTGGCAATGAATCCTCAGAAAAGAGCACAGACTTCGGAACAACACAAGCGCTGCAAATCATGACCACGTCACCAGCAGAGCAGTGGATGGGAGCCTGGACAACAGCTGTCTGCAGTCTGCACTGCTCTAGCTGGGGTCATCAGTCACTGATTTTTATGAGCAATAAAACTGACTCAAGCATTAGGAAGAAAAAGAGGAGAGAAAACCACACGAAAAAGCAGATCTTATGAATATGAGTAAGTGACCAGCATGGAGCAGTGGTATTACATTCATTGAATCAGAGGGGCATCTGCATTTACTCTTTTTTGGCCAGAAAATAGCTTATATTGCCCTTATTTTCTACAATTATTTTCCTTCACAGGTCTTAACACTTAATGACCAGAATTCAAAAGCCGAGTTATAAAAGAACCTGTGCCATGGGCACTAAATGCTGGCCAAACTGGAGCTACTGGAGGATGTACAAAGCAGGAATGCCTAAAAACCAAGAGGATAAAGGAAAGCTGATAAAGGGGGAAAATTTCCCTACAATAATGCTGATTTTCCAGCAGATTGTTCCTGAAGACCATTTCCCTTCTCCCCATAAAGCAATTTCTGCCTGTAATATTCTTGAGCAGTGTTAAGCATCACACAGATGTGGTACCCAGAGAGGTCTGGATGGTACATAGGTAGTTTTCAGAAGTGCATGGCATCCCAAGCCCTTGGCATGTTATCCTACACAGAACAGTGAGAAGTAGATTGTCTCTTTCAGGGGACTTCCTCTGTGCAAGGACAAGTGCTTTTTCACATTAGGGAGTTGACAGATCCACAAAAGGCTCCAAATGCTAATCACCAGTCCAACCACAACATTCTGCAGTATCATAGGGAAATAAAGACAGGAAAAAGACTGGGAAATGGCAGATGGAAAAAAATAAAAGAAGGTGGACAAAACTTTAAGACAGTATTTGTACTGAAGAACGCACCACTGGAAAAATTGTCCAGTTGAAAAACTAATCTGCAAACAAGACTAGGGATTTCTGACACAAAATGACAGCTAATTTAATATTTATGTCCTAAATTTGCCAGCTGACTACAGAGCTCTCCACAAAATTAAAAATCATCTTCTCCCAATCCTCTGAGATCGTATCCTGCACCACAGACCAGACACCCATTTTATCACATACAGTACTGAACTCAGGCATTATATGAGACATAATAATTTTTAGAAGGGTATTCAAATGATTAAACAGTTAAGAAATGACAACACCCCCATGAGCTGCCTTTGTGTCCTCCCCCTTCATCAGCTGTGCGACCAGAGAGCACCCAGGAGGCCAGTGCAGAAATGCACTTAGAAAGCTCTTTAATTGCAAATCATAAGTGGATAAGTCTTAGTTTAACTCAGCACAAATGTTTTCCACGCTTCCTTGTCCCATCATCCTGGTGTCCCTGGAGAGCAGTGAAGGCAATGGTGAAACCTTATTTGTGATGATACTTGGCCCTGTGAGACTTGGTAGCTAATTCTCTCCTGGTGACCTCTGACAGGGCCATAGGCACCAGACCTTCCCCTCCTGCTTGAATCAATACTCACAACAGCTGACTTGGATACAGTCAGCACTTTTACAGATGACTGAATGGGTTTACTCATCAGTATTTTCTACTGCAAGAGAACAAGCTCCTTGGTTATATGTACTACCACTCAGAACTTTATTGTCTTCAGGCAAAAATATGGTAGACATACCTCTAGGTGGTATCTTAAAATGGTTTAAAGATGAGGCACAGCTTTAAAAACCAAAGGAAAGCCTGACATAATCATTTTCTTCTCCCTGAGCCAACATTTATGTAATGCAACATTCACAACAAAGGCTAGAAAATTACAGAGGAAAACAAAGACATGCCTTTTCCAATCAAATAATACCTCAGGCGCTTCCTATAAGATGTGTGCTTCCAACACCCAAAACATCATGTAATATTAAAAAGGAGACTTAAAACTTCTCATAAAAGAAAGCTGGATTTAAGCAAGTGAAGAGCTGTTCTGCAATCACAAGAGCCACAGCAATCAATGACAATTGCCTCTTACTAGAGAGGAGCTTTCAGTAGCACCTCCAAGATCTCAAAATTTGGCATACTTGATATTATCATTTCAGGACATGAATTCCCTTTGGGATGATGAATCTTAGCAAAAGAATGAATAAAAACAGGGTCACACACTGGGAGGTTAAAATGCAGGTAATTTTAAATGCAAAGTGTAATTTGTCTGGATTGGAAACAGTGTTATAAGAAAACCAAAACAGAGATGATCCAACTTAGGAGAGGACAACAGAAACAGAGAGACAGCAGTCTCTTTGGAATATTTACATAAATGTCCCTAATTACTCCCACCTAATTACTCTCAAAACAGAAGAGCTCTGCTATTGCCTTTACAAAAAATATTCTTTTCTTCCTCCAAATGGGATATCAGAACATTCAATTGACAGATACTTTAGGTATCCCAAGCCTCAGCCTGAGATCTAACACAGAAGTCTTGTAAAAATTTAGGCCCAGCTTGTTCCTCAGTTTTGATGTCCCTGCCCATCTTCAGGAAGAAATGTCAGTTTGTTAAATGTAATTAAATACTCAGTGGGAAGCTTCATCTTTCTCAACAAACGTGTCCATGTGCACCTGGACTAAAGCTGCATGAGAGAACTAGAAAGAATTCCCAACAGTGCTGGACATAATTCATGTTTAGCTTATTTTGGGGCCAAGATAAATATTAAAAGAGTGATTATTTCCTTTCTCTCCTAATCACTGAGTATTTGGAAGGTGGGCTTTTTTCACTGGCCACTTCAATAAGAAACAGCTACTTTTTGAATTTTAGTGCCAAGGAAATACACATTGATTAAACAAAAAGGATTCAAAGTATGAGGCATATCAGGAAAGTTACCACAATGTCTACTAACAGGCTTCTAATTACATGGAAGAGTCAAGAATTGAAAAATCATAAAGTAACAGACATAGAAGAGATTGTCCCTTTAAAAACATCAGTTGAAATTATGTTGAAAATTAGAAACAGAAAACTAGAAACCGCTTTCATTCTCAGGAGAAACTCTTTTGCACTAGGCACACACTCAGGCAAAGAAACCATTGCTTTCCTGTTGTCTTAATCACTGTGTAGAAACAGCTACTAATCACTGGGGCAGAACGTTTTGGTTCAAGGCAAAAGTTCATTGCAGATAAGCAAAACAGGAGAAATTCAGTCAACCTGTGTTAATTATTAGAGCCCTTAACACCAGATACAGTTTAATGTATTTTCTATTTATGGACTGTTCTCTTTAGTTGCACTACTTCTAAAGCTTAAACCTGTATTTTTAAAGCTCTTGATAACCTTTCAGTGTTGATAAATGTGGGACTGGGGAAAAGGAGAAAAAAAACCCAAGAGAACTGCAGTTCCCATCTTAGGAAAAACGCATTTCTTAATGTATGAAGAAATGTGTTGGATGCACGAGGCACTTGCTCAGAAGCAGATATGTAATGAAACACAAGCTCTTGGCTCTGCATTTCCTTTTCTTGAAGCTCAGGAAGGGCCATGGCTGCTCTGGCAGACACAGTGTCCTGGAGGAACATAGTAGATGTCTGCTTCCAGGTGAGCTGTTCAGCCCAGGCACCTCTAAGCAATCCACATCCATTTTCCTCCTGCTGTATTCATGCATTTTATTTCCATGTTCTGATGTGATCTTTGGTGGTGCTTTGGCTGCCATCAGACTGTGAGCTTCGGAGAAGAAAAGACAGGAGCCATCACCATGGCCAGCCAGACACATTCAGGTGTGCAGCAAAGGCAGATTTCAGTAGGGGTTGAGGTCCTGCTGTTAGACACACCCCAACTATTTTCATCTCTGTTCATATCTGGGAAATGTAGTAACAAGTTCCTGCTTTATTCTAGTGCTTTAATTCAAGGACTTTTGTGAGCTAAAAATGTTTAAAATGCAGACTAAACAGCAGAGTATTTTGCCACTATTTCTGGTAGTTTTGTCCCAGACATTTGGTTTCAGATCTGTGATTTCCTTTCGAGAACACACAAGTGTGAAATACTTGTTGATCTGTTTATTCATTTGCCTCCTGGCTGATCGTAGCCATTTTGACAGAATGGATAAATTGACTTGCTCCTTGTTGGTTTTTTTTGGTTGGGTTTTTTTTTTTGGTTTTTTTTTTTTTTTTTTCCCACATGCTTCTCTATCAGCCTGGAATCACTGCCCCAGCTATCACTCCTACACCCTCACTTTACATTCTGCACCCTCCTTTTAGAGGCTTGCTAAGACAATTTCACACAATACCCAGGTTGTCTGAAATGCCACAAACTCTTGCTACAGCAGCTTCTGCAACTCCATCTGCCAGATGAAAACAATACATAATATTTAGAGAAATTATTTTTGAACAATTCAAACCCAATGAACACTTTACATCACTCTTTATAACACAGGATATATCTGACAACTGCACTTGGATTCTTGAGGCAGGACTTAGCCATTTATCTACAACACATCTCAGCAAATCTTCTATTTTTCCAAAGCATGAACAAACAGTGCAGTTTGGAAAGGGGACAACTCTTGATCATCCTCATTGAGGAAATGGTAAAGGTAACAGCTTCAAGTGATCAGGCAAAAGCCTGTAACATCAGCAGAAGATTTTCAGTGTAAAGTAATTTCAGCAGGCTAACAAATGGGTCGTTTTTCTCCAACACATGTGTAGCACAACAGTGCATTAATTGATGTGTCCTTTATTGCAAAACATACTGTCTCCCTCCAGAGAGGGAGGACTGGAGCAATGGGATGCAGCATTACCAGGAAAAAGCCAAATAATGCAAACTTGGCACCACATAGTAGCTAAATGTTGATTCATGGAAATCATGAAACATTCAAGGGGACAGGTCCCAGGCTCCAAATTATGCTCCACTCTTGTCTTTCCCCCGTGTGATTATAGCAAGTTTGCATAGAATTTGCTGCTCACTCTTCTAATTGCATTCCTACAAAGGGCACTTTGCTGTGCCATGAGCTTGTCACTTTATATCCTGCTTTAACTCCAAACCACTCAATTAATATTAAATTCTATTTATTATAAAAGCATTTGTTTCTACCCACACAATGCTGTCAGCAGACATCTCATTAATATTTATTTCTCAAAATGGCCCACTGATGCTAAGATCTCAGATACAGCTAGTAACTTTAAAAGGGGAAAATACATGAAGCCAAGAAGGTCAAGACAGAACATGAATTGTAAAAGAAAGCATTCAACTTATAGGTATTTAACTCATTCTTTGCAGAAAGCTCAGAAAATACAGTAAGGTTGGTGGAGAGCAATGACAATGTTAATATTAATCCAGTCACCAGAATGAAATAAGGAGTGAAGTTGACAATACATCTCTCCCTGGGATGGGAAGTTGCTGTATCTGGCAGACCAAGGGAAAAAATGCTTATCCCCTGCCTCTTTTCCCCAGAGAGGTGAGCTGCCTACTTTCCAGGTTTATAAAAGACAAACAAAACTCAAACCAGGAAATTGAGAACTGTGGACAACCTTAAACCCTGGGCTAAGGTTAAAGTCCCTTTTCCTCAGAATCCTCTTCTGTGCTCATCACACAGGAAACTAGCACAGCCTGTAGCAGCTTTACAGTGCAGAAGCCCCACTGGACTCAACACTCACTGTCCAGGGAGTGAAGGAGGAGAGGGCTGCAGATGGGTTTAAGTGTTTCAAAAATGCTGGCGTAAAGCTCAGGGATTCCCTTGCACAGTTGCAGCACAAGAAAGTATTGGTAAGGAAGGAGGATCCAAGTGCAAGCTCAGACCCTACAGACAGCACTGCAACTCACTGAAATCACAGTCTCACTAAGACACAGACTTTTCATTGCCCCATGGGCCCAGCTGCATCTTGGGTTCTCTCAAAGGCTGGTGAAGTGTGATCACTTCTCCTGTGCTCAGCAGTGCCCAGCTGTTTCTCATGCAGAAGGATCCTGAGAGTGACATTACACAGCCAGACACAGGGAGATGAAGCAGCTGCTGAGAATGTGTATGAAATGCAATGATTTCTTCTCTTCCGCTCTCTTATTCTGTGCACTTGGAATAAAATTAAGCTGCAGGGACAACAGGTCTCTTTCTACTAGTCTCCACCTGTATCTTTAAGCTCTACAACAGGGAACTTGTTTTCCGTAGCTCTGTGGCTAACAAAACCAGGGATGCTGAACTCCCACCTTCTGCTATCACAAAGACCTCAACTAATTCCCTGCAGCACATCAGCACTGCTTTTGAAAAGGTCCAGGCCCTGCAAAAAAACAGATGGAAACTATACTTATGGACTTTTAATGATGTCAAGCATTTCCTCACAGAGATGCCAATATGAATCTTTCTTCTTCCCATAAATTCTTTTATTAATCAGAGCACACACAGCAACTCCCTGTGTGGCACCACTCAGGGCTCACCCTACCAACATAAAACCTTCCAAAATTATCACCTCGGGTTTGCTACTGGGATAACAATGCTTTTATACCAAAAATTAAGGAGATGAATTCACATAGCCTTGGCAAATCAATATGCAATAGCAGACACCAACTCCAATATTATTTCACTGCCGCTTTTCTTCCCACAGATTCTTCCCACATTCACTACAGGGTATTGCTCAGTAAACCAGAGAAAGGAGAACAGACTCCTTGTTGTACTGCTGTCACCTTTGTGCTTTTGCTTTCAAGGCTCTCTTCTTCCAGATTTTGAAGTACAAGCGTATTTTGGAAGCACAGCAAAGCCAAAGCTGCAGGCTCCAGCTCTGACAGCCCCTCTAGGTCCCCCCATCCTTGTCTCCACCATCACATTATATGGAACAGAAAATTCCTGATCACCCATTTTCTTCAAGCTGTTTGGGTGAGGACATGAGTCAAATTATTCCCTCAAAGAGCTGAACTGGCATTTTTACCATCAAGACTGTGGAGCAGTTGTGAAGTGCCCAGCCATTTCTGAAGAGCCATCAGGGACTTGGTCTCAGCTCCTCATTCACAGATGACAATCATTACCATAAGCAGAAGAAAAAGGCTTCTGCCCTCCTGACTGCAGCCAAGTGCTCCACAGAAGTTGGCTTTGCAGTGATAAATGTCACGTTTACAATGGGTTTTGCAACACGAAAGTCCATAATTTGCTTTCCAGGGACCTGTGCTTGATTATCAGGAGAGTCAGAAGCATTCACTGAAGTCTAATGAATAGAATTAACACATCATTTAAACAGGGAGTAATATGTATGCAAATGAGAAAAAGTTAAAAATAAGAGTTCAAGCCATAATTTCAGAAAACGTAGACTGTGTCCTTATGAAATATGGATGTTTCAATTCACCTCGTATCTTTACATCTATGTTAACTGCTTTGCATGTGAACAATAGGGTCCATCAAGCCCACTTTGATTTTTATATTTGAACTTGGACTTATAAAATAGATTATATTGAAACATGAATAATATATATGCTAATTAAAGACTGCATTTAATGATACAAATAAAGATGAAGACCAATACAGGCTAATTTCCATTTGCAAATTTCCTAATTTTTGTATTTTCCTTTAGAAAGCAGAAACTTTATTTCCATAGTCTCAGGAAAAATAAGACAATCTTTTCTTTGCTCAAATTGTTTTAAAAATCTTTTCATCTCTTTTATTCTTTAGGATTGATCTCCACAGAGATACAATTGCTTTGCCTAGATAGATTCAGTATTAAATAGCACCCAAGTCAAACTATGGTGATTTGTGCACGCAAGTGGTGTGCTTTAATTACTAATTAGTATTAATTTTTTATAATAAGGAATTATTGCTAATAAAGTTTATAAATGCCTCAATACCATAATCATGTTCAGAATACGTGTGGCAGATGTAAACCAAGTAAATGTCCTTGGTGCTTGTTAAGCTGTTCATCATTCTCTCCCTTCCCCTCCAGGTTCCCAAAATTAGAACAAGGACACAAGACAATTGTGCAGTTGTAGGGAGACAAGGTAGTAACAGAAAACATGACTTCAACTTCTGTCATGCAAGACCTACAGAAAAGCTTGATGAAGAATAAATAGGTTGCAGGAAAAGCCCTTTTAAGTTAAAAGGCTTGTTTCTACCTAAAAGTGAGGAAAGTAGTGAAAACCAGTTCATTCATACGAGTATGAAGCCTGTAATGAATCTCATGGCCAGGAGAATATTGTTTTGCTGTTGTCCAAACATTGGTTCTGTGGATAAAGTCCAGACTCAGCCTTAACTGACTAAACCAGCATTTGCAGTTTGCTCTTCTGAGCCTGCAAAGCAAACCCATTTACTCCCTGATTGAAACAGCACACTGAATGCTTCAAAAATAAGGAGTTGTATGAATGGGCAGACACTCACCATTTTGGTACATTTATGTCCCAAGCTTTTATTAAAAAGCAAAACAAAACCCAACACAACAAACTGAAATAATAAGGCAGGTATGAGCTTTGCCTCTTCCCAGCTTTCACTTCGTGTCTGCAACACCAATTGCTGTTACTGATGAACACTGAAATTTAGGAAACATTTTAAGATGCTGGAGAGTAAATGATCATCATTTTGAGTGATGATGTGGTTCCTACAAAATGTGAGGAATTTTACCAGCACTCACTGGAAGCTTTCTGACAGTGGTTAAAAAATGGCTGTGGAGAGTGAATCACTGTGCAGAAATCCATCCATTTAACTGATAATTTGATCAGAAAGAAAACATAAAACAAATTTGGACTTTCAGGGAATAGAACATTTGCCATTAATGAGAAATGTTTTGATTTTATGATATATTTCTTTTTTTAACATTAACAATATTTTTACAATTCGAATTTGACTTATTTCTACTACTTTATAAATGTTGATTTGTAGGACATTCAAAAAGGTTTTGTTCTTTTTTGGAAAAGAGAGGGTTTCCAAAACATGAAACAACCCACCAATCAAGACCCAGGCATGCTGCCTATGCCTGTTTCAGCTTAAAACTTGGAACTCAAATGGATTTTAACCTGTAAGTCAATAGAGTAAAACACATGCTGTTTATAGCAATAGAGGAATTGTTTTCTTTTAAACCAACCAACTCAGCATTCTACAATAAACAGAATGAATTCATGTACTTGCAACATTTGTAATAGCAGCACAACATGTTGTGCATTCACAGGCCTTGTTTTTCCCCAAATTGCACAGGTTTTAAGAACAGTAAAATGAAGTTCAACCCTGGTTGTTATTGTTTTACTGGTTTGCTGATTCCCAGTATTTATCCAAGCAGCTAAGGTTGCCGAATTGATTTAATATTCTTATTCTATAATTTTACACTCAAACTACATCCTGCTGTAAAATAGCTGGTGCTAATGTTAGTCCAAATGCTGCTGTGGGACTTAGGACAGGATAGGGTCTTTCAATAGCTATATTTCATGGTTACAAGGAGAGAGAAAAAATATAATTTATCTGGTTGCTGTGGTTAATTCACAGTTTCACAGCAGAGGAATACTGTTCCCTCAGGGTACATCTAGCTGTGTCATAGGATATTTCATTCACAGTTTGTCTGAGACATTGCTCTAGCTCTGAACCTGCCAATTCATGAGAGTGAATCTACTCCAGATATACCTGTATACATTTTAACACGTACGCATACATACTAAGAATATCATAGAAAATATTAAACTAGCAAGAGATCAATTGACAGTGAGTAAGCAAACTGTTTCTTTGAGCTGGGAAGGGGAACAGAAAAAGAGTGCATCCATTTTCTTAATAGATTCTTCTTTTCATACAGTGATTTAATTTCACAAAAAGCATTTGTGAAATTTGTTTCTCTTTTAAAATATCTCAGAGCTTTAAAAGTCAGAGTTCAAAAATTTTAAAGCTGTATAAGAGTTTCCTGTACAGTAACTTACAAGAGATGAGTAGGAGATACCAGTGGTACCTCGCATCCTCTACCACTGTAGTTATGAGAAAACCCACACTCCTCATGGCATATTATTTCTGAGCACTTACAAACCCATTGTTAATGGAGCTTAATTAGAATATTTTGATATTTAAAAAAAAAAATTGTTCAAACGTATACACTGCAAACTATTAAGCCAGTAACTGCACAGATAAAATCTTGGTTTTTTTTCAGACCTCACCATTACAGCAGCACTGGGGAAGGCATTTCCAGAGGAAAAAATATGTCTGCAATTAATCCATTTAATTAATTCCACAGAGACAAAACAGAAAGATCATTGCAGCTGTGCAGATCCCTCCTTGCCTGACCTCAGCTGCCCTTGCCCCTTCTCCTTTGCTCTCTCTGCAGAAGAAGGTATTCTTGGAAATGTTGGGGAAATTCTGCTACACCTCTAAACAAAGCACTGAGGAGAGGTGTCAACAGCAGTTTTCCAACTTGCTGCCAAGACTTTCGCATAAACTTCACCCCCTTAGGATGGCCTGTGGGCAGAGTACAGCATGAATGTCTCAGCTCTTATGGGACACATCATATAGCAAATCAAAAATAAAAATTATCCTTTTTTTTTTGTTTGGGAGTTTTCAAGGTCACCAACATGATATTTTGAATTCTAGTCTTCCACACCTGAAACACATATTGTCCTGTTGTTTGACTCATGATTGCATGCTTGACATTCTTTCAAAATCTTTCAAAATAAAGGTGATGCATAACTAGGCTCCCACTGAGTTCAGTGGCCACATCCATAAAAGTGCCTGCAGAAAGATGTTCACACAACAGACTCACATGCTACCTTTAAGAGTGACAGTTCTCATTTAAAGGTACTGTTAAAAGCAGTCACAACCCAGCAGGCACCAGGATTGCCAGCACTGAGATGGGTGGTTTCACCATTCCCTAATTCTTTTGCATGAAAATATAACATATTCCATATAACAGTCCCTGCAGTGATGTCTTGATTCAACCACCTTGGGTGCTTGCTCCCAGGGTCTTTGCCCTTGGCACCAGGGATGGTCATGCTGGCACTCCCTCCTGCCTACAAGGCAGCATTGACACATGCAATACACGTGGTGCCTTAGGTAACACAAAACAGGGCAACAAACCTCAGCTACACCGACCCCTTCTCCTCTATTTTGTTTTTAAACCTGAAACAACTGTTGTACTCAACTCTCCCCTACTCTTAGGCTCCCTACTGTAGGAGAACAGATGGAACAGAACTCCAAACAGATTTTTTTCCACAAACCTGTGGGTCTCCTGATGCAGTCATCCTCTGTAACCAGCCTTTGCATTTTCTCTCCTGTCCATTTGTATCTTCCTTTCATTCTCCCTCTAAAGCCAGCTCCCTCCCTTGCTCCTCCTCCCAACTCTCAGATGTGCTCTTTTATCAGCTTCACATTATTCACTTTAAAAATGATGCATTTACACTGTGTCTTTCAGACTTCTAGCCTATGATTTACAGGACAATTTATCACACTGTACCATCCCTCCTCTTTTCTCATGCTTCCATGTGTGCTTTA
The DNA here is from genome assembly GCF_041296385.1 of Aphelocoma coerulescens. NCBI lineage: Eukaryota > Metazoa > Chordata > Aves > Passeriformes > Corvidae > Aphelocoma > Aphelocoma coerulescens. The sequence continues at coordinate 14,083,502 of NC_091026.1, read as the reverse complement.
AAGCTGGCACTGCAGAGCTGTGGAGAACAGGCCTGGAAGCTCCCGTGTGGGATCAGACTCATTTCGTGCTCCTGACTGGAGCTTCTTAATCCTTTCTGAAACCTAGAAATTATGGAAATTCTGTATTTGCTTTTTATTTACAGGACAGCTGAGAGGAGAACACTGATTCATGAAATTCAGACGAAGGCTTGCCACGTGGGGCACAGGAAGAAGCTGGCTTCAAATATCTGGCAAGAACAAACTCAATACTGCAATTACATACTCTTGAGAACCCATTTAAGATGATCCAGGTTCTTCAGTCATGTGGACTCAAATTTACAATGGCAAAGTCTGTTGTAGCTGGTAGAAGTTACTCAGGAGTCACTCTGTTAACACCAATGGGATGGCTCAGGTTTAAACCTGAAGCAAAATCTAGACAATCCTATTTCCTTAAAATGGCACATTCCTGGGTCAGAATGTTCTTATTGATTTTGGTCCTGATGCTCTATAATCAGAATTAAAAGTACTATTTTCTGAGCTTTGCCAATATCCTGATAGTTCTGGAAATCACCACTGATCTGCATTTAAGCTTGGCAAATACCTGTTTCCTTTCTCAAAACAAAGTATGTCGATTTGTAAAGTGGCAATTCACTATTGGCCTCACCAGAAAGGAAATGGGATCTTGTAGAATTGTTTCACGACAAAAAATTAAACCTAATGTTAATTAAAAAAGAGTAAAAGTAACAGGCATATAAGGAGAGAACATGCCCCTTTCCACAGTCAAGCTCTTAAGAGATCATCCAGCATGCTTAAAAAGCAACTCTCCATCTGCAAATCTCTCTTTTTTGTCTAATGAGCCTGAGTTAGTCTGTTCAGAGGCCTAAATGGGCATCTCGGGGCCAATTCAGCAGCAGGGGGTCTATTACTACAACAACTGACAACTCCCGTGATTTCTGAAAGGCCCTAAAGTAGCCATTTGGGAAATGGTTATGGAACAGGAAGTTGGGGAGGAATGGTTGCAGGTGTAGGTCCTGGGTTCCCCTGCCTCAGCCCTTCCCACACGGAGCCAGCCCCATCACCCACCAGCCTTGGCAACAGCTGGGCTCAGCTCTCCTGCAGGAGGAGATGATAAAACCCCTTGAGCCAACAACACGAAGCACAGCAAGCAGCACACTCTGGTTTGGTCTTGGGATCTACTTGTGGGCTCTGTCCCTTGCCCCAGGCTGTGTCCTGCTGGATGAAACAGCACAGATGCTGCCAGAGAAGTTTTCATATTGATTTTCTTCATAAAGGAAGAATGATGAGCACTGAAGTATGGTACCAACAGCCAGAACAAGCAACCAGCGGCTGCCCCGAGCATCCGGCTTGAAAGCGAGGGCCTGATGTCAGCACAAAGGATGAGCCTGGGTCCCAGAGTGGGATAAGAGGGAGCTGATCATAGGCCTGCTCCCTTTGAATGGAAACAAGCAGAATTTAGACATACTGAACACAGAAGGGTCCAAGATTCAGTACCTTTACCTCTGGAACTGGCAAAATCACACACAACCTGGATCTTCTGCAATAAGAGCTGAAGTGCTTTTCCTGCTGTCTCGGTTTTGGAGACAAAACTTTAGGAGGAAACACTCCAGAATGAGTGTGTCTTCCAAAGGGAAAAAGGCCTTCCCTTTTCCTCCACCAATAAGACAAGTGGGTCACAGCAAGTGAAAGTGGAAAAAAACAAACTATTTACTAAGACCAAAAAAAACAGGGTAGAACAAAAAAAACCCCTCAAAATACAACAAATTCCTGTAGAAGGAACAGACACACGGCTCGGACCAGCCGGGGCCACCCCGCAGGCTCCCCGGACGGGCGAGGAGGGAAGGGAGGCAGTGAGGCAAAGGGAAGGAAAGGGAAGAAAAGAACAAGAAAACCAACAGAACCTTTTCCCAGCTAGCCGGAACACAAAAGAAACCCAAAAAAGCAGCACAGCGCTCCCAGCGCCCTCCCTCCCGAGCCCGGCCGAGCCCCAGAGCCCCCGAGCCGCTGGACCCGGCTGTTGAACTGCCCCGCACTCGGTCCCGTGGCCCCCCCGGCCCATCCTAAAGGCACCGCGTCCTCGGGCACTGAGCGGACGGTCAAGGAATAGAGCGGCTTCCTTACATCACCCCAGGACACCTGCATTGCCTGAATTGAGAGCAGGAGATCAGAGGACTCCGAATCAGGCTAGGCTGCATCCCACTTACCAGACAGTGATCTGCCCTGTACCTATCCTTCATTTTATGAGACTAGATGTGGCTATTCCCAGAGGAAAACAAAGGCATGCCTTGTTCAGTATCAGCAAGGCACAGCTGGACACTAAAAAAGCTGTACGAAGTTTCAGGTATGACACTCACCTCCACGTTTTCCCTCATCTCCCTGGGGTGTTGCCTGTCTCCAGGCTTAAGGAAGTCTCTTGCCCTTGTCAGTTCTCCTCACTGTCTGTGGTGACACAAGCTCTGGGGCACTGCCATCCCCAAGATGAGCGCAAGCGCCTGGATGTGGTCCTCAAGCATCGCCAAGGACAGTGTTGGAGTGAGCATCCCCATCCACCTTTCTCATTCCTCCCCCATGCTGCTCCCTCAGTTATGCTAGCACAGCTCTGTCCTGTTACTACATGAACCAGACTAGGACCTAATCTGGTTTAAATCAGGACATGAAAATGCCTCTTTTTTTTTTTTTTTTTTTAAACATGGATTATTTTGCAATCCAGCTCCTCACATGGTTGTACAAACATCTGCAATGGGGTCACAGAGGGCAGAACAAGGGCAGGGAGAGGACCCTGCCTGAACTGCTGCTGCTGAAATAAATACTCATGCAACTGCACCCGAGACACTCTTAAAATTAACACCCAGGGTCTCAGAAAGTGTTACCACTCAGCATCCTCCAGGGGGTGAGAAAATGAGCAGAATCACCAACATTGTAGAGTACGCTGAAAGCTTTTATCATTGTAAGCAAACAATTTTACAATGGTCTGTAAATTTGCAATGTTCCTTTTCCAATCAGTACAGTAGATGAACAACATATTGTACACTCATAAAATAAAACCTAGAGATAGGTTCAAATAAGGATTTCAGCACTTTTTACAACCTGGTACAGGCAGAAGTTATTATTTTTCCTCTCAGTTAAGTTTTAACACTCTCTTAGCTAAGGAGCTGTGCAAGCTCCCCAGAATCTAACACCAAAAGGTAGTTTTGCAAGGCAGGGTTATTAGACATGGTAAATATGAGGGTTCTTTACATTGCAGCTTTTGTTTCTATATTACAAATTGATTTAGAAATACAGCTGACCAACCTTCTTCAGTGCTATTGCACCAGGATCAGAACTCAGATGCTGAAATATTGAACACCTGAGCTTGCTCTCAGTGAGATCTTTGCCACTAAGTTCAACAACAATACTCTCAACCTGTAAATGACTTGGCTTGAGGTCACACAGAAATCAATGACCAAAGAAGAAAAAAGAACACATCTCCTGGTGCTCAGTGTAATTTCTCGTGCACAGAAAGGCACTGCCAGAGCAGTACAAGGCTCTGTCATAGGACTTGTCTCAAGGATTCTGTTCAATTTGACAGGATGCTTAATAAAACCTAAGAAAACTCTCAATGTCTACTAAATTCTATAGAGTTTTGCCTAAGGAAAATTAAAGACATCTTTTTCCCAAGCTGTCTCATATATGCACACAACTCCAAAACAAGCCATACAAGCTTGCTTGCTTTTTGAAAGGCAGCAGCTGTGTTGTTCCAAGAATCCCCCCTGAATGTAAACGTATTAGCACTGTATAAACAGCTTGATTTAATAAGAAATGCAGTACAATATTCCCACTTTGTCTTTGGGATCACGATGTTGATAGTGGCAATAATTCAAGGTGAATTATGGTGTATGTTCAAAAGAAAGAAAAAGAAAACTCTCCAGCTATAGTCGTGAATGAATTTCTTCCTCTTAGCTGAAAATGAGAAATGGCTATAATTTAGTACCCATTTAAAAGTTGCTGTTGGCTAAACTCTAAAATCTTAATTGCTTATTAATATTCTCTGCTTATTTTTTCCCTTTGAATCCACAGTTTACAGGACTGTAGTGTCTAGATTAAAAATCAGAATGAAAAAAAATCCAGCGGAAGGTTACCACACCCTCCTAAAATACATTCACCCCAAATTACAGAACTTACTGTGTATCAAAGTATTTCAGTTGATTTCAGCCACCCTCTTGCACCTCTGTGAAGATGAAAGTGACACTGACCTTGGGTTTACCCCCAAGTGTCAATACTCAGGACTTTTTCAATTTGCTACAGAATATAATGGAAGTTCTAGAAAAGACAAGTTTCAAGCCGTATTACAGCTCAGCATACTATAGGAACTCATCTTGTTGCAAAAAACTGAAGTCACACTCAATCCCTAAATAGTTTGGAGGTCACTACCAAACACACTTTGCAGTTCTCAGAGCTCGTAGCAAAGGCTGTGAGAGTAACAGTGGCAAAGACTGCAGACAATCCAAGTCAGATTTTAAACTGACCTTGAAGATCTGCAGATGGATCTCATGATACTGAGTCTGGGTATAAAATCACAGATGCAAAACAAATGCCCAGAAATGCTAAAATAATGTATTTGGGAAACAGCACCTCACCCCGCCCACGTTTTATGGGCTCTAGATGAGCTAGCACTGCTCCAGTGAAGGCCCTAAAATCCCAGTGTACAGTTTTCAGGAATATTTAGTTGTTGCCCCTACAGCACACAATTTCAGGAACCAGTATGAAAGGAAAGAAAGCAGACAAAGAAGCACCACTGTGCCACTGCAGAAGTGAATGGTGTGAATCCATATGGTGAGTAAAACAAGGATCTGGTCTCCTCACCTTTTCTGTCTGCTAAGACTCAAATTCTCAACTTGATGCTAAAAGAAATCAGTTTAAGCACTAGAAGTCTTGGGAGCAACAGTCCCCTTCATCATGCCCATGACAGCTCACGGATCAGCCAGGCCAGCTTTTCCTCAAGAGGAATCAAAGATGCACAGAAGCAAACTGAAACTACAGCATCATTGTCCCTCCTGCCCAGGGAGCCCAACTACCAATAGGGCCCAGTGGATATCATGGCTCATGGTCACCCTGTGATTGTACTCTCCTCATTCTTCTGGGATAAAAAGCAGTACAATTTTTGCAGCTTCATTATGCTGACCTAGTTTACCTTCCACTCTACCAACTTAAAATCACACAGGCCTCTATGTGCAGCAGTGCCATTAAAAGTGCCGAATCCAGGAAACTTTAGTAGAAAGGTAATTCAGAGCTCTTCTTGCCTGCAAGTTCCCATCCCTTTTCGTTACTGAGATGGCCACCACACGGACAAGATGGAAGTGACCCTTTCTCTAGAACATTAGTCATATTCTTTCACCATTTGTCCAGGATCCACATGAAAGAGGAACTAAGAACAGCAAATTACCTCTGCAAATAAGCGAGTCTTGTTCAGAAATGGCACAGATCATTTCCAAATATATTCAATTACAAGGAGTCTCTAAAACACAGCATGGAAGCTCAACAGATGGAAAAAGAAAATCTTCATCAAACAATGATTGTTTTTATCACTCTCCTTTTCAAATAAAGGGAACAGAAAATGAGGCTTCCTTACAAGAAGTCTTCTTCACAAAACTTATTTCTTTGCTATATCATGGAATGAGCCACAAAGAGACCAAACAAAGTTAATGCTTTGCCAAACCTTCACAAGCAACTTCTCTTACTCCTTATTTTGGTCCCTGGATAATAGGGCACTGATGCAATGGAAACAAGCAGAAGGCTTCTCTCTGCTTCATTGTTCTGCTTATGTCACCTCTGGTCTCAAATTATCTAATCCCACAAGTGCTCAAAAATGCAAAAGCAAAAATATCATTTGTTTTATCCTCAAAATGCATTGCCAAAGGGCAACTTATGTCTCTTCTGCTTCATCTAGTTCTCTGGGTTTTGTTTTGTAATGTTTTTTCTCACACCAAAACAAAGTACTGCTGTGCAAGAAAAGACCCCTTGGTGCAGCACGCCTGTCCCCTTGAGGGTTATCCTTTCATCACAAATGTTTCTCTGCTGTGTACTTCAATACTATGTTTCCCTTTCTGAAATATCTGTTTCAAACTCATTTTCATGCCATTTGCTTTGATGGTGTTATTCAGCAAACTATTCCATACATTGCCCATTACATCTTAAGATAAGGGTTTTTTTCCTGAAAATACAAATTACTGTTCCTTTCAAACTTCTGAATTAGAGTCTGCAGTGCTTCAGAATCTTTTTCCTTACTTTAAAACACTGACAGAGATAAACATTTTATTTTTTCCTAAGGAAAGGCAATCACACTGCAAAGGGCACATGAAATGCTGTGCTGCTGCTTCAGTGACAAGGTCTGCACAATGTGAAATGTTACTGGGGATGATTTGTGTTCTAGTTGCTTGTTGATTTATCCTAAAACACACGTTTGCTTTTTTAATACACTCTCTATATTTGTTAAAAATTCTCAGAACTAGACACAGGTTATTTGAAGCTAGTACACATATGCTCTCAAGTTTGTTCCTTTATTTCTTGCTTCATACTTATCAAAAAACTTTGACTGCTACATGACATAATTTCCATGTCTGTGTTAATTTTTAATCTTCACCAACTTTAAAATCTTCTCAGGGATGGTATTGCTACTCTTTGAGCAAATTAAACCCAAATTTTGCAGTTATTTCTTTCGCTCCATTACTGAAATTGCAAAGAAATGGAAATGTTTTGCAAACAATCATAGGTACCAACATTCTTCTAGATAATAGCTGTTAGCATTGTACTTCAAAACCTTTCCTCCTTAGAAGAGCATTTTGTATCAACACTAGATAAATACTACTAATCCCTCATCCCAGTGTTTTGAGATATGCCATATCCTTCCAGGACTTGTCTGGTGTGAATGTGACCAAGTTTAGTACTTCAGATAAAGACAATGTATACTGAAAAACAGGACAATACAATGGGATCTTTAGAACCTTTCCAATTTCAGCTTTTGTGCATATACTACTGCAATTTTATTCACTGTCTTACTGCAATGATGTTAATTACTTACAAATGTTAATGGAAATTATTTTCACAAGACTATTGCCATCTACTTATTAATTCTTTCAAATGTTCTCAGCCTCAACAATTGGGCCAATTAATTGTCAGCAAAATGGGTGTACTAAAAAAAATAGCTTGGTATTTTTTTAATGGATTCTGCAAATATAATGATCAATGGGCTGGTATTTCTCATCAAAGCTACTTTCCTCTGTCCCATCTAATCAGATTTTGAAATAATTCCTAAATACCTTGTATGTGGCTTATCCCCGGTTGATTTTAACTTCCAGACAAATGAGGTGCCTCTGGGTTCTGGTTCTGACACAAGCAGGTGCTGCAGGTTTTAGTTTAAATCAAATGGAGCGGGATTTGTTGATGTTAACCCTGATGTCCCACCAATGAACCAATGTCCACTGGTGTGAATGACAGCGTCTCTTTGTAAGAGGCAATCTTTACTTTCAAGACCTTGCAGGCTACACTTCTGAACTCTTCACCAATGTCAAAGAACCCTGGCTCAGAGCATTGCTGTGGAATGTGAAACAAGCTTACTCCACTTTCTTGAAGTACAGTCAAAGGAAGGAAAGAACTTAAGATTACACAGGAGGTTTGTGGCAAAGACACTCATGAAACCAACGCGAGTCTCACTGGGATTTTCTCTCACAACCACCCTTCCTGAAGGCCAAGACAAAGATAATTTTTTATAGCTGCTTCAGAGGGACTAATTGTGAAAATACTTCTCACCATTACAGCTGGCTCTACCAGTGGCAGAGCTCTACCAAGCTCATTTTCATGACACAAAAATCAGTATTTAAGACAGGTGAATACTTAACCAACAAAGCTGTTCTAGCACCCAGAGAACTATCTAATGCATCTAACACTGTAACTTCTAGTAAAATAAAAAAACACAGGACCACATTAAAAACACTATCTGAAATATCTTTCAAATCCTAATCAGTTTCCACTGATAAGGAAACAGGCTCACCTCCAGTAGACAAGCACAGCGATGAGAAGAATGAGGCACACGAAGGTCAGTGCTGAGACCACAATGAGTGGGATGATCCATTCCATTTTACCAGGAGAAGGTCTCGTGGCCATGCTGGAGCTGTTCTTGCCAGCTGTGTACATGTAAACACATAAAAAACCCAATCATTGGGTGGAAAAAAGAATTACTGTACAGAAAAATGTGTAAACAAAACAAACAGCTTATCCCTTTTACATGCTATGAGTAAACTGAGCAGAGATCCTCTAACTGCAGGGTGGGACTCCATTTTCTTCAGTCTGAGACATGAGAGCACAGAAGTATGGTGTTTACTGCCACATATGGCTTGGATTTTACTACTGCTTGTAGTTACAGTCTCATAGACACTTTTAGGACTCTTTCATGCAAGTACCTATTATCAGATGTGGAGTACCCCACTGAGCCAATTCACCAGGGCAACTGAGTAAATGCCGTGCTCTGTCATCAGTATTTGTAGATAAATGCACTCTGTTTCTCAACAGTGCAGGACAGCCCTGTTTGCAAAGCTCAGTGTAATACTTCGCTTCAGAAATAAATTTCTTGGTAACTATCTTAAAATAAAAAAATCCTCAACATGTTGGGTGTCATGTCACATCATTTGCAGAATTGTCACAATCTGGTGGGTTACTGCATACAAAAGCACATTTTAGCATATGGATTGTCAAGATGGGTGGATGAATGAATGGATAGGATGTGTTGTAACCAACAGAAGAAATCATTATTCCACAGTTTTTGAACAAAATTAAAGTGCGTCAATACCCTGAGATCTGGCTGAGTTAACTCCACTTTTTGCATGACATCTCATTAAAATTATTGTATCATATATAAGATGAATATCTGGAAGTTCGGCACGTACTGGAGCCAATGAGCATAGACACTGCACCAGTGTATTTCAAAAGACACCTAATTTGTGCAAATTCATGTAGACTTGATGAATAAATTGATTCAAACAGAATGATAAAAGAAAAATGCAGAAGCAGATTCCATATCTTATTCATGTTTCCTAACAAACAGGCAGTGGTTGATCAATACCTGTCAACAGGACATAATGGGAAAGGATTAGTAAAAACAGCTTCAGATTTCAATGAGGATTGAAATATGCATACTTGACTTTTAAGCCTGTGTGAGTCTTTCCTTACCAACATGCTTCCTTGCCCTCATTCAGTATTGTATTATCATCCGAAACTGCTGCAAATCCTACCAGAAGAACGGAATTGCCTTTTCACCATAAGCAGGCAAAACACAGATAATTGGAAGTCACCAGATGTCACATAATATGAAGTCATACTCTATTTTAATAGCATTTAGATTATACTACTCTGTAGGCAGGAGTAAAATTCAACTAAAGTGGAAGTAAAGGTTAATTGTAAATGCTTTTGCCTGACCGCTGAAAACAGAGCAAGGCTGCAGGCTGCTGCAAGCCCAGCAAGAAATCTTCCTAGTTTTGAGAACTAGGCTGATAGAGGTAATGCCCTTTAGCAAGCAGCCTAAATGAGGGGCTAATCAGAGGGATGTTTGGGGGAAGTGAACATGAACTTTGATTGAACATCTTTGATTTCCTTGACTAGCAAAGAATAAGGAAAAGAGCAACCCCCAAATTAGAGCAAAGGCTTATTCTCTGTATCTGCCAAACTTACAAAATGCTAAGTCTTGAGGCATCAGTTATTACCAGTGCATTTCAAATAATTTAAGAGCATGAAAAAAGTAAGCCTGTGAGGTGTTACTAATCAGAATGGTAAAAGGGACAAAGAAAAAAACACACGATGTAATAAAACTTAGTAAGAGAGCCAAATAGTCCCACCACCTTATATCCATTAGGGTGTTGCTTCAGTTCTTTCCAATGACAGTATTCTGTTTAGTTTCACCTCCACATCTTTCAACACAAAACCATATGTTTCTGTTTGCATGGGAAGAAAATTCAATTCCATTGTAAGCAAAGCATGGGCTGGTGTCCCAATGCACACTATTAAATTCTGCAGTGTTCACAGTGCTCCTCTTAGTCAGTCTAGTGTGGAGAACACAGTTATCTGCCCCTGACAACTCCCTGTACCACAGATATGAGGAGAAGAAAGTGCTCAGTATGCTGAGTGCCAGAATAGCAAATGCTATTCCCTAATGCTGATGGCTGGCCCCGAAATTCCAGTTGGGAACGGCCAAGCAGTGATGCACTTCAGAAGAAAAGATATAGTTCCTGTGCTGGCTTTGAAGAAAAAGTCTAAGGTGTTTCCCACTGTTTAAGAAATGTGTTGTGAGAGTTTAAACAAACCAGTGCCAATAAATATTGTACTAGAATGGCAGCTGGGGCCAGAGGTAGAGCAGTGCAGCTGGAGAGCTGGTGTCTGTCTTGAGTGTCATGGCAGAAAAGCCTAATAAAAGCCAGCATGCTGGATAACTTGGAAAAAGATTAAATGAAAACACACACACAAAAAAGGACAGATCTGGGCCTCTACAGTTTCCTGTTCTCCTATATAACAAAATAGTATGAAATAAAAAAAGTCACCATTTTATTCTTTTCCAAAGCAAGAATGTCAAGCCCTGGTAGTGTCAAGAGCATATCCTTGTAACAGTGCCCACCATAAGCTGAACTTGGTGGAGGATGGGGGAAGCTTAGAAAACAGACTAGGAAACTCCATTTTTGCTAAGAAATGTAAACAGTTTCCAGTGGCATATGCCTTTGTTGAATTAATTCAGTTTGCCTTTTACTGGCTTGGAATTCATCCCAGTAGGAAGGAATAAAAATTATTACAGCATATCTGTTTCAGGAGGTCCCACAAGATACAAGCCCTGGCATTACTAAATCTACTCCTGCATCTGGAAAAATCCGTAACTTCTGTGAACCACCCATTTAGCAGTTCCACCCAGGCACTGGATGGATGAGCCCTGGCACAGGGAGTATTGGATGGCATTGGGCAGCCAGGGATTCTCTGGCAGTGCAATTCTTGTGCAAAGGTCAAGGTAAGAAAGAGGCATCTACAGTTTGTGAAATGTGCTTTTTTTTGGTGCATATTCTTGGTAATTGGTTCCTGAGAAAAGAAGCATGTTTATTTCCCTTAAGTAACACTGCTTGCTATAATAAGCAACCATAGCTGTACTATATAACCTATCTACTTTTATCATTCCTTGCCATTGCACAAATTGTCAGGACAAAGTTCTGTTTGTTGTACCATTTCAGATACCATTAACCAAAGAAAAGCCCTGCTGCTGAACTGCCTCAGACCACACGGTCTCCTAAGAGAAAGTCAACTTGCTTACCTTTCCCTTGAATAGATGAAGTTATGAACTTATACAAAGGTATTAATTAATTCTGGAAAATAATACTGGCCATATTATTAAATGATGAGAGGGCAAACCCATGTTTCTTAAAGAAGTATTACCTTTGATACAAGCCTGTGTCATTGTGCAGCTATTATCCCCTATTTCTTTAAGGCAGTCCTGCAGTAGTCACACTTACAGGCTGTGCACTACTAAGCATGGCTTTTCACTGCTCTGTAACAGATGCCAAACATATTTAATCCTATATCTGAAATTCATAGTTTGCAGGCATTAAATAATTCAATTCTTTTATTTTTAAGCCATTCTGCTGTTTGCTCCTGTAAGTTGCCATGTACATCTCTGAAGATATTTAAAAGCTGTTTGGACACAGTCCTGATTAAAGTGCTATAGGGAACCCTTCTAGAGCAAGGAGGCTAGACTAGCTGACTCCAGTGGTCCTTCCCAACCTTATAAACTCTGTGATTCTGTGTGAAAATGGCTGAAGTGCTACATGAAAATGCAGCTTAATAATCCTTGCTGCAGATGGAGAAGAATTACACAGATGTTTAATTGTGCTAATGAGGTTATCCCTAAAAGGCTTTTGTAACCTTAGACCTGGCAAAGACTGCTCTAAAACCCAATACTCAGTCTTTGTTAAAAGCATACATCAGGCTTGAAATTTAACCTGCACATCATGATCTCTCTCTCTACAAAGCCCTCTCGTGGGAGGAACTCAGCAGAGGTGGGTGAGCACTGAGGGATAGGAGGACCTGGCTGAAATTTGGATGAAGAGCCAAACCCACCTCTCTGTCCTCAGTCCCAGCTCACCACTCAGGCAAAAGCCCCAACCCCACAGCTATTACTTTGCTTACAACAGCCCAGTTAACTCCAGTAAAAAGCAAAGGATCTGTTTAATTGTCTGGCACAACCAACCAAAATTCTGTGGGATAGTATCTGCTTTAGCCTGATTAAACTGAATCATCCTGGATTTCATCTTTTTCCCTTGCTCCTTTTCTTTTTTTTTTCTCCCTCTTTTGGGAGAGTATAATTTAATTGCTGTTTTTCTGATTTTCAGGTTTCAGAGTCACAGACAATGCTGAGCAGCTGTGTGTGTAACAGTTGCAGATCAAAGGTACAATTAGTCTAATGTGGGCACCAAAACACAGAAAAGGATGATCAAGAAAATGAAAGAGGAGAATGCAAGCAAGCATTTGGTGACAGAAGTAAATCATTAGCACTGGCCAATACCACAGACAAGAAGAGGCCAATGCCATTTGGAAAATAATGACATGGCCTCAGGAGAGGTGTGTGTGTGTGTATGTACGTGTGAAATAAGCACTAAAAGAAAATGAGCCTTGCTGTACTAATTGGCCTCACACTTTCCCTGTAATTTCTCATGAGTTGCCTGTTCTCCTCTAATCATGCACACTCCTGAGTACTTCCCCATTCAGTTATCTTCTTACAACTGCTAATTTAATGCTATATAATTAATTTTATAAATGCATATTGTTATGAAACAATTTTCTACTCTTTAAAATTATTAAACTTTCTACTCACAAAACCATTTTTGAAACCTTGACAGCTTTTTAAAACCTGCTTTTAAAAGATGCAAAAGAAAAGATGCAGGGAGAAAACATGCATCCAAAAATGTTTCTGCCCTCACATTGGGACAGAGTAAACTGCAGGGGTGCTTTCTGCTCACTTTGGAAGCGGCCTTAACAGTCTTAGCTGTGCTGATGCTCAGAAATCCTTTCAGACACTTCTGGCAATGCCCTCTTGGCTTCAGTTGTCTTGATTTCAGGCTTACCTTGTTATGGAAAACCTTTAAGGCCCTTTCTCATGGGAACAAGTCTTGCTATGGCTGGAGTTTCACTGATCTCAACTCCTGGCATGAGTTAGGTCAGGTCTGTCTGTATGAATTGCAAATTTCCATGTTACTGGGGAAAACAATTAATCTGAAGCAACTAGTTTTAGGCTTTGTGCTAGTCTAATTCACCAGCTTGTGTCTTTCGTAACCTAGATCCAGCCTGAAGAAAAGCCCCTTCTGTATTCCAAAGTGTCTTCTCACAGGGTAGCACTCCCAACAGGCCTCCTTCCTAACACAAAGGTGATTAGGGCAAATGGCATGTTGAAAGCTGCCTGACAGGCATCTCAGACCATACTCAGTGGGAGTACTGGCCTTTGAGGATTTCCAGCTGAGGAGTAAGAAAAATAGCAGTGTATAAAAAAAAAATCAGTACAACCTGTTACAGGTTTCTCAGCTTCTGCATTGTTAATCTGATCTCTAACAGAACAGTTATGATCCACAGCATTACAGACTGGTCAGCATTTCTGTATCAAATGTTATTAAAGATTGGATTTAGCTTTGTTTTTTAAATTGGTTCTGAGCTATAACTGAATGCACAATATCTACATTTTTGTGTTTCTCAATGTAGGGAAAAATAAATACGTAAGGCTTTTTCACACTACTCTAGAACAGCTTTGATGGAAAAAGAAAATTATAAAACACTCTACAGATTAGCAAAACAAACAATAGTAGTAAAAAACCCCAAAAAACAGCAAACAAAAAAGTGCACTATCTCATAAATGCCGTGGTAATACACATAATCACTCAAATATACTTGTCTAATAAGTAAATAAATCTAAATAAATAAATCTAAAATAAATCCACATGCAGATGCTCCATCTGCTCCTTGCAGTTTTCCTCACCAGTGCCTGGAGCTCCCCAAGCAGAAACACGTGTGAACATTCGTCACGGCGCATTGGGAGCACCATGAGGGACCAACTTGCAGAGGCCTGTGCAGCAAACCCCAACCACACCAGGCTTGGTGCACATGCAGATCACCTGGGCAGGCTTCCAAGAGGCTGTATTTGCTCTGTACACTCTGTGGAGCTGGTACATACATCCAGAGTTGGAGTGTACAGGAGCACTGGACATTCTCACCAGGACAAACAGAAAATATGTGAACTCTGCCTGGTTAAGATTTTTTTTCCACAGAAAAAACAGAAGGTAATCCTAGTGCAGAAGGTGCCTTGTTTTGGAAGATCAGAGCATGTAGGTTTTGTGTTGAGAAATAAACCAGCAATGATCCTGTATTTGGGAGAATATCTCAAAGCCCAGTCAGGGAAGAATCCTGCAGATAAACTAAATTAGCTAGAAGCACATATAACAAACTTCCCATGAAACGCCAGTTCAGCACAGCAGCCACTCATCCAAATTAATTTCACAGCTATAGTTCATTGCATTCCCCTCCCTTTCTATTTTCAAGAAATTCTTGATGTAGCATGTTGGGGGTTAACATTTTTCCAGATTTTCTCTTCCAATAAGCTACAAGGACCATGAATCAGCTCCAATAAAAGGATATTTTTATTTTCTTTCTGCTTTGCTCCCCCCAGTAGCAATTTGTGGGGTTGGGTTCTGTGACAACCTGCCAATCAAATGTAGCCAGCCACCACAAAAATGTATCTACTGGAAACAATTTGGATTGTGTTATTTTCCAACACTTATTCTGGTAAAAACGGTTTCCCCACAGATCACTCACCTGGATTAATGGTGATGAATTTGTTGTCTGAAGGATATTCCTCTGGAAACCTGTCCATCTTTGGAGGAGGTTTTCTTGTTGTCTCTGGTCTTCTTGGGATCTTGCCCGGGTACAGTTCGTTGGTGAATGCTGGTGGCACTTGGGTGGAAGGGAGCAGCTGGGGCTGAGTGTTGGCTTTCACAAAACTCTCCTTCTCGGCACCTCCAGCCATGGGGGCAACGTTTTGGTTTGGCTCTTCTCCCAGTATGGTTTTATTTCCTTCTTCCTCAGCAGTCCTGTTGGGGGAAGCCACAGCCACGCTGGGCTCTGTGCTATTGTGTGCCTCTGAGTCTGCTGTCGCCCTGCTTTTCTCCTTCTTTTCAGCATCCTTTTCTTCCTCTTCCTCATGCTCCCGCTCCCCATCCTCACTTTCACTCTTTTCATCTTTCTCCCCCTCCTCGGCTCCCTCGCCATCCTTTGTCAGTGCTGAGTCCCGCTCCGTCCCTGTGGAGGCGGCAGTGGCCTCAGTGGTGGCCACCACGGCCCGCCCGGCCTGTTTGCTGGGGGCAGCGGCCGTGGGCAGCCGGGTGGGCCACATGCTGCTGGGGAAGGAGGAGATGCCCCCGCCGCTGAAACCCAGCCCTGCCAGCAAGGTGCTGGTCACCACGGAGGCCATGGTGGCCTGGCTGCCACTGGAGGAAGGGCCCATGCCTGTGGCCATGGACACGAAGGAGAAGGGGAGCCCCGAGGAGGTCCAGGTGGAGGAGCCAGAGCTGATGGGAGCCATGTCTGCTGAGGAGGCAGGAGATGCTGTGGGCTTGAGGAGATCACCAGCAGCAGAGGGGAAGAAAACACAGCAGAGAGCATCAGCAGGGGCCCAACGTGCCACCTGGAGTCATTCTCTTGCTTTTCCCTCCCTTTTAACACACATGCCATTCTCCCAAAACCAGAGACTCAACACCAGCTGGATGAAAGGCTGAGCCAGGACAGAACAAGCCACAGACCTGCCAGCAAACCAAGAAGAGAGGAAACCTCCCTGCATTCACCACATCATTAGCAAAACCCTCTTTATCCTTATCTTTATTTTACATCGGGACCTTCTCCACCCACATCACCGCTGACTTGTGAGTAACATTTCCTCTTGGGGTGAGATTTACTCACAGTGTAATCCTTGTAATCCTCAGAATACAAGGGGTTTAAAAATGCAGTATTATATAAGGGCTGTCCCAAAATAATGGCTGCGCTGCCAACGTGAGCATCCGTGGCCAGTGGGTCTACTCTGACAAGGAACTCTGGCTCTTCCCACGCACATTGTGAGGGCCTCAAAGGATACTATTTTTATTTCCTTAATTTACCCATCAGGATTATTCTCCTAAGGACTGGTGTTGCTGTGAGGCATTGCTCTTGTTAGAAAAGAACTGCAGCATGGCTAGCTGGGCACTCCTGAAGGACTTGGAAAGCATCAGGAGCCCTTCAGCAAGCTACCACCACATCTGCCAGGACCTCCAGGCTGTGACACCCATGTATAGACTGTTTTCCACATCCACAGGACTCTCCCTGGCCACCACCAGAGAACAAAAGGCAGGACTGGCACTGCCTGCTTCACTGAGAGGCATCAGGAAATGAACTATGGACTTTGCATCCTTCTCACCCTGCCAATATTATTCTAATGTCAACCCACTGCGTGCATGCAGGTCTCTGCACACGTGTGTGCTCTGCTGTAAATAAAACCCCTTAGTACACACATAAAGAACTAAACCTTGGTCTATCCATAAAGAACTAGTCCTAAATTACATGTGGAAAAAGAGACTGAAGTGAATTGCCTGAAGACAAGGAGTAATTCTGTGGAAGAGCTGAGTCGGCAGTTCCTCTGGACAACCTGACCATTCCCCCACTCTGAATGGCTGAAAAATGCCTCACATTGCTGAATTCATCAGCAGGAGGACATTAGCTGGAAAGGTATGTATCACATGAGGACAAAAAGGGATTAAATAAGTGCTGCTGAACATTGAAAAAAATGTAAAATGTTTATTTTGGAAACTAAAATGTATAACTTAACAGCATTTCTGCATCTCTCTGCAATTCCCAGGTTCAGTCAAGACATGTAGTGGAAATGCTGCAGCAAACCAAGAAAGGCTGCTTTCTCACATTATTTTTGACCTGCAATCACAGAGAACCTGAGATCTCAGATGGAAACTTGTGCTTTAGAGATTTCAAGCGAAAACTTTAAATAAATATCTAAACTTTCAGATACTTATCACTCTGAATCCCTAAGGTACTGTGAGATTTGCTTTTTGCTGGTATGAGCAGTCTCAAAGCTGGACTGAGTATTAAAATTTGACAGCAGATTTATATATCTGGAATACCTCTATACATCATTAAACAAACATTAATCATTCACATGCAAGCTTTCTATATGTTATTTTCTCACTAGGGAGTATATCAAACTGGATCAGAATAAAACCAGAAGCAATGTACTTAGAGTAAATTCAATAGTATGAATCCAGCCCATAAATTTGACTGAACAACTCAGTACACCTGATGCCAAGCAATTTAGTTTATGGATAGTTTATATTAAATAAACTAATAAAATGCTTTCAAAACTGAAACAGTGTATTCCACTTTTGCTGTAAATGTACCAACATTTCTGATTCTGGAATACAAAAGTTGGCTTCAGTGACTTGTCACAGTCTCACCTGAATTAAAATAAAACAAAGATATTGTTCACACAATAACAGGTATCCTTAAAGCACTGGAAGAGCAAAGATGCTGTGTGTGAGGCCTTATTCCTGTTGCATATGCTTGTGGTCATACAGTTAATAAAAGAAATTAAATTTATTTTCACAGTCATCATTAAGATTTTACAAATCCCCTCTAAATGTGCTGAACACTGGTTGAGGAAAATTTTTTAACACTCAGTTCTCCAGTGGTCAAAGCTTCTCAGAGCATGAATCGAGAAAACCATTTCATATTGGAACTATATTTTATGCTATAAACCCTTCTGTGATGGATCTGGACATCCCCAGGAAAGCTGGGTCCTGCTACAGATTTCCAACACTGTGCTGCCATCTGGTGGGAATGTCCCCAAATCCCCACTCCCTAAATCCATGACTTACCACGCCTGTCTTCACAATTCTGGTCCCCTCGAAAATTCGAGTGGTGTTAGCTGGGGAAGGAAGAAGAGCAGCTCATCAGGGCAGGGAAGGAGGCAGAGGAACAACTGCTAAGCTACTGCTCAACATGTGGCTACAGAATACGGGTGCAGGTCTCAGCCTGGAGCAAAGGCAACTCAGCTCTTTGGGCATTACCTCACTCTGCACTTGTGTCTGAACACACATTTACTTGTCTTTAATTACCCAGGCCTGGCAATGCTGGCTTACTGTCAGAAAACAAATTCTCTCCTTCAACCCCAAGCTGGATGAAACATCCTGACTTACACAGAAAGCAAGAGTAGCTTGATGATAATAGTTTTTTTTCTGTCCTAATGATAAAATTGTCATTATTTATTGCTATATATCTCAACTACAACTATAATCAACCCTGTATAACGTTTTGAAAGCTCAGGTGGAATAATTTTCTCGGTTAGATCTTGGGTAGAGCCAGAGATTAGAACAGCAGCTCCTTTTTTTGGGACATCTGGAAGGAATCACACCATCTACTCCCACTGCAGATGAGTGTATCACTTCCACTGCATTGAATACTGGACTAGAACTGGGCTAGAGTACCCAAAGGATAACCTACAGAGCTGTCAGTAATTATTTACTCCTAACTGTGATTAAACAGTTATTGTAGTCAAACTTGAAAGAATTTTTCCATTCCATCACATAGTAAAAGAGGTCATAATAAGCAATACACTGGTTTCTAACTTCTGTCTGGCACTTAAAAGCAAAGTCTAAAACACTGTGCTGAGTTACCAAGAACAGATATAAACATGAGTTGTGGCTTGGACAGGACACTTGTCTGATCCCTGCTCTCTCTTCAATGCTGCCAACACTGTGGCATGCCACCACAACAGAACCAAACCATGTCCATAGCCTGACATCCTTCAGACACTAAGTGCTAACAAAGCAGGACCAAAACTCCCATACTTTCTGAAAATGACACTGAAAAATGCCCCTATTATTTTTTTCCATTTACAGCATCAGATCCAAGTGACAACTCTTTGCTTCATCCCAAGGATTTAAACTTTTAACTCTCTGCTTGTTTTATTCTTTCATTACCCATTTTGAGGTTTATGCATCTATAAGCTGGAGTGGGAAGGAATGTTCTCATCAGAGGCAAAACCTGCCCTACTTAATAAAAAATGGCATAATAAGATCCCATGAAGGACCAAAACTTTAGCACTTAGAAAACCTCTAAAATCATCAAGTTCTTCTACCAAATCTCAGCTTTACCAGATTTTTCCAATAAACTTAATAGGAAATCCATGATAAAAGACAGCTTACCATCTAGTTATTTTGATTCTCTTTATATATGTATGTTTTGGAAATCACTGAGGTTGCGTGCATGGTAAAATCTGAATATCTCCACATGTGGTTGTCAAGGTAGGACTGATCTCCTTTCCTCTTTACATAAAACAGACACTGATCAGACTCACATTCTGTTATAGCTGTGCCTCTGATGCATAAGGAGTCTCTGATGAATTTGTTTCAGAAAACTAGTACCAAGAAAAGCTCTAAATTCTCTTAAAACCTGACAAACCCTGACAACAAGAGGTGTAGGCAAACCCTCCTCACTGGAAATGAGATTCAGATTAAGTCACTGGCCACAATATGAAATTAGCATTGTCTACGTGCATTCAAATATCTTCTGAAGTAACTTCATACAGTATTGCACTCTGCAAAGAAAATATTAAACAAACAAAGAATAGTTCAATGTAAAAATATGTACGTGGTTTTTTTACCTTGAAAGAGCATAGTCTGGCTAAAGTCACTACGCATTTCATTTCGGCAAACTGCTTGAACTCTGAACAGATAAAGGATGTCAGGTGAGACATGGCTAATGATGGCCTTCTGTTTAAAAAAAATAGATATTATTCAGTTTTTTACCCCCACAGTACTGTCCACGATCAGTTTGAAATATATAAAGCATTGTGCTAACACAGGACATTTATGCCATATATAAGACAAGCTATATTTCCACATAGAAATATTCAGTGGTTTCCTGGAGAGGGCAAGGCTGAAGGCTGAAGGGATGCACCCAGACACTGCTGACTCTGCCCATGAGAAAGAAACGAACATGTTCCACATCTGGTCTCATGACAGTCTTTATGCCTCAATGTCTCTGCTCTCCTCAGAAGAACTTAAAACTCAAGTTATTCGCCTTTACAGCAATTATAATAAGATATTTTAGGTGGAGATCCAAGTTCCCAACACAGGATAAGTACAGAAAAGACACTGCATATTAAAACTGTCTATTTGGCAACAAACTGGTTAAGGCAATTTGATGCTGATGTACTATGCAGCATGATGGCTGAGCATCCTGGGCTGTGATATCCCTGCTTACACCTGACCTGAGAGCTGCCTTAGTACACAATCACATCAGCTCACAGGAGCAGCTGTATGAGTCACTTGAAATGCTTGTGATCTCTACAGCAAAACACTGTCTAGCTCTGATTCAAGATGGGACAGCCCAACTGCATCTGCCAGAGCACTGAAAACAATCTGCACTTCCCTCTGACAAGAGGTTTCCTTCTTCTCTTGCCCCTAAAATAGACTGAGCTGTCATTGCTTTCTTAACCCAAAGCTCTGCTGAACAGCACAGGGTTTCAGTGCAATTTTTTTCCAAGCTATCACTCCATCACATCCCTTGCACTTGTAATTATTTCTTTTACATAAAACAGGATGGTTTCATGGTGCCCACCTCATTTTTGCTGATTAAGGCTCTCCTCCTTATACCTTATTAAAAAAATCTCCCTTAACAGTATGAAATTATGACAAGAGAGAGGTTACAATACATCATAACCTTGGGTGCCTTTCAGTGGATTCCTTTCTGATTTCATGAGGCAGATTGTCCCCTAATGTGACCCAGATAACAATGTCTACTGGGGAAATTGGAAATATAAATGGAAATGAAGTAAAAGAATCTTCATCTAAGGGAATAAGAGAAGTATTATTGTAAAACTGATTGAATGGGCCCAGAGGACTGTGTATTTGAAAAAAAAAAAATTGGTAACAGTCATTAGGAATAACACTGTGCTGCTGCATTTTTCATGTGCATATACAGTTACTGATTTCATTATTCTGGAGGCTTTCTTTGATTAACAAAAAATGGAGGCCTTTCAAACCTGAATATGTCACTTCAATTTTATATGTAGAGAATGTTAAGGACCAGTACAATACTTGCTTCCACTTAGACAAGAATGACAAGCAGATGAAATCCTAAGTGGAGGAGATAGAGCAGTGCTTCCATCTGTGTTGGAACTGTCTTGCTCTTCTCTCTTTTTCTCACACTGCCAGATGTAGGCAGTGCTTTTACAGGGCCACTCCAAAATAATCTTCAAGCCCTAACTACGCAACTCCTGCCTCTGGCAGCACATAGTGCCAGAAACTGCTCCCAAGTCTGCAAGGGGCTATGCACAGTGAAAAGCCTGAGCCCAAGAACAGATTTTGGGGGATGGGACGTCTAATGTGAAAATCTGCAAGTTGAACACAAGCCAAAAGGTATTCAGAGCCTCACCATTTCCCAAGCCAGCTGCTTCTCAGCAACACTACATGAAAAAGTGTCTGCAGATTCAGTCCTTTATGCACTCACATAAACTATAAATTTACACTCCAGTGTTTGGGTAGCCTGTTAGGCAACGTTCAATTAATGCTGAACATTTAAATAGCAATTCATTGTGGGCCAAACATTAGCCTGCCTATAAGGTAACAACTGCTTTCTTTCTCTACCTCCTTCTACCAAGAAAATAACAATATAAGGATAGCTTGATACGTATGTCTGGGGTTGATGCTGTGCTTTTACCAGGTCTTTGTCACTATCCTTGGTGAAAGTCTTCTCCTTTTCATCTTCATTTTTAGTCCAGCTATATGAGATCATGTAGTTCATGATTGGAGGGTGGTATATGGTTTCTGGTTGGTTCCAGGTTACCAGTAGCGCTGTCCTGTTCACAGGCTGCACTTTCATGTTGACTGGAGGAGTGCTACAAGCTGAAAAATAGAAGGAGAAAAGATGAAACTCTTCTAAATAACCTGAAGAAAACAAACAGGAAGAATGGTGCCTCACCCTAAGAGCTAGGTTTTTTTCTTTAATGGTCTGGCCTACAGTAACAGCTTAGACTGCAATCCACTGAGACCAATGGGATTTAATACCACCTGCAGCTGCTTTCTGCTCTCCTGAGTAAAGTGAATGAGACAATTCATTCTCTGCATGCAGGTTGCTTAGTTCTTGAAAGTCTCAGTCCTGACATTTGCACCTACACTTTAACTTGGTGACTTAAGAGCTCTGCACTGAAAGATTAAGAAATACAGCGGACCTGATCCACAGCTTCCCTCATCCACTCCCTGCTGTTCTGTAAGGGGGAAATACCCCAATATGCTCTGCCGGGCCCGGAAAGAGTTGAAACTTCTGAAAATGTGGCACTACTGGGTCAGTAAATGTTTTCCTGTTAACCTAGTACATTTTCACAATTATTTTATACTCCTCTTTCTATATATCTTCCTTCAAAGATGCTCAGTAGATTGTCAGTAATGTATCACCAGCAAGGAAGTGTGGCTGGGAAGAGTGGCTCGTGATGAGCTCGGCCATAGCCTCTGAGCAGGCAGAGGAACTTGCAGCCAGCCCTGCCTTCTTAACCCTGCCTGCAGCGTGGAGGCACAAGTCACTTCTCAGCCACGCTTAAGTCAGTGGGGACATCAGCACAGGGACAGCTTAACCTCTGGGAAAAGCACGGCTTCTGTTTCCAGCAGTACCAAACCCAAACTTCTGCAGGGCAGACCAAGCCCAGGCACAAATCCAGCCTGGCCCCTCAAGGGGCGGGGTGTGCACAGTCCCCTTGCAGCGCGGAAGAAACACTTTTCAAGGGGTTGCCATGCAAAGGTCTGGGCGGGGATGCACAACACTAGATGGCACTCACATGCTGTGGGAAAACTGCATCATCCCCTTTCCAGCTATAAAGAGTATAGCTTTTTTCCAAGCTTTAAAAATCACGTTTAAAATACCCAGTTCAGGGCATATTCTCACATTCTCTTTCTCAGTATAAACCCTGAACCAAGGAAAATCACTTGCAATGATACCTAAACACATGTGCCGTGGCAAAGGAGCTGGTCTCTTCTGCCAGGGAAAGGCAAAGTGTCACCCAGCCCATCAGGCTGACACTGTTTGCAGAATTATTTTTCCCAGTACGACTTTTCCTTTTAAAGCCAACACACTGAGCTTGTCTGCGCTCTGCAGGTATGTGACCGTGTGTATATTTGGCCATTATTTCACTTCTAAAGAGTCCTGGCAGCACTGAAAGGGAGAAACATCTATTCCTATGCCTGGACTTGCAGGCTAGCCATGCAGCTTTGCTGTCACATTACTGAAATAGCTACAGTTCTTAAATAAAAATGGTTAAATGCTTTAAACACCAATATTATCTGTACAATAGAAAAATACCTGTCAAATGCATTTGTGCAGTTATAAGTCACATTTTGTAGCTAGCTGAACAAGACAACATAAATTGCAGAAATATGCTTGGGCAGAAAAAATCTTTGATGTTTGCTCTTGCCATGAGGGGTGGCAATCCTGCAGTTTTGCAGTAGATCCTTCTGCTCAACCCAGAAGGATGATCCAGCAAAACAAACAAACCCTACAGCACCTCAAAGCACTGGATAAATGTATGTGAGTTTCTATTTACACTGAGCTGAAGGGATCAAAACAGCATTCTGCTGTCAGTGCCACAAAGTCAGAAGCCACACCACGCTCTGCTGCCTGCAGATGCCTTCCCTCTGGCTCCCTCCTGGTCCCCCAAGGCACAGCATGAAGGTGGCCAGGACCTAGATGAGAGGGGACAGCTGAAAGCCATCGGTGTTATCACTATTTACAGAACTTCCTGATCCTTGGTATGCCTCTCCACGCTCACCTCTTTCCGCTGAGATGGTCAGATCAATTCTCTCTGGCATCACTGTTTATTGATAACTTCACCAATAAATCATAACTGCCCTCTTTGACGCCCTTTGTCATCACAGAATTACACTTCAAAATGCCAGGCCAGCCTTTATCACTCCGCCTAGTCAAATCCCATCAGAGATAGGAGCCCAGGGTGAAGGACTACCCAGACCTAAAACTCTTACCCAGTCCTTGTCCTCCAGGAGGACATGCAGAGATTTATATATTTAAAGTAATCATGCATCAAATTGTTTTAGAAATAATTCAAGCAGGTAACCTTCCTGAGAGACAGCACCTAATTGCACCAGCCCTCTGAATGATGTCTGGCCAGCTGCTTTTCACACAAGGACCCCAAGCCACTCCAGGGAGAGGAGGCTGCCTTGTCCCCCATTCTGGGCCACTCTCTGCAGCCAGCCTGGATGCCATTTGGAACAGCTCATGGCAGCCAGAGAAGTGGATATTTCCCACGGGTAAACAGGAGACTCACAGGCTCAGAGTCAGGAGACCCTCCCTGACCCTGCACCCTGATCCAAGATGGTCATGAGCACTTCTAATCACCTGAGTGACTCCAGTGACTTCAATGAGAGCAAACCTCATTCACGGCAAGCTAAAATGAGGCTGAATTTACAATACTGTGATTTCTCAGTAAATATTACAAAATGTACATGACTTAGGATGACTTGGTTCAATTTACTTCAAGGCACAGAGCAGTAGCTGAAGTAATTTAATATTAATCAACCTTTTCTGTTCAACCACTTTTTTTTAAACAACTTATGAATGGGCAAAAAAGAAATCTTTTTTTATAAAATGAAATATATGGTTTCATTAATTTAACTAAACCTCCTTAGGACACAATGGAATAAAGAAATATTTGATCCAACAATTCAATTTGATGATTTAATTAAAGTGATACATAATAACATAGTGAATATCTGAGAGACAAGGAAAAAAGTGCAATGATTTGACCATCTATGAAACAACTGGCATTTCCCAGAGATCTAAATTTTCTTTCAATACTCTCTGTGCCTTGGATTTTTCAAAGAAGATTAAAAGAATCACATGCTAAAGGACCTCTACTGATTTTGCAAAATGTGCAGCTGAAGAGAGAGAGATGCAGGAAGAGGTTGGGACAGGGAAGGGGAAGTTTAATCAGGACACATTAAAGAGAAACACAAGCTTTTATTTTCCTTTTTTTTTTTTTTAACAAAACCAGGCATAATAAGCAAAAAGAAAGCCTGTGAATTCATGATTCCTTGAGAAAAAAAAAAGACCCAAAACCAAAAACCAGCATTATTCCACACTGAAATAGCACCTCAGCTAGTTTTAGAAAAAAAATATTAGTTCTCTTTAAAATTCCAATCCTGAGGGATAATAAAATATTGTGGGGGCTTTCAGGATATCTTTCTGTGGTATATGCAGTCCTGAGCACATACCTACACAAGTCTGGCAGGACACCAAAGCCACTGTGTCCTAGGTTAGTGGCCCTGTGCCAAGACTTGTGGAGGCAGAAACCCCTGGCTGGGGCAACCAGGCCACATCTCAGAGCCACTGAACAGGCAAGAGCCTTTGCAGTACCATGGTCATGCCTCACTGCAGGCACAGACATGCCCTGGACCTCTTGGAGGGTAAAAACACTCTCACCTTCCTGTCAGGGATGACCTGAACTGGGAGAACCTGGCAAACAAGCCGGCTCCAGCCTTCTGGAAAAGTCCTGCAGAGGCAGGAGCATTGTGCGGGTGCATCTGGAGGAAGCCCCTCTGACCCAACTCAGGCAGCCTCAGTGGTGGGGCTGCCCAGCAGCTTGACCCAGGCTTTTCTCTGCAGATCAGCCCACTGGGGAAGGCAGGGGGAATCCAGCATCACTCAAGCCTGGAGAAAACCTGTTTGCCATTGGCAGATGAATGCAGCATGCTGATACAGTCCTAAGCACTGGGCCAGCCAGCCATACAGCAGAGAATTATTTTCTTCATGTTAAAAACATTCCAGTGGGCTGGAACTAAAAACTAAATTAATTTAACAACTCTGCATTCATCTCTCCCATAATCTGATTTGTATGTTGTATTTGGCTACATAATCTCCATGAGGCTTTCCTAACTGAAAGCCTGATAAAGCTTAATCCAAAAGCTCCTGGCAGCTCCATTTCAGCGAGTTGAAAAACAAAAAAAAAGGGCTTACTGTTTTGCAAAAATTAATTGCTGATACTAAGACACACCCATGAATGCAGAAAGGGCATGTAAGAGAATATTACAGCTTTTTTTATTAATATTGTTCCTTAAAAGCAGCCTGTATTTCTCTTTCAAAGACAGAAATGCAACACCAGCCAAACTTTCTGGGTTTCATCACGCTTTTTGCATATGCTACTTGTGGTTATGAAAAGACCTATTTAGGGAAACTTTTGAGAGAGTGCAAGAATTGTATATTCAGTTAAGGCTTGTATACTTTCTCCCTGTAAAACAGGTCCTCATATGACAAATCTAGTTCCACTGGGATCAGCAGGATTTATAAAATCCTCTAAAAATGTTCTAAGTTAGCTTGTCCATGCATAAAAATGTCACCACTTTAAAGGCAGTTATTTCTAGCTGTGCTATGCCCTCCTTTGAAAAATCCCACTCTCTCCCTCCTGCTGAATGTCTCAGCAATGCAAAATTGCTGTTCCTCTCCTTGGTGCCGTGGGATACATGTTGTGTGCTGAAGCCCTGACAATTTTCGGCACAGAAAAGCAGCATGACAGTGAGATCCTGAATCCCTCGTGGTGACATGGGCAGGGATCTTCTAAGGCAATTCATATATGGAAGGGGAAACATCAGCATCAGGATGTGCCCATAGCATGTTACTGGCTCTGAGCTGCTCAGTGCTAACTAAAATACAGGGACAAGGATCTTTTCTTGCTCTGGGAGGCAGCTTCTGGCTGTAAGGTGAGAGAGGCCTCATTTCTCTTTCTTACTAGTCTGGATATACAGGATGATTCATTCAATGGGATAAGTGGCAGGGAACAGTGTCTCTCCCTTACAAAGCAGGAGCACAAAGAAGGTACTTGGGGCATTTCTTCTCTCATGCTCAGTAGAAGAGAAACGGAGAGGTCAGTATGGAGGTTTCATGTCCTTCTTCCCAATAGGGGCAAACAACTTGATGGCCAACAAGTTCTCGGGGGAGAGAGGGTGTTTCCTTCCCCTCTGCCCCAGCCCTGTGAAGGAGCTGGAAGGGCCAGTCCTGCAGGACAGATGCACCACTTGCTGCTGTAATGACAACCAACTCAGCCATGGGCATCCCAGATGATTTCAGAGTGAAGCTGTGATCAGTGCCTGTGCTATTGCCAAAACACTGCACCAAGTTCAGTCAGCCCTGCCACCCCCAGGAACCTGACTGCAGACAAGAAGAAAGCAATGCCAACAACAGAAAAGAGAAGAAAAATACTTTCAACTACATCCATACCTATATACACACACATATATATTCCTTCTCATTATTAGATGCTCAAAACTTCAAATAAACCCTGAAATGCAAAAATATGCGTTATGCTGCAATGAGAAAACCCTCACTTGCTTTCAGTGCCATGGTAAGGGAAGTGATGCAGGGCGAGATTCAGCTACATTGAACTGGTGTGACTTAGTGGAGGTGCTTGGGAAGACACTCTGATCCATAATAAACAAGAGCATGCTTTGGGCTGTAGGATCCAATCCCAGGATTCAGCAAGGGCTGTGCTCCCAAAGGATAACAAATAAACTATGAAGATCATATGCAGAGACAACACAGGCTTTAATATATCAGAAAGTGCTAAGAGGCATACTTATAACATTTTCCCCCTTATCCTTTTACTAAATGTTTGCAGGTTTTTTTGCTTTGCTTTAGTGTACATTGTTGACTTCTCAGAGTGCTTATAAATAACATTATTAATACATAAGGATAATTGCTTTAAAGAGTAGCACACATTTTTCCTTTACCTTTGCCTGCACTTTGCCAGTAGGCATTGGCAGGCTCTGGAGCATGCTGTACACACAAATATTTGTGTTGATCTACTTCAATCCACAGGCAGAATGTAGCTAGGAGACAGACTATTTATCTTCCCTGCTTTTACCTTCCACTATGCTTCAAACAGACAGGGCTGTTTCCTGAGGTGTGAGGCACACTGACAGACCCCACACTTGTTTTACAAGCCCTGAGAAATAACCTCATGAGCAAATGGGCACACGAGTCCCTCTGACAGAAGGGCTCTGGACAAGCTGGTGTTTGCCTCTCTGTTGCTTGCCCATTTCCCAAGGTGGACACAATCTGCATTTGGATTAATACCTGTATGACTTTGTAGCACCTACATTTCCATGGCATCACAGCAACAGATCCTGTTTTACTAAAAGGCACGGACTGTGTGTTTGCACCTTAGTATTTCACATATTTCACAAATAGTGTTTCTACAGTTGTGGTCTGAGTCCTTAGCAGTGCAGATCAGCCTTGCACCATCAGGTGCCATACTGGGCTGAACTGATGTCCGACATGGACCTGCCCTGCGAGTTTTGTATTTGTATTGCACACATCCATGTATACACAGAGAAGGTGACTTGTGTTTCAAATGTACACCTGTGCCCTTATTTACACAGTGTGTTTGTGCCACACGTGTGGTCACGTTCAGTGGCACAAACAGCACCAATGGGGAGAAAGGAGGATTTCCTGCCAGAAGGACACATATTTGCCATGTTAACCAAGCTGGCCTTTCCAGTGTTCTGGTGAGGGTTTGGACTGGGGAGCATAGGAAGGATAAGCCAATCGGGCTGGTAGAGCCTCCCAATACATGCCTGCGGGATGCCCAAAATCAGATTAGGAAAGCAGCTTTCCTTTCATAGTTTCTGGAGGCTTTTTCCAACACAAAGGATGAGCTGCAGGCACTCATGGTTCAATCTAAAATTAGTACTTCTGTGGGATGAACAGCTGGGCCAGCAGGTAGGCAGTGCAGAAAGGAATTCCCTCCAGGTGTAAATGGAATAAATCATCAAGCTCAGCTCTTCCAGCTTTAGTGGCAGCTGTGAACCCAAACCACACCTACACTTTCACACTGAATTCTTCTTGCTCTGTTGGTTTTGACCCTTTATAATCTCTGAAGAAGTGTGAGCAGTGACTTAGTGCTTATTAAAAAATCTATTGATAAGTTGTTTCCTACATTCAGGTCCAGACACACGCACTCCTCACATTACAACCACACAGAAGTTACTACAGGTGTAAAACAGAACCCTGCAGAACAGAGCCACTGCAAGGGAAGCATGAGACCTATGTCAGGTATAAGTACAATATCTTTTTGCATCTGATTCCCCCTCAAAATGGGTCAGTTTTTTTAATGAAAAGCTTTGTGTTTCACCTTACCTGAAACTCTCTAGAAGGCAGAAGCCTGTCCTTTCCTGCTTTTGCAGGACACTCTCCAAGACAACTGCATACATGAGGACTCAGCCAGCACAACAGAGCAAGACAGGGCTGAAGTGGAAGAGATGAAATATGCAGAAGGAACACACTGATTTCTGCCTAAAATGTGCATTCAGCAGCCACTTGAGGCTCAAAAAGAGACTCTTGCAGCTGCAGGTGAGTACCTTTACTTGGAGCACTTAAGGCAGCGGCAGACGGGCAGGTCTGTAGTGCAAAGAAGCAGGGCAAGCAATGAGCAGAACAGTGTCACCACCCTCAAGTGTGACCTTTTGCTCCAACACAGGCTGCTACACCAACAGAAGTCCTAATGATGAGACATTAATTCATTTGCACCACACCTAGTACGGTGCTGACCTGATTAAAGGGGAAAAGAATTGGGAAAGGATAACTTTCATAGCAAAATGAAATAAAAAAGCCAATAGGAAAAGCCCAGTTATCCAAGGAAACCAGGAAGAAGTTGTTAATCCATGAAGAAATCTTCCAAGATTCTTCCAAAGGACAAAAAGAATCAATGCTAATGGTAAATGTACCATAAATTAACTAAAGTAAGTTCTTCTTTGTTTCCATTCTCCCTGAAATATTCAAAGAAAATAAATAGCTAAATTTTGCTTTAGCCATCCAGAGTTAAATTTTCAATAATTAATAATTTTAAATTTACCTTCACTTTGTTGTTGTTTTGCATATGTTACATATTACTACTGAGTATTTTTTAGTAATTTAGGTTTGACTAAAACATAAAAATGACATTCTACAAGAGTAGAACTTCTCTGCCTAAGACTCTTTTTGGACTCCCAGAGACAACCTGAGGACATGGAGAGACTGCAAAGTTGTTTTGAGACAGTTTTCATAAAACATTTAGAAAGCAAAAACAAATTACTGGAAGTAACAACAGAGACTATAAATGAGACAAATAACTTGTTCTCATTCAGAAACACTGCTGCCAATATTCTAAACTATCTGCCTTTAAGTGTTGATGTCAGTGCACTGAATCTCTGGACCTCTGGATGCTGCTGCATGGGAGGTGCACTCCAGTGCTGTGCAGAAAGGCAATACCTTTACAGAAGGCTGTAGTCTCATTTCTGACATCAGGAGCCATGAAAAGGTAAATAAGAGCTGAACTGCTTTGATTGAGCAGGGCATTACTTTTGGCTGCAGACCAATGGCCTGAGCCATGCCTCCAGCACAAAGCATGCAGGGAGGAAAATCCAAATATCTTCTATCCAGATTTTAGTGGCATTAAATTAAAAGGACTTCCAAACTGTGAATTACTACCACATAACAAAAGTAAGGAAAATGATCACCTGTACAGTACTAGAGAGATGTCCCAGCTGTTAACTTAGAGTCCAAAGCTAAGTTTGAGTGAATTTATGACTGCTCATTATTTAACTTAGGCTAGGATCATAATTACAGATGGTATTCTAACACAAAAGCCCACTGATGGGAAACAGCATTATTTGAGACTCCAGCAAAGAGTAATCAGACACCTTTGGGAAAGTAATCAGGCATCTGTGAAAGAAAATTCTGATGTCAAGAGCCCCTCACATGGGATGCTTGTTTAAGTGTTCTAAGGCATGCAGCACATTTAATGAGATAAAAAGGTTAAAGGGGGTTTTGAGTGTTTAAAAAAAAAAAAAACCATAAAGAGAAAGAAACAACATTTGATGTAACCAGCAGCAAAATTAAATGGGCAAGTATTGTTGCACATGGGGTACCTCCTGAAACAAGGAAAAGAAACATCTTTTCCTCCTGAGTTTCCATACCTACACTTTTACTAAAGCAGGTAATGTTTTGTAAATACAGTTCTGCTTGATGGAACAACATGTGAAAGTAGCAAGGGTCTTGCAGACCCAGATCCTTGAACTGGATGGACTTTTATGTAAGAATTCTGTTTGTCCCTGAAGAGCAATGTGCACTATTAAACCAATAAATAATTAGCAATCCCTCTACCAGAGCTGCTTGAAAGCAGCCCAGGAGCTGCAGGAGCACAATATATGATGTGACAGAGCAACACAGTCCTGAGCCACAGAGGACAGGCCAGAGAAGAAATGAGGCAATTTTAACAGAGATTGTCTTGTCCAAAAAGTCAGACACTGCCACAGTCACTGATAATTACAGTATCTGGTCAATGCTTTACAGATGCATTCTTGGCTTAGAACATCTGTACAGAGAACGTCTAACTTTTCAAAACTTTACATAAATTAATATTGCAACACGGGTGAGTCCTCTTGTTAAATGATGATCTGCCTGATTTAACAGCATGATCCACTGTATAGGTTGGATCTCTGAAAGTTTCAAGTTAAAAAGTATCACTGTACAAGGGTTTACTGTCAACCTACCAGTTGCTACAATTCAATAGCTGAACAGTATTTAACCTGAATGGTGTATTTCAGAAATAAGATCTTCAAACATAATTTGTATGGCTTTTTGAAATAGCTCCAGGGTCAACTTAAAAATTAAGCTCAGCTCATGGGCTCTGATTCAGCAAAGGTCTTAGGCATATGCTTTCATTCCAGGCATACAAGCAGTCCTCAAGAGAACTGTTTTAAATCAGCTTTCGCCAACAGGAGGAAGGAATGAGATCATGGAATAAAGGAAAACTCCTCTTGTTAAACTCTGACTCTGAAAATCTGGAGTTTTCACCTGTAAGTGAAATTAGCTAAAGTATTTCACCATCTTGTATTCTGATGATTAAAAACAATGCCCCTCTCTTCATTGCCTCTTTAAAATTAAAAAAAGTGAAAGGAGAGGCGAGTAACTGCAAAGCAAAAGGCTGGTAACATTCATACTGGTTAACAAATTGGATCCAAATGCACTGACCTAAAATAGCCTTCCCCAGAAGACTTTTTGTTTAGCAAATGCCACCACTTTTGGGATTTTGCTAAGGAAAAACTCAGAGGACAGGTATAAAGTGAGAAAGTTTTCCTCCAGTGTATCTGTAGGTTATGCTACTGATCACAATTTTGTGACCTGAGATAGCTTTGACAGCTGAGAGGAAAGACATTCCTCTTTGGTACCTAACGTTTGCCAATGGACCACTGCAGAGCTGCATCACTTTGTGTTGATCTGAAATTCCCTAATCACCAGGGAATTCTGAAAATTATTCTGAACATTATGCAAATTGTTCTGGGCACATTTTCCTCCAAAATAAGAAAGGCTTACATAATGAATGCTACCCTGTTTTCCAGATTAGCAATACTGCCCACAGACTTAATAGAGTGTGACAGAGGAAACAAATTGCAAAAAATTCACACCGACAAACAAACCCAAACTTCCCCTCCAGAGCTGCAGACCATCACAAACCATATCACCTTGCAGCAAGTAAAAGACACATTTTCGTGACCTTGCCTTTTTCTACAACACACAAATCAGGAACAGGGAGGGCAGACAAGAGTCAACATGTGACAGCCATTGGTCACATTGCTGAATGCATTGTGGAAAGCATTGAGGTGCAACCAGGTGGTTTGCAGAAGAATCTGCATAAAATAAATTCATCATGCTAACCTTACACTCTTCTATACTTGTATGTGAGATTGTCTGGCTGGAAAGCACTCCATGCTCTCAGTTCCTCAGTACTTTTGCATGAATGACACTGTATAAAGAGGAACTGTATTTACTAGCTGAATAAACAATAGGTTTTGCTTTCACTCAAGTATTATGACTTCAACTCATTTTATTTATATGTCAGTAGTTCAGAATGTGCAGTGGACCAGGCACATCATCACTGTTCACCTTTGTCAAAAAAGGGGCCAGAAACATCCACATTGTTATATTTCTGGAACAGCTATATCTCATCCCTGTAACCTTTGAAGGATATACTACATCCATTTTGTGTTAGCAACACTGCGCCAACCTGTTTATTTTTAAGTTCATGAAAAAAATGCACCTATTTTCAGTGTCCTCTGTTGCACACACAGCCCAGAAAGAGACAAGCTGACAGAGCTGGTACAAAACGACTGGCTGCCCAGCTATCAGCCTCCTATAGCAAAAGCTCGAGGGAGACAGAAAGCACCAACTCCAGCATCATCCTTGCCATTAGATGGCACGCTGAATGTTGTCAGACCATGGGAAATGCATGTCCCCCACCTGAAAGTCTCTCTTGTCATAAATTCAAATTCCCAGACGGGCACAAGTACAGAGCATTATGGTACCTGAACATGATGGGAGAGGACCCATAGAGAACCTGCTCAGGAAACCAGTCCTGAGAACCAAACCATATAAACATGGACTAATGGTTGTGCTGCTCCCTTGCTCCTGTAGACTTGCTCACCTCATGATAACTAAGCCATGTGTGCTTGGTTTGGATCAAAGTCATGGTGAATCTTCCCAGTAATTCAAGTGCTCCTTTGGTCTCAACAGTTCCAAATTCAAGATCAGCCCATTAACTATAGACCTTAGTGTTTGTAATGCACTGACAAAATTGCAGGTTTCAGTTATTTATTATGGTGGTGAAAATCACCCAAGGATTCTTTATAATTCTATAAACGATCCAGCAAGTGAGGAATATGCAGGCGTGTGGCCAAAGCAGTTAAATCTTCTTGAATGTTGTACCAGAGGTACCTTGGCTGCACTCAAAATAAAAACTAGTCAGTTTTGTCACTTTTAACATAATGTAACCCATTAACTTTCATCACTGTTCTGGGTAAATAATATGTTCAGAGGATATAACTAAAGAAATTACTGACACATGTTGCTGTTACAACACTGACTGAAAACTACAGGCCAGAGCATCCGAGCATAGCAGGAATCTCCTTCTCACTTCTGATGTAAATTCTCTGTCCCAAGGCTGCCTTTAAAGAACATGAGGTTTGTGTACGTGTATATTATATATATATAAATAAGCACGCTCAGAGAATAACGAGCCCTGAGAAATATACTCTCTTGGGAGGGTGAGGTTGCTGAATGCAGCTGTTTTCATGATTCACATCCTCTAAAATCTGTGCTTTCTGTGCCTGGCCAGGTGAAAATGCCAGGTAAAAAAAGGGAAGCTTGTAAATCTGCTTAGCTGTTTCCTTCTGGCAAACTGCCCCTCTCTTCTTTACCTCTGCTGGTTAAGCACCAAGCACTTTGCAAGACTGAAGACTGGAAAGTACATATCATTTCTTCTGCCTATAAATAACAGCAGTCAACACCACAAAGGCAAATAAAAGTAGTAAATTTATTTGATATTTATTTCTAGTCTTACTTTATCCAGAACACATTTCTCTCAGAATTTCTGATGCGCTACTTCAGCCAGGGCTGCCTGGGCCAGTGTAACAGCAACCTCCCTCCCACCCCCCTCCATCCAGCTCACTATCTGGTGTCTGACAGAAGTAAGCGCCAGCTGCTCTACAAAAAGGCATATGAAACACTTCAGCAAGACATTAGAAAATCACCTGCCTAAAAGGAAGAGATTCTTTTCCTCCTGTCACCATTATCAACAGACTGATATGAACGTTGAATTTAAAGGTTGACAGTTCTTCAGAAGTCTTGTTACTGGAGAAATGAAACCAATAACCACATCTGGATACTCTATTTCCATTCAAATACCCAATGTGTCAGTGCTAACAGGGCTGAATTTTTACCTCTGACTTTGGTCCTTTGGTTTTCCCTTTTTGCCAGGCATCTCCACAGCCCTACAACCAGTTGGCAGAAACAGGGACATTGCCAGTTTGAGATTTGTATTTTGTGGCTTTGAGACCCACATATTCTAAGGCTGTATTGTCGTGGCACCTTGTGACAGCGAGTTCTACAGGTATTTGCAGCATAAGCAGAATTAGTTAATTCATCAACACTTACCAACAAGGAATGCCTGCACAACCTGCATTATTTCTTTGGTAGCTCACAGCTGTTCTTGACACCATTTGATGACAAAGTAGGCAGAAAAAATTCTCCTATTAGCCAAGTGAAAAATTCTAAAGTATAGTGTACCTTTGGAAGCTTCTGTGCCGAGCGGATTTTCCAAGATGTCTGTCATATCTTGGTTCCAAGCATCCTTCACAGCAGACTTGGATACCTTCCTGTTGTTCAGGCTTTGCTGCGGCCGGAAATTATTCCTCAGGTACTCCACGGACTTGACATGGTCTTGCTGCTCAGTGGTGAAGATGGAGTAAAATGCCTCCAGCTGATGGCAGCCATCATGGCAGGGGAGAGAAGGGACATTGATTAGAAAAACAATGTGGTGAAATCCGGGCGGCTGATAAGACAGTAAAATGTGAGGAAGTAAAATGTTGATGCCAAGACTGATAAAACCACATGGGAAGCCAGACTGCCCACTGAAGTTATTGCCAACCACCTTATCTCAACACAGGGCTTATCCTGCCCAACATGAGAGAAGGCCTTCTAGAACCTGTGGATGTCTGTCATTGGCAAAGAAACATTTGTCCTTAGACCCCTTGTCTGGAAGGATTTTGTGTGTGACACAGCCTTGCCAAACCCTCCTCACTGCTGGCCCTGTTTTGTTTCACAGTATTGCGTCAAGTGCTTCTAGGTCATTCTACACCAAGAGCTTTTGCCTGGATAAGGCAATGCTTCCTTATCTCCAAATACCTTATGAAGTTTAGCTGCCAGGCTAAGCTTCACAGAAAGCTCGTGCAGCACTTTTAGGCACAGCTAGCATATACTCCTCTGGGAATAAGTTTCTTCTGTTGGATTCAGATCTGAGCTATTTATAAGAAAATGTATTAACCTGTAAGAAAGAACTGTAATTGGAAAACTTTTCTGTTACTTCGTATCTTAGTATTTCTTAGAAAAAAAAGTCTAGTAAACTAAGGTGGAAATATCTTCAGCTAATGTTTTTCTCTATAATGTTTTTCAGCTATCAAGGTTGGTACAGCATTTACTGCTAACTTGTTATCATTCAGGACAAGAACTAGAATTAGTTATGTTGCTGCTGGAAAGACTGAGCAAGACAGAGCAGAGAAGGAATCACTCCTGATAATGTTTGCATCACATCAATTACACCTATTGATAGTATGGATTTTGGGAGCATAGAATCTGGCCCAGGACTTCAAAAAGGAACTTGAGTTACATTCATAGCTTAATGACAGCTCACTCAAACTTACACCCTTTTCATTAAGTGTGCCTGCTCTAAAAAGCCCTGGAGAAGCATGTGAGCCCCAAATCTTACAATTGGAAGAATTATCACGGCAGCCTCAGTTGATAAAAAAAATCAAAGCAGTGTGTAATAGAGCAGTTAAGCATCCTCCAGTGACTCATGAGGCACCTACTACCGTTACTTAATTTCCCTTCAAAACGGTAATCTGAGATCCCTTCAGCAGAGGGACAGCAGGGGACAAGCAGGGAGGGATGACCACCAATGACCAGTTCCCATTGCAGGCAGGGAGCTCAGGTGCCACTTCCAGAGCTCAGGTGCTGCTTCCAGAGCTCAGGTGCTGCTTCCAGGCTTGCAGGTGCGGATGGTGGAATTTGAACTGTACTTTTTTTTTCTGCATCTTATAGGAATGCTTTTTTCCCAGGTTCTCAACACAATTCTGCTTCTGATTCTTTCAAAGAAACATCTTGAAAAATTTCAAAAAACATTTCCTAATTATTAGCAGGACCCCCTCAAAAGCATAGGAGGATGGATTAAAAAAGGGGTAAAGGGACTGACTTACACTTTTGTCTAAAAAAAAAACCATCCCAACAGATGATCCCGCTACACCCTTCTATAAAAGCACAGATCAAAACTCTTGTGCTTATTTACATACCTTTTGTACTTCATGCACTGGAAGCAGTTTTGATGAAGCCAGCTAACAGGGCTTAAGGTGACTTTATAAAAGCGCAAGAACCTGGGTAGTAACTACTTCTCTGAAGTCAAGTCTCTAGGCTTAGACATTAATCTGTGAGATTAATTGAATTTTTAAACTTTCAGAGAGAATTTTAAAAATATTTTCTTCTGCTATGCTACCTTGGGGAGTTATAATTGCATTTTAACAACTGCCAATTCAAACATGATTTTTAACCTTCCACTTTTCATGTGTTGAAGTACATATAAGCCATTTCAACCTCACTTTCACTATAAAAATATTACCTAAGACAAATGAGATTAATTTCTCTGTAGCTGCCAGAAAAAAATTATATTCCAAGATCTGCAGTCAAGGAGCTACAATCATGCTCTTCAAGGACTACAAAAGCTCCTGTTCAGAAGAAGAAATGAGAAGCTCTTGTAAGACTATTGTAGATACAGGGAAACCTGATCTAAAACTCTGAGTCATGCAATTACAAACCATTAAAGCCTGATGTGTAGTTTTCTATGGGTTGGATATACAAATGGCAATTAAAAATACTGAAACTGTTACAAGCACAATGAGCTACTCTGAGGTATGCATTACAAGAGATAATGCCATGTTTTGGGTCATTGAATGCACTTAGCTTTACAATGCATCTGCAGGGTGACACAGCTTTTCCTGGTTTGTTGTCTAATTATCAGGGAAGATGATGATGATGGAGGACTGAGAATAAAATAGAGAAGCCTCCACAATGGACCACTTCACTACTGTCCTTTTTCCAGCAAGGTATTTTGCAAAAAAGCAAGAATTTAATTGGAACAGCAACAAAAATTAAACAATATCACTGTTGTTCCCTGGGATTACAGGCTGCTTCATGGGGTTTGTGATAAAGAAGGTTAAACTATGGCAATCGATTATGTTACACTGTTTCTGTTAGAGGAACAAATAATAACCATAGCAGAGGCAGGCCTTTAAAACACACACATCTAGAGCTGCTGGGGAGGGGGAGAATACTATTATTTATTCCACATGTGTTGTAGTATCAATGAAAGTCTGTCTACACACAGAATTCCCAGCCCTTCAACCACACACACATGCACAGAGCAGCACAATGCCAAATTTAAGGGCTTGATTTGGCACAGTTACCTCTGTAGAGCACAGGAAAGGAGCTATGCCAGGACAAAGCACCTTTATATTGACAGCCGAAACTGGTATTTACCATTTTATTTGCATTTGTTAAAATAGAAAAAAGAAGTCGTGACCCACCTGATGCACACACAGGGTATAAAACTGAGCGTGGGCCAGGCCTTGCAGCCACCAAATAATAAACAGTAAACTTACTGATGTAGTGAAAAGCTACAAGGGATTGCAAGTATCCTGCAGGCAAGGACAGAATTCAAAATGATCTCAACAATCAGAGAAATAGCCTGAAAAAAACAAAGGGTCTGATTCAAACAGGACCATGTGCAGAGTCCCAGGCTCCAGCCAGAACTGGGGGCTGCCTGGGGGCACGATGGGCTCAGCTCTGCTCCAGGGAAAGCCTCCAGCAAAATGGTTCCTGCTGACCAGGAGCTGAACACGGGCAGTACTTTTGTGAAACAGGCAAAATAACACCAGGATGGGTGGCTGGAGACATGAATTGTGACATGTCCCTCAGCCTCTGGAGGGCCTCAGCTGAAGCACTGCAACTGATTTTGAACACAGACTGTCAAAAAAGGATGAAAGAGTCTATGGGAGAAGCAATGAGATCTAGAAAACAGGAAAAAAAGCCTGGAGCAAGGGAATGGCAAGTGCCTTCCGTACTTCTGAAACCTGTGAGCATAGCATCTGTCAGTCAGAATCACCCAGTGAACAGTTCATGTGCACTTTACAGAATTAGTGTATGTAAAAAGTTTGTTTTCAGTGGCTTATGACAGATGAAAAAGAGTCAAGACTAAGTCCAGCAGGTTGGCTTTCTGAAGACAACAGTCTTACAATGTCAAAATACACTGAACTGGTAAACATTTGACTTCATCTACACATTGCTTTATCAGGATAATTCTTCAAACTCCAGACATTGTGTCTATTTGCATTAAAAGCTGCTATGTGCTAATTTTTGTGCACCAGCTCTCTGAGCACATAATGGCAGCTTTACTGTGTTATAAAAGCAGTTAAGCATGGAGAATTAATGGAAAGATGTCTTTTTTAATGTAATTAGTTCAAATTACTAAATCTGAGCAGAACTGAAATCACTCACTTTACTTTGAAAAGAAAGTTTCAATTAAAAAGAATAAAAGGAGCTCTATGTAACTATTTACACCATGGATTAATTTAATCTTAACAAAAACAATACCAAATAAATCACTGAAAGGCAACTGGGTTTCATGTTGTACCATCTTCTCAAGACTGATGGCTCCTGTTCAGAAACAATATTACTTAAGAGAATAAAAAAGATCACTGACACTTCCTTTTTTGTCAACAGAAACATTTGTGTTCTCCAAATTAAACTGGTGGGTTTTGAAAACTGTCATAAGGAGGGCAAATGAAGAGATGGGTTTCACTGACAAGACAAACACACCTGATGGTAAGAAATGGGCACAGGCTTCCGAAAAACGATCCACTCCACGATCTCACTGCAGGGAGGAGTAGTCAGGGAACCTGTGTAGCGGTAGTAGCTCCCCAGCGACGTTGGCAGAAGCTCCCTCAGCACAAAGGGATCCAGAAAGGTCTCCTTCTCTGCAGGGAAGATTGACAAGCAGGATTACACTTTTTTTAAATGTGTCTTTAAAACAGACATCACATTGCTAGGCAGCCTAACAAGGTGTAATGGCAACAACGTATTTTATCATCTCTGTAATGAAAAATGGAAACCCCCTCCCAGGAAGGCTCTGCAAGAGCTGATGAGTGGTTTATTAAAAGAGCAGCCAAAATGCTAGTCAGCCCCATCCCAAACACAGACCCTCCTATTTTGAACGTGTGCAGGTGTGAAATGCACTTGCTACCGCACTGGTTTATGTTAGTACAGAAATAACACTGTACTCAATGGTTCCAGCACTCAGTACATGGCTCTCCAGCTTGGTTGCAGCAAGACAGATCTCAGTGGGACACAGCCTCAGTGGTCCTGTTTACTGCTGCCTGACCAAAGAGCATCGGGCAGTGTATCCATTCCATCTCTGCCAGAGGTGGAAAGCGATGCGGGAGCTGAGTCAAACCCTGAGTGGATTGCTGAGAGGGAGGAGGCAGAGCCATGCTGCTCAGCCAAACTTCTCTGGGAGCTGCCAGGCACACGGGCTGAGGAGCAGGGACACAGGGCACTGCTGAAGCTCACCGTGGTTCTCGAAGCAACATCCAAGCAGTGCTTGCTCAGGCCTGCCTGCACCCACCCACGCTGCCACTGCCAGGGTGCTGCCAGACACAGCCAATACACCACAAATAGGTTTCACAGGTAGAACTGCTACCTCTTCTCCCAAATCTGAGAAAGTCCTTCCCAGGGTCCAGCAGTCTGGGGACAAATCTTTTTTTCTCTGAGAATCTCCTTGGACAGCCTGACCTAAGCACTGGAAGCATTTACCTTCAAGTAAGAGTGACAAGCTGGTAATATTTAACACTGTGAAGAAAAATAAATAAACAAAAGGAGGGAACAGCTGCAGGCAAGGCAATTTCCCTGCCATCCCTGAGCATTTATCCTCTGCAGTTCATGTTGACTCAGAGGCTGAAGCACCCTCTCAGCCTGTGCAAGGGTGCTCACTGCCTCTGGGCAGGCTGACACGCGAGGTCTCCCAAACATCTCTATTCCTTACTTTCAATATCCTGCATGCCTCAAACAGGAGTCCACACTTGGGCAGAGGGAATTTTTCTTTCTGTCTCACCAGAGCTGCTGAGCAAACCCACTGCCACCCACTCCCTGCCCCAAAGAAGGAAGAAGCAGGTGGGCTAGTGATTGATACACACATCTTCCAGATAGGATGAAGTCTGCAGAATTCACTTCCAAAGCATCCCACAGTCTTCTAGAAATCTTGATCAAATCAGGAGTTGCCTAAACCTCTTAGCAGCAGTCTGATAATATTTTTTAACTCCACTGCTGCTGCATGATGCCAATGATACATACACTTCAGATAGCTTCTATTTTCTGCTCAATATTAACAGGTCTGTGACGTTTTCATAGCTTTTAGCATTCCAAAATATGAATAATTCTATTAAAGTCAAGGCAATACTGCAATCTCTTAGTGAACAATTCCTTTCCTTCTAATCCAAGTAGATTTCGACCACATCTGCATCTCCAAAAAGGAAACAAACAAATAATAATCCACATTTTTTCCTCATCATAGCATACCTCTGTGAGAAAAAGTGTGCTTAAATAATAAATACTAAAATATATATGATTGGCCAAAGTTCAAAGAAATTTTAATCAAGAAGTCATAATCACAGCAAAAGGTCGCATTTAATTTGACTGGCTCATTTTTATGCAGAAAAACTTGGTTAGAGAAACTAGAAACTCAGTCACAGGACTTGATTTCCAAATGTGGTACACAAACCTTGACACTGGATTTCTATTTCATAGCTGTCTCTCTCTATATCAGCACTCAGCACACAGTGAGCCACAATGGATCCAAAAGTGTGTTTGAATATGCCAACATCCCCTGCATTAACAGCCAGTGA
Organism: Aphelocoma coerulescens; assembly: GCF_041296385.1. Taxonomy (NCBI): domain Eukaryota; kingdom Metazoa; phylum Chordata; class Aves; order Passeriformes; family Corvidae; genus Aphelocoma; species Aphelocoma coerulescens. The sequence goes on along the minus strand of NC_091026.1, from coordinate 14,041,833 downwards.
CTACACATGAAAGACCTGGGAGGCAGAGGCACATTTTGAAAATGTTGCAGTTAAAATTAAGAATTTAACTATTTCTAACTTTTGTAACCTTTTAATTACATTGATGGAATCACTTAAGATGCTGGACAAATGCTTTGTGCAAAACCACAAATATGGTATCCCTTCATCAAAGGATGGCAGGAAAAGGAAGCTCATTTTATACTTCCAAGGATTTTTGTGCCATATGCTGACAATATTATATTTTAATAATTAATTGTTCATCAAAGGAAAAGATGAAGAACAGGGATGCTAAATTCAAAGTTATTCAAATTGCAAAAATGAATAATGCATGACTTTTATATTAAATACACACTGTATTAAGTAGTCTACATTTCATCCAACTCTATCTTTCATTTTTAAACATTTTGAACTACAATATGAATAATCAAGTAAAGGAAGCTTATTTAGATAGAGAAATACCTTATTTGAATGCAAACTGGAAGTATCCGACTATGATTAATTTTTGGTTATCAATTAGGGAAGGTTTTTTCCTAAGCACTTGGGAAGTATTTCTCAAGGAAAAAGTAGCTTTGCTAATACACAGTTTAAGTAGGGCAGGGTGTACTCGATCTAATTTTTCATGGCTACAAGCAACGCTCTAAGTTTTCATTAATGAATGCCAAAGATTAAAATGAAAAAATACATATAATTGGATTAAAATGACCACTAAAATAGATGATAATCAATTGATTATGCTTCCATAATGTAACACTTTTGAAAACATATCATTCTTTTGTATTGCTTGCCATCTAGATGCATGGTGCAGAGTTTTAGAAATAGGAGTCACAAAGATCTTCCCTTGAAGCTTAAAGAAAAAGGGACTTAGAAACTCTGGTATCTGCCTGCTATATCCTTCAAGAGCATATTGAAACAGTAAATGCCATGAAATTAAAGTTCCTAAGAGCTTGAGACAGTTTTGAAAATGGCATTTTGAAGTCATATAATTTTAAAGACTTCAATGTTAAATCAGTTATTGTTGTTGGTAAAACTGTAAGGAGAATAATTTCCAGGCTAGGCAAGAACATTCACTGATTATCACAGAAATATTTTATATATATATATATATATATACACACATATACATATACACATGTGTGTGTATGTATATATAGTTCACCTAAATGAAAAAGAACAAGGTTGGAAATAACAACAAACCTTTCCTCACTGTCTTTTATGACCAGCTTCTGTTTCCCTTTTACGGGCATGAACTGTGTCCAGGAGGCTGGGAACAGACTGAGTGGAGTGAGGAGTTTCTAGGAGGGAGGAAGTGGAAAAGGCTGGGAACTACATGGTTGATGAGACAGCATTTGCTGACAGGTACTAGGAAATAACTGGCAGACAAAAGCAAAAAAAGACAGCAAAGCAAATGTGTTCACCTGCAAACACCTGTGAACCACTGCAATCAATGCTGCAAAACTGACCCACATGAGCCACCTACTTGCTCTCACACATAAACCAGAGCCCTGCAATGGTTTCATCTGCTGGTCCTTGTCCTCCTCCCATCTCAGCACCTGAGCACCATAGAAATATACACAACCAGGACAGCAGAGCCCCAGAGATCTTGACCTTGAAGACAGGGTATACAGAGTATTCCTCTGGGAAAGAATAATAAACCTGCTGCTGCCACCAGTGCTCCCAGGTGATGCAGCAAAGAGCAGTATCGAAAACATCGCCCCACTAATGCAGACAGTTTTATCCACAGGTAACAAACAGCAATGCTTTGTTTACAGCACCAATGCTCAGAAAAACATGTTCACTCTAATACCTCAAAGATAAAAATAGCAAGCAGCACAGATTCATTGTTGACCATTAAAACAATGAATGTGGCATTTAAAATATTGAGTGTTCCACAGTATGAAAAGACAATATTGTATTTCAACTGTTACGTTCACAAAAAACAATTAACTGACCCAGCTGGTAACATATTTGACCTTCTGATACAATATTCACATCCACCTCTTGGGTCTGTCTCCCACAACAGCACTGTGAGAAGTCACACCCAGCAAATTCTTTGTTTGGGCTGAAAAATCTACCCAGCATTTTGTATGGGCAAAGGGCCATTTTCTGCACAACCTGACCCAAAGGCAGGGCAACTGCAAATCAGACACACTTTAAAAGCCTGACCTATTTACACTCTTTGTCAGGTCATCACCCTACTAGGTCTGAACTAATACCAAATTGTGCACAATAGTTTATTGAGCAGAGGAAAAAAACAGATCTTACACCAGATACCAGCAGTGGGTCTCCACCAACTACTGCAGTTTTCACAAGCTGGTGCCAACAAATATTATACTGAAAGAGCCATCAGTTGAACATTTCGCCTTCAAGGACTTGCTAAAAATATATTCTGTCAATCACTTGATAAAGATAGACCTAAATTTTAACCAAATCACTAGAGTAAGAGGCTTCTTGAGATACGCAGGTAAACAGCACACAATTATCTGTGATCAAAACTCTTTTAAATCTAACAGGAACTTGGATTGTACATCACAAGAAAATAACTATATGCCAAGTCCATTTATATCACATGGAATGCTTTGGGACTTTGATCATGATTTTGTGTAAGAAAACAGGAACTTGGCTGCATTGAAAACAATATCTTAAAATGAGCTTATTTCCAAATTTAACGTATGTGCAGTGCCTGATGGGTACCCAGCTACACTTTGAATAACTGAAATCTGCAATACCAATATGAAGAGCTTTGAAAATCTCCCAAATTTGTTAAACAATGTTATTGCCAATTTCATTTTCACAATGAGCCAAGACATTCTAAAGCTTCTGCATTCAAACATTTAAAAAGCAAACACACAAAATAATCAGAAGGACACCATGTTGTACACCCATTGAGCCAGAACTTCTCAGATAAAGCAGGCAGCAAAGCACAGCCAAGGACCAGACTCACGGGGGTGATTTTAAAGATGAGATTACAAACATTATATATTACTTTAACTGAAAGGATCATCAGATGAGTGCTTGCTGTGTAAATCCTGCAGGAAGAGCAGTATCTGACAGTCCACTGTACTCAGGGTAATTCTCGTCATTTACTGTGCAATTATTTTTCTCACTTTTATTTAGGTTTTTTTTAAAAAAAGAGCCTCTGCTGAGCAATGTAAGGAGCTGTAAGGACACAGAAAGCACAGCATGGCAGGGAGGAGGGGAATGAGATAATAACACAGTTGTGCAGACTAATTTAATCTGAGACAACCAGTGAGAGGTACAAAAAACCAGGAGGAAAGAATAAAAAAGGCAAGTCTCTTATTCACAGAAAACCATTTCCATGCCACGTGTTGGTCTAAAGCTTAATTTTTCTCACTCCCTTTCTTAAAAGAGCTTAGGAGGAAAAGGTTTAGCTGCAGAGAAGAGGTCTTAACACTTTAAAGAAGGAAAATGTTATTCTGAACCTTTCATGCTGAAGCAGTACTGATGCAGAGCAGCTGTTGACATTTTAGAATGGGATGAGACTTCTCCAGGTTTCACAAAACCTAACCTGAGGCAGACGTACATGAGGCTGGACAGGTAAGGAAACTAAGAAATACAGAAAAAGCACCAGTGACAGGAGGAAAAAGAAACTATGACAAAGTTTAGAGAAGAGGAGGATCCCTGGAAAAAGCTGGACCCTGGCAGATGGTAAAGTGAAGGAGAAGTGCCCAGAGGAGCATGGATTGTTCACATCTGCTTCAGCAGAGCCAGAGCAAAACCACATGTTCTCAGACTTCCTCACCCCTCTTTTCTCAGCAAACATCCCCAAAACCCACCAGCATAGCACCCAGCTCTTACTCCCTGATTTGTTCACATTCAGCATCAGCTTTAATTCTTAACTTTTAACAAGTGCAATATTTTTTTAGCTTGAATTAATTTTTTTGTGCAATCTATTAATTCTCTGTCAGCTTGCTGGTCTTTACTCAGCCGTGACCAGCACTGCTTTCTGCAGAGCAGACAGGTGAAGGACCAGAGATTTCCAACACTTCCATCATTTATTCCTTTAAATGATATAGACCCTTGCAGCTATGCACAGAGCTGCCCTACATAAAGGTGTGAACTTATCACCTCTCCTCTCATCTTCATTTCTCACTTCCCTCCTCCTCCCCTTTGCTCCACAGCAATCGTGTCCTGGCCCCTTTCACAGGGCTACTCTGACTGTGAACACAAGAACAGATCAGAAAACAAAAGCATATATCCAGTTCATCCCTGAGGAAAAAGAAATGCTCCTCCATGTTTCCTTCTCAGCTTAATGTATCGTGCTGCTCTCAGTTTGATGGCCCTTCCTTGTTCTAAATTGAGCTGCTGCTTTCTTCAAAGTTTTACTTTCAAAGATGAGGTTTCACAGTATCACATCTCACCTTCACCCCTCTCCCCCACCCTTCTTCTCTACAACCCCATGATATTTGGCATAGAAGGCAAACAGCTTGTCAGGCGGTGTTATGGTTAAAGTTCAAAACAAAAGAAAAAACCTGTCATGGTGCTAATAGTGTTTTCTTGTTATTATGCCTTCTGGTGTGATAGATCCACAGGGTAACTAACACCGTCTAGATTGCTTCCTTTTTAGTGCTGATTTATTTTAACATGTTATTCACTGATGTTTCACCTAGGACAACTGGAGAGATGTGCAACATATTTATTCTCTATCCTTTTTCATTATTAAAGCAGTTTTTTCCACTGTATTTTGGTAGGTTCTCCCCAGCAAGCTCAGAAACTTTAGCAGTCACTTGCCTGACCACTTCTGGCCCATTTGAAGGGAGATCCAAGACTAAGTCTGTTCCATGCTAGGTTCCAGTTATAGCTTTTAAAGACTTTTTTCAAAGCTCCTTTTTAAATCAACAAAGGTTCCTCTCCTCCCATCACCCCACCTCATGTTCACAAACAAGCAACACATGCCACTGACTTGCTTTGTACCTAAGCTTTTGATCTGGTAGCACTTTGATTTTCAGAGCTCACATATGACAAGGAAGGGAATAAGAGCCTCATTTTTGTGACATTGAGCCTTTTCTGCTGTGGTAATTTATTTGTGCTCTGCTAATAATTTTCTGCTGATCCGTGTAGATACTTGATGACAGCCACAGAGAACAGGACAGAGTGATAAAAACATAGTTTCCATCACCTTGAAATCTTTTCCAGGGGCCTGGGGTAGTGTGGGCTGCTGTCCCCTCTGACAACACTTTGCCTGCACAGTAAAGTGGGACTGTGGCACTGTGCAGAGCACCTGTGCCAGGCTGGGAAAAGGTGAATGTCACACAGCCTCCTGTTGCAGCAGGGATTTCTGCAACGTGTATAGACAGCGAGGCCTGTAGAAAAGAAACAGGGACTGATTCTTGGTAGATGTTTCAGAGATCTTTATTTTCCAGCTGCACGGCCGGGGGACTGCCGAAGAACTCCGCAATCACAGGACCAGAGGGTCCTCCCCACACAGGGGAACACAAAACAACCAACAGGGAACAGGATTGACCAGGGAGTAGGGAAACCCTGTAGGCCCTGCCTCTACTCCAGGGTCCCCTCCTCTCAGACCCCATGCCAGGGGGAGGAACCCCAATAGCCTCCAGCACTGGGTGCCACCCCAGGACTGACATCAGGGAAGAAGGCTCATTTTAATGCCTTGCAGGCAGCTGGTAAAAACAAGGAAAAGGCTTCTCTAAGAGACTTACATACAAAATGGTACCAAAAAGGTCAAATCAAAGACAGCAAATGTGGGAAAAGCAATGTTTCTGTGCAATAGCTCCATCCTGCCAGGTGTTCCTCTGAGACCTTGATGGAATGTGTGGCAGACAAAAGCTTTCGTAGCCATTTTAATGCAAATCAACTGTATAACACAACCTGGTATTTCACAGTCCCCTATTCCCACAAGGGCACAATCATTCTCTCTGAGGCCTCACCAGATGCCTCAGCCCTCGAACAAGAGTAGCTCCTTCCTGCCCTGTCATTCTCAGCATCACGAAGAAGGAAGAGGAGCAGAGAAGGGCTCAGGGCAGGGCACCCAGCCAAGCACATCGGCAGCAAAATGGGCAGAAGAGTCAGATGCGCAGCACCAAGACTGCCCCATTTGTGGTGCAAGCACAGCCAGGCACCAGTAACTTTTTTACCTATGATCCAGCTTCAATTAACAACATGCATCATCCATCCCACCAGAACCAGCATTGCTGATGACCCTTCCCACCAGCTTTCATGATAAGAGCATTTGTAGAGGAGCTAAAAAAGGCCCCCAGCAATCAGAGCTGAAAGACACTGGCAAGTCAGCATCAGAAAATCCAAATTCCAACTGCTTGTACCCCATCCCTTTTCCAGGGAGGGCTGCCCAGTCCCAGCTGTCAGTCCTGGCTGGGCTCCGTGGCAGACATGCTTGCCACGTGCCCTGTGGCAGGAAAAGCAGGAGTGAGAAGAGCAGGCACCTGGCTGGCGGGAGGTGTGACAAATCCTTGGCAGAGCACAAAACCAAAAGCAATTTTAAAATCAGCAACAAGCATTTGACAGGTCCTGTGAGAGCCTCCTTGGCGTTCCTGTGCTGCTCTTTGAGGGCGGATGCAGGAGTTGGGAAGCGGTGTAGGAACATCCTGTTCTGCAGGAAGAACATGGTGCAAACCCCAAAGCCTTATCATAGATACATCAGTATGTTGTTTGGTACACCATGGTTCCCCTTCCAGCTAAGAAACTTTATATGGTTGCTCATGTAAAATTAAGTTTAATGTGGCATTAAGATTTTACAAAACTCTGCCTGGAGATGAGGAAACAGTCAACTAAGTAGCAACTATTCCTGTATTGATTTTTATGTGTATGTTTCTCTATCATTGTTACTAAGCTGGTGACACCGTGAAGGGCACAATTATTTATGTTCCATTGAATTAGTAAGTAATTCAAAACCCTGATGAAATATCAAGCAAAAATTGCTTTTGCTTCTACAGAAATACTTCTGACTTTGGAAATATCCCTGGAAGAGCAATGTAAAAATACAAGAATTCACAGAAAAAAAGGATACAAAAAAATTTTTAAAAACCCAGCTCATCACTCATGAGTACCATCTCTCTATCTACCTGAGTGTCACCAGATCTGTCACCATTATGAGGACAGGCCAGTGTGGGAGCCCTGTAGAGTGTGGTGCAGAGTGGAGTCCCCATACAGGACCAGGCCTTCTAGTAAATGCCAAAACAAGGATGATGAGGGTTTGTGTGTGTGTGTGTCATTCCCATGTTGAAAACTGAATGCATGAGAGGAAGGAGTGACTGTTCAGCACAACCCAGGAAACACGCTCTGCCAGATGGAGGGAGGGGGACAAGAAAACTTCAACATTTGTATGTATTCTTAATTTTTACATTATATGTATGTACCTCTGTATTGTGACAACCCCCTAAAACCAACAGGGTAATGGAAATATTATAAAATGCAAAGAAACGTAAGGTTTCAGTTTTGCCTCCTTTTGTTGGATCCCTACTTGATCCAACGACTCGATTCAAAAGCCGCAAGAGTTTTCCACTGTATTTCAGCCAAAAAGTCTGTGTTGCCTTAGGGTCCCAGTTGAATACAGCCAAATGGAAGGCAGGAAGAAGCTTTTCAGATAAATTCATAAAACTATGCTCATGTAAGATGTAAGTAAATCGCATCAAGAAAAGAAATGAGAGCATCTGGAATAAAACCCTCACATCTTTACTATTATTCTATATAATAACATTAAAAGAGAGATATGATACAACAATTCTTCACTGAAGCGTTCTAGCAATATTTAAGTTAAAGAGAATGAGCTCTTTCAACAACTGCTCTGCAGGAGGAAATTCCCTTACTCTAACCACCAAAAGAGCCTTAGAAAAGGCCTTTAATCAGGGCCTTTGAAACAGGAAGGAAAGCATGATTTTCCTCTTTTTCTTCCTTAATGTTTTGAAAAGGAAACAAGCTACTGAAATATGTCAAGTGGTTTCCTTTACTTGAAACACTAGCAGACCTCTGTGCATTGTGTGCAAAACAAAAATAAATGCCTTTTATCCACCCAGATTTTGCTGTGGGTAAGACAGTACAGAGATGGACTGATCATTATGTGGTCAGGGAATCACAGCCTCGGGACCAAGTCACATCCTACCCAAACAATTAATTTTGGGAATGGAATAATCCTCTTAGGAGACACTGGTGTGATTATCAAGGAGTGGCTGTTTTATCTTCAAGGAGCAAGAGAGGGAGCAGAAAAACCTGATGAGGTGGCTAAAACACTGTGTGCTGGCAGGGGGTTGGGAGTCTTGGAACAGAAAGTAGATAAAGAACAAAACTAAAAAGAGATCCCAGTCCAGTTAAACGGCAGCTTGGCTGCACTGTCAAATTAAACAGACACTGAAAAAAACCTTGCAGCCTAATGCATCCCAGTGTTGCTTTTGCTGGCCTGTTTTGTTACCCAGTGGGAGCGAGGTAATAACTTCTATTTTTGTGGAAAACAGCACCAGTTTTTCAGCTCAGTGTGTTGTTTTTATTTCATGGCAGAACACTGCAATTTATAAGCAGCAAAACCTAAGGAAAATTCTCTAAATGAAGGACTTTATGGCATGTTATCATTTAACCCGTTTTTCACTGTGTTTGGATTTATTGGCCTTCCCAGTTGCAATGTTAAATGATTCTGAAAGTAGAACAATTAATCCAAAATCCTATTTGTTTTAATTTAACACTGTCAACTAGTTTTAGGTTTGCAGTCAAGAGAAAAAAAGTGCCTGTTAAGCTCTACAGCAGCAGCTAATGTCTAAAGACAATCCTTAGAAAAGGTGCAAAGCTGTTTTATCACAGCACTATAGATGGAACGGAAATTTATTATTGTACTGAGCACCATTCCAGTAGGTGCCTTTTGAATTACAATGAGATTATTAAAACTTTACAAATCATTATTTTAAAACCTGACAAGAGTACTTTGGGAACTAGAGCATCTTGATGTCATTGCTGATGATGCATTACCTGTGGTAAGGCTTCAGGAAAATTCCTAAGTAAAAAATCGGTTATAAAAGTATAAAATATATTAATATTTATTTCAGTACCTGCTGTAAGTTCAAGGATAATAGGTATATGCATCAGAACAGCTGAATGATCGTATTTATGCCAGCATTAGAAAGATGTTCATCTGCTGCAAAGTTTAATTAATTTTCATAGATAGTTAATTTTCTGTTTCATTATCAGCTCCCTAAATTTGAAAGACAAATAATTTATAAACAAATAGAAACTTCAGAGAGGTGTAGTTTTAGAGCAAACAGAAGATAAATAACAGAGTGAAGTATCCAGGCTGCCTTCGAAGTTCTAATACGAATGATAGATTGCAGAAAGTTGTGATTGATAACTTATGCATTCTGGAGCACTGACTGAAAAGAAACAAATTGTTTACTGCTCACCCCAACCCATTCTCAGGTAACAAATGACTCTGATCTTTACCAATCAAATAATTGCTGTGATGCCCTTAAACATCGGTGAATGAGGAATGTGTGGGCTCATCGTGTCCTTCCAGGGGTGACCTGATCCCTTAAGGACAATATTCCCGCCCCTCTCCCCCTCCCAACAGGTAGAAAGTTTAAGTAGCTACTTACCATGATGTACAACACCCTTCAATCCATGGATAATGGGATCCAGTGCTGAATTGTCCCTCTGACTGACCTACATGCAAAGGATACAGCATTGGTTACATCTACTCTGGCATCAGGCAGAACAGTCTCAGTTTAATCTTCTAAAGAGAAAAAAAAAGATGTTATCTAACAAGCTGCTTAGTACTCAAATTTACAGTGGATCTTCACCAAATGCCAAAGGGATATGGTGTAAAAAAATAAAGTGAGGAAGGTTAAATTAAAAAAAAAGCGCATCCTCTGCATTCTTTAAAACATTAACCACATTATCAGCCCTGCAAAGCCTAAAAACACAGGGCTGATTTTTCTCCATCTACTTCTGCCTTCATAGAGGAAAACTGCTTCATAGAAGAAGTCATCTCAGACCAGTTCATTCCTTACCCACATGGCCATAAATCTGGTGCTGCCACTGCAGTCAGTGAAGCTGGACCACTTTCAGCCCTAATGGAGTTGGGCCTTGGCATCTCATTGCTATTAATATTTTTAAGTTTATTTCATTTAGTGTCACTTGGACAAAGGAAAGGCAATAAAGCTCTCTGAGAGGACCTAGAAAAAAATCATCAATTTTTGACAGTGCAACTGCCTGCACTGCCAGACCAAAACCTGCAACATTCCTTCTGTCACTCAGAAATTCCCACATCTTCCTCAACAGTGAGATCCAGCAGCAGAGGAGAGAAAGGCAGCAGGAAGGATTAACCCTGTTGAGCTCCATGACTTCCAAATTAAATCCGTCACTTCAGTCACTTACTTGCCCACAGCCAAGGAATTTACAACCAATAATGCAATTTTTTTTTTTTTAACCTTTTGCCTCTTCAGAGGTATTGAAGGAATAACTCACAGTTTCTGTGAACTTGTTCCATTATTTAAGGTATTTGCCAATTTACTTTTGGGAGATAAATACTGCCATGTATCTTACTGATGGGGTACATTCTTCCTTTTTTTCCCACCAGTCAGCTTCAGAACTTGAGCAATATTGATAATTTCTGGATGGACAGCTCCTAATGGGCAACATATGAGATGCAAAAGAGCTGTTTTGTATTTTACTGCTTGCTGATGACCTCCATGTCATGAGGAAAAACAGAGTTTAATCACATTATGGCTGTGTATTAATGTATTTGGAAAGGACTGGAGACAAAAGAAGAAAACCCTGAGAAAGGGAACACACTGATGTGTGAAGGGCAGAACCAGCTTGGAGCTGTTCCTAGGAGGAGGACATCAGTGACCACAGCACGTCCAAAAAAAGTGCTGTAAAAATATCACAAATTTTAATGGTCTGACAAGAAAACTGGAGTCCACTGCCCAAGTTTTGCAAGCACAAGCACCTCTCATCTTGTCCCTCTTCCCCATAACTAATTAGGAATCTTAGAAACCTCATTATCTTCTCAGCCAACTGCATAGAGATAAACCACAACAAACCACTTTTCTGTTTTCTGTTTACTTGCCCTTTGAACTACTTTGCTGTGTTCAGGACACATTCTCATTCACTTCTCTAGAGACAAAATGGTTTGGTGTTGTAAATGGAAATTGAAAATCCTTTCCTCATCACAGTACCCCAGAACTTGCAATGATCATCTAGGGCAAGAAATGCAATAAAATTATCAAAGCAGCAAAAGCAGCTTTGAAATATATATAGCTCAGATGTTACTGGACCATAACACCACTAGCCCTGAAGGCTGCAAGCTCTTTGAAGCGTGAACTTTTATATGCCCAAAGGGGTGCTCTGTACACTTTGGATCTTGTATAAATAATAATCACAGGACAGTGGACCCAATGACGCACTTTGTAGGTTCTGTCTGGCATCTGACGAATCAAAAAGAAACACTAAAAACACAGAGCCTGTTGTGAGACACATTCCTGCATCTTTTCCATTTATCCAGGTTTCTCTCACCATGGGCACCATTGAAAAATAAATCATTAAAATGCTACCAGCATTTAAGTACAAGAATGCAAGAAAATCTTGCTCTGGACTTTAACAATGTTTTAGTTATCGCTGCCTAACCATAAGTGGTAAAGAGTTTTATTTTGTTTACTTTGGTTTTATTTCTGGTGACAGCTGCAATCAGTTTGAAGAAAGCAAATAGACAGAAAGAATCATAAAGGTTAGAACTCTTCCTTTTGGGATTTTGTGTCAAAGTAGATCAATCACTAACCTCAGCCCTGGCAGCGCCCCTTTAATCTGCTGAGGTGGTGTGGCTGTATAGCTCCAGCCATGCAGCGTCTCTGATATTCTGCCAATGTGCTGTGTTCTTCAACAGCACAAAACCAACAGGCATGGGATTTTTATGGAGGCTGGAAGGCAAATGCTCCATGCACCTGTAATCTTGTTTCCTCCAGGGGTATGGGGAGTGGGATCTCATGTTTCTTTAAAAAATATATTCAAACAAGTACCACTCGCAGAGATGTCAGTTCAGACCTGCATGGGATAAAGCTTTCTTTCCCTTCCAGATGCTTTCCCTCTTTTTACCTTCCATTCATACACAGTTCTCTCATACTCCAGTACAGCTGTTTCAGGATCTTGGCAAGACCAGTAGAAAAGTGTCCAAAAGTTTTCTCATTTTGTGGAAGGGTTCGGACTTCAGAACAGAAGTTTTGTTACATTTTTTTCTTCTTCAAATTCTAAAACAACCCAAAAAACGCACCTTGAATTTCATCTCTCTTTCTCTCTCTTTATTTTTTCACTTCTCTGTATCCTTTTTCTGCCCGTGTTCCAAGAGGAAAGGAGGTTTCCGAAACCCAAAATGTCAAGTTCTATCCCCATTGCTGTATGTCTCTGGTTTAACTGGCCTTCAGCTACCATGCTGGTTGAGATCAGAGATTCACCCATAGAAGAATCCTGTCTCTGAGAACAGCTGATACTTAAAAGAAAGAAGGGCAGAAAAAAAAGTGAAAGGAAAAAAGGACAAAAATCTCTAGAATAAGAAGTGCCCTTCTGACCTACTTTATTAGTCCATGTCATGAAGCTTGAGCTTATATCCTCCTACAAACTGTTTCTAACTTTCTTTGTTATATGGGTTCCAGACATGTATTTTTTTATCTTATGAACATATCCTGAAGGAAAACAGCAATGAATTCTTCAGATTGACTTTACATTCCACATTTCTGCTGATACCTTGGAGAATTAGAGAAAGATCACACATCTGTAACTGGATCTGGGCGCTTTGGCTTCACCCAGCATATGCCTACCTAAGCTGGGCAAAGCTTTTCTTTTCCTGTGAGTGAAGAGCCATGAGTTTCCCCCTACTTCTTCAAGATCTTACTGGAAGAAACACCAAGAATGACAATTTCTCAAGCCACAGGAATTCCAGGCACAAACACAAGCCTATGATGATGCAGAGTGAGTATTAACAGACAGATGGAAAAGCATCCTGAAATTACCCTAAAATAGCCACAGTACCACTACTACAAATGTTGTTTCCTGTACAAGATGTTTTTGCTCAAGACTGACTAACACTGTATAGGTCTGCAGTAAACAGATTAAATAATGCTTGTGTGCATCATTTATAATTGAAAAATGCCTGTAATCCTCTTGAGCAGAAATGAATAGGTAACTATCATGCTAAGCGCAATGGAAAAACAAACACAGAGATATCATTAAGCAGTTTCCTGTGCTAACAGAGCTCTCACCACAGGGTAAATATGGGATGAACATGACATGAAGAAGCAAAATCTCTTGTTTATTGTACCCTTTGGGTGACTTCAATACCTGGTACACATGCCATTCTGAATAGAAAGAGTGGCTTGATGTTAATGCAATAAACAAACCAAATATTTGCAATATGGGAAAAGGCAAGGCACAAGTGACCCCATTCTGCAGTCATAAACCAGCTATGTTCTTCCCATGAAGTCATGGTGAAAATCATACTCTAGACAGGTTAGATTAACTTACAGCTCCTGCATCTGATGCAGGGACTGAGAAATTACTCCTTCTTCAGTGAACAAGGCTGATCAGTCATGAACTCTATTGACAGCAGGGTTAACACCTCTCAGCAGCCCAGTGTGCTGTCCCTGTGCTTGAAAGCGCTGTTTCTACAGCTGTACCCTTGAAGGCAGGCCAGGGAGCTCAGCCCCTACTCAGGATAACATTAATACTCCAAAGAGAACAGTTCCAGCGACTGAGCAGAGCAGGAATGTGACCAGAGGACAGACCAGAGAACCTCAGCCAGGCTGACCATGCTAGTACAGCCACCAAGCTCAGCATGTCCTCATGAGTTAAAAAACACCAACCCATTCTCATTCTCTATCACTCACTGTAGAGCAGCCAAAGCTCTCTGTTCACCTGATTATTTTATAGGACAAACTCAGAACCTCCTGAAGACACTGATTTATCAAAACTCAGAAGACTTGTAAAGTGTTAAAATCTATACCATAAAATCCATATACCACATGCTATAAAATTAAAGCCATATGCTAAAGTAAGGTAAGTAATCCATGACCTGTCCTTCTGGTGGAAGCAGTTCTATAAATCTGAAAAAAAGGATCTCAGCAAAAATACTGATCTTATCATGCTTATTTTAGAAACACTGAAAAGTAAAAACAGGGAAACCCCCAAATACACACTGAGGAAGTTAGAGAGACCACACAGCAACACCAGACCTTAACTCTAAGACCCTTGACCAAAAGGCCAGACACCCCTCAGTGTCCAAAGCTCCAGGCAGCCTCTCTGAAACCCAGATTATCTTCCCACCAACCAAGGAGGTCTGGAGGGAGCACCACAAAGCCCTCTAATGATCACTGGTACCATCTACCTTGTGAGAAGTAGGCGAATATTAATTATTTGAACAAATCAGGAGTAAGGAATACATTTTCCTTTTAAAAATAAGTTTCAATAGATGTTGTGTGGAAGAAAAGGGTGTGGAGAAAAACGAACTGAAGAAAACCCACCTATTTGGGTTGATATACAAATAAAAAAATTGGGTTGAAAATAGAAATTTCTCTTTCATTTCCACCTTAAAAATATCTGGCATTTAGACATTAAACTGTCATACATTTGCAGCAACTGCTTTCAAGCTCATTAAATGGGCTCACAGACAGTATTGCAAAGCACCTCAAAGTGAAGGAGAATGCCACAGACGCCTATATTGAAAGGTGAAATGACATGCATTCTGTGCAAGGCAGAGGAAAATGAATGGCAACAATTTTGTGATACAGTACCTGTGCCTTTCCCCTCCGAATAGTCATATAATTTACTTTTCTCTCCCACTGCAACATTTGGCCCTTGACTTGGAAACTAAATCTTCAATCGATCAAGCCTTACCCATCTGCTAAGTAAAATGGCCAAGAAAATCTGCATGCCTTGAATTCGATATAGCCAGCTGTTCCCAGAGTGCTGAGCATTAACATCCAGAGACCATCCTCTCATGCTGCAAAGGACGGTGTCTGCCAAGGATGAATGACTTCATACTTAACCATGGCAGCTGAAGCCAGTGACAATGGCTGACATAGAAGGATGCCAATATTATATTCCCCCAATCATGTGTCTTCAGCTCCTATACAGCCTGCAGTTAAGATATACAACTCACTCCCCAAAAACCTAAGTCTCCAAGCACTCTGTACAAACAACGAAGAAGAAAAAGAAAACTATTATAAATTAACTAGGTTGCAGAGATTAAATTTTCCTGTAGGGTTTCAGGACAATCACCATGGTTAAACAATTTATTCTTCTATCAGCTCAGTGGTGTTGGACAGATGCCAGTCCCAAATCTCTATGGGAAAGGACCTGATTTTCAGTGGTTTAGAACAGAAATTAGAGGAATCCCATTAATGCAAACACTGCACCACACAGTATGTATTTTAACATCACAGAAACAGGATTTAAAGAATCCAAGATAATCACTATCAAAAGAAACATTCTTCTCTCAGTAAAGGGAAAGCACTAGGGATATTGCTTGTGAAGCTCTTCAAATCCGTGTCTTTGGGGCCAAATAATTTCAGGGCTAGCTATCAGCTTGGGTATGCCCTACTCCCAATCCTTCTGAACAACAATGGTTTAACCTGCATCAGCCTGCAGCACTTGGAAAGGACATCCTGGCCTTGTGGTCCACACCCTTCTGCTCTGTACTAACTCTATTGTCCCACCTCTTGCTTCTCTCCCTTTTGAAGCCCACACTGTAAAATCTGACTGTGTATAAATATCTGTGTCTTAAACATTACTGAATAAAAGGAAGTGAAAGATTTCAGCCGGATCTGGAATGTGGATGAACAGATATGAAAAGTTTACATGTGCTTTGCTTTGAAATAAAGTAGGAAATATTTATCTGGAGCTTTCCGGGAGAACTGATGGGTGAGAAGGGATACTGGTTGACACAACAGCACACTGAGCTATCTGTGAAGCCAAAAAAATGCTTACAGAGCTCCCGACATAGTGATAAGCTAGATTTGGTGCTCTAAGTTTTTCACCTTCACAAGCACTAAATGATCCAAGAATGATATATTCCTGCTCCTCCACAGACGATATTTTCTTCCATCTCCCCCATATAAGCTATAATTACACATCTCCCATATGAGCTGATGCAAAAGGACAAATCTGGCCAAAAGCCTGCAGCCTGACAGAGGTGAGCAGGGAGGCAGAAGGCATTTGCTGTGTAATGAATGGACTGCCCAAAGTCAGTATCCTGCAGAATACATTTGTAAGGGAAAACAAGAAATGGGAACAGCCCCCTCAATACTTCAAGTTTCTACTCATGCGTAGAATCAGAGAGAATAACAGGTACCCAGGCAAGATGTGGCACTGAACCTTATGGTGGCACATGCACTATTTCACACAGATATTACCATGACCTTTGATTTCTATAAAAATGTGCATTAGAGCTGATTTTGCCTTTGCCTACAGCAACTGGTTTCGGGTTTAGGGATTTGAAGGCAAACTCTGTTGCATTAAATTTGGGTTTTGGCCTTCAGGTATCCTGCTATGAATGAAAATATACTGAAGTCATAGAGGTGCATATGCTGGAGAAGGGGGTGTTCCTAAATGTCTCATTCACTATGTTGTTTGAAGAGAAGGGAAAAAAAAAAGTTAATGAGTCTTCCAATGATTATTTTAAATAGAGTAATGGGTGTGCATTGATCCTTCTAGCTAATTCCACTTAGAATAATACATCATTCTGACCGAAATCTTGCTGGTGATATATTAACTTCATATTTTACTACAGCTTTGGAGGGTATCTACTAGCAGGGTATATTAACTAGCAGTGCCAAAGAGGAAGCTGCATTTTTTCCTTTACTTTTTTGAAGTCCAAAATGGTTTTAAAAGCTATTGAACTAACTTTGGGGTCAGGTGTTCTGGCTGTCCCTCATCTTTGGTTGAGCACAATGAAACTGTTTGCAACCACTGCTCCTCACAGCCTTTAACTCAGCCCCAACATCACTTTGTACCTGCTGCCTCTGGACCTGAGTTAGTTACAGACATCCTGGGACAAGGATGGGACAAACTAGGTTATAGATCAGCAACTTCCCCTATCATTATATCCAGTAGGAATGCTTGAAAACACAAGCAGCATAAATAGTCACTTTTACCACAGGCTGGCTGAAATACCAGTGTCATAAAAAGAGCAAAGCACTGGCTACCAGAGAAGAACATTGAGCAGAATCTGTGTTGGTGCAATGTCCTGACACAAGAGACTGTCTCAAAAAAAGCGCAAGACCATGAAACTCCGAGGTAGAGTTAAGTCTGCTTAATAACTCAGCTCAGAGTGCTCTGTGTTTGTGCACACTGAGTTCCTTTGTTAGCAGAGAGGAACACTGATCGTGCATTGTGACGATCAGCAGCAGCTGATTGGAACACCAGGCTGAGGAACATGCTGCATCTCCCCCTCCACAGCATTTCCTCCATTCACTGTCACAAGATTTGCAATCAGCACCATGGTAAGAAACAACAATATTTTCCTTTCTTTTTGTAAGGCACTCTTTTGATCAAACTTTGACTTACTCCACTGCTTAATTAATTAATTAATACAATATTAATTAATTAATTTCCCCAAAGCATTCTTGCACAAATGCAGCTAATTTACTGCAAGTCAATAGCACATTCAATTAACAAATTACTGAAAGATTTTAATACACATATATCTAAGGAAAAACAAAAAATATGTACAGCCCAAAAGCACAATCCGATTAGAGCAATAGAATATCTCAGATACAAAGTTCTGTAAAAGACAAAAATGTAATTTCAACACAGAGGAGAGGCAGCTTCAGTGGCAGCTTCTCAAAGCTGGGAAAGCTTGATTGATAGACTTTACCATCTGCAGCTGCACAAAAAAGGGCTACAGTAGCTGCAAGTTTATTTAAAGCAATTTCAGTGCACTGAGCCTACTTGTTCTTTGAGAAAATAATATGATTTCTTCATAGAGCATAGAGTCTACTTATTTAAGCAGCAGTGTGCAAGATCTCTCAATCCTACCAGCAGTTCATCTGGAAAAATGACACACCAGGGGGTAACATTTTATCAGGATGGAGGCTATTTGATAAAAACTGCCATCAGTTATAAGCTGTTCTCATCATCTGAGTTTAAAAAAAAAAATTTAAAAGGGTTAAAAAAAAAAAAAAAGAGTTGGGCCTCTTTTAGAGTTTTTGCAATTTGCTCAATTTACAGTTTTTAGGTAAAAATAATCATTTTGACCTAAGTAGGGAGGAAAACAAAATGGTGTAATGAAAAAATATAACAAGCACTACAGCCAGATCATCTTACAACACCCACTCCTTGATGTACAGCTTCACACATTTGGAGAGGCTAAACTCAAAACTGTGAAACCACAAATGGAAGCTAGCTCTCATTTTCTTCTGCTCCTGGCTTGAATTTGGTACAAAATTGTGTAAGTGAGGAAAAAATATCTCCAGCTTTTTTTTTTTTTTTTTTTTTTTTTTTTTTTTTTTTTTTTATGAAAATAAAGCAATGAAGTCTGATGGCTAAACAGGAAAATTTCCTGGGCAAAATGCAAAGGCTGGAAAGGAACAGCTCAGATGGACATCTGGAACTCCAGTATTTTGCAAAGGTTTAATTTAATTGCTCCAGCTAAGCTTGCCTGGGATGCAGCAGAGATTTCCAGCCTTTCTCTCTTTTCCAGCCAACACAAAGAATCTTGATGAGAGGGGTCACATCAATCACTCCCTTAAAATGAAGAAAAGGAATCATCTCAGCTACCCAGCATCTTTCATTCATTCTACAAGAAAAGTCCTGTCTTCTTCTCTCCCAGCACAGCCCTGGGCTCCCTCCAGCCAGAGAGTACAGATGACTCAAGCCAGCATCTATGAGTCACACAGAGGATGCAGAAATGTCAATTAAGTTACACAGTCACTTCCCTAATGACAACCACACCTCAGTTCAGAATTAAATTAGAAATCCAGTGAATACAAATTATTGTAGGGCAGATTTTTTTTTTTTTTTTTGATCTTATGCTTTGAAAAATCAAATTCCAACACAGTTTGTTTGCTGTGCCTTTTATCTCATTTCTAAGGAGGTTGGTGTGAACTGGCCTCCCAAAACTGCAGCAGGAATTTTTTGCTACACCAAACTCCCCATTTCTAATGCAGCAGCCATTGGCTGGGAGGGCTCTCAGGCTTACAGGCATCTTTGTGGTACAAGGACAAAATGTTAAACCACTGCTTTTCATTAATACCTTCCAGCACAAAAGGACAACTATGATGCAGTCTTGTATTTGTAATTTTCTTTCAAGCAAGTTCTTCCATATTTACATATATTTTTGTAAATTTGCAGTATCGTATAGTCCTTGCAGGTGTGTGCAGCTTTGCAAAATACTAAGAATGTGCACAGCTCGGTGCTCATAGTACCTAAAGCAGAATGCACCTACTAATCCCCAGAGTTTCCTCACTTCTGCCTCCACTTTTATGCCTGAGTTGCCTCCCTCTCCCATCACCCACCTGCTACATCCTCCTCACTGTCTCCTTCCACCCAGTGAGCTGTTTCTGTCTCCTCAAATGTTACAGCATCCTCCCTTCCCAAACTGTTCCACATACCCCCTTAAGCATCCTTCCACAGCTCTCCCACCTTTTCCTCTCCACCTCCTGCCTCTCCAAGGAAGTTCCTCTGCTCTTCCACCCCCTGAGATGTTCATGGAGACAGGAGAAAGAAGCAGGTTTGGCTACTATGTTGCTTTTGCTCAGCCTGGTTTTTGGTATTGGGGGCCACAGAGGTGTCTCCTGTGAGAAGCTGCTGGAAGCTTCCACCATGTCCGGCAGAGCCAATCCCTGATGGCTCTGAAGATGGACATGGCACTGGCCAAAGCTGGGCCAATTAGAGATGATGGGAATGCTTCTGTGATAACATACTTAAGAGGAAAATCAAAACTAAGTGGGGGCAGTTTTTCTGGCCAGAGAAGAGGAGGAGGTGAGAACATGTGAGGGAAACAACATGGAGACACCAAGGTCAGTGGAGAAGGAGGGACAGGAGGTGCTCCAGGTGCCGGAGATGAGATTCCTCTGCAGGCCATGGTGAGGACCATGGTGAAGCAGCTGTGCCCCTGCAGCCTGTGGGGATCCCTGGGGGATGCAGAGATCCATCCACAGCCCATGGGGATCCACAGGGGATGCAGAGATCCATCCACAGCCCATGGGGATCCCCGGGGGATGCAGAGATCCATCCACAGCCCATGGGGATCCCCGGGGGATGCAGAGATCCATCCACAGCCCTTGGGGATCCACGGGGGATGCAGAGATCCATCCACAGCCCATGGGGGAGGTGCCCGTGCCAGAGCAGGTGGGTGCCTGGAGCAGGTTGTGATCCAGTGGGAGACCCGGTGGAGAGAGGGGGCCCTGCTTCCAGGCTGGAGCAGCCTGTCCTTGGAGGACAGCACCCCGTGAAGAGTGACCCACACCCAGCAGTTCTGGGAGGACTGTTTGCCTGTGGGAGGGACTCACGTTTCAGCAGTTTGGGGAGGACTGCTGCTCGTGGGATTTGGAGCCACGCTGGAGAAGTTCACAGGGAACTGTCTCCTGTGGGAGGGACCCCACGGTCTCACAGGGAAGGACTCCCCTCCCTGAGCAGTGGGAAAAAACCTCGGGTGATGAACTGACCAAACCCCCATGCCCTGTCTCCCTGCGCTGTCGGTGGGAAGGAGGGAGGGGCTGGGGGAAGAAAAGGTGCTTTAAGGGCTTGTGTTACTTCTCATTATCCTCCTCTAACTCTGTTAGTAATACATTCACTTTGTACCTTTAAGTTGAGCCTGTTTTGCCCTTGGAGTGTTTTCTCCCAGTCCTTAACTCATGAATGCTTCCTTAATGTTTTTCTCTCCTCTGCCCAGCTGTGGCAGGGAAGGGTGAGTGGGAGGTTTTTGTGGTTGCCTGGCATTTGGCCAGCATCTAACCACGACAGCTACCGAGGATGGTCAGTGGGTTTGTCCAGGGGAAACCTGGATGCCAGCAGACAGGGTCCCAAGCGTACCAGCTCCAGGACTGCCAAGGGCTCCAGAGCCAGTGGGAATGAAGTGTGGGTGCACCAAGAGCCAGTCACAGGGCTGTCACTGGGCAGTCATAGCAGTAGAACTCCAAGAAGCAGGTGAGAGAAATGACACAGTCCATCTCAGTCTTCTTCAAGCCACTGAATTAAGAGTGGCAGGATCTGGCCTGCATTTTTTTTTCTCAGCTGCTTCTAAACTGCTCAAGTTCCTGCAGCAACAGAAGAACAGCTCAACCCCTCTGTTTCACCTGGTGTAACACTAGACAAAACCAGTGAGGATCATATGTCAAGATGTTTACTTTTCACTTGGTTAGCATGACCCAACAACTCACTCAGTTCCTTAAAAAAAAAACATTTCAACAAGTATCATGGCTCATGTTTAGAAGAAATGGGGAAATTTTGTGCAGACAAACAGCACTTAGAACACAAGTGCATTAAAAGCCTGGCAAACATTCAGTTTGTGGCAGCAGTTTCTTCCTCTTGAAATACAAAGAAATACAAAAACTAACATGACGTGTGCTTGTTTCAAGATGTTCTACATTTCAGCAGTGGCAAAGTGAATGCTATTCAATCACAGTGATAGTCTTAAAGCCACAGAACTCCTCAGGATGCTCTAGCCTTCATGCCTCTGCTCCACAGGCTTCTTATGGCTTTCCTGTGCTCCTGTGGCGCATGACCCATCTATGGAGGGCATTTTCAAGCTCTGTCTCTGGTCAGGAAGCCCTCCTCCTACAATGGGTATAACTTCAAAATTACCAAAATCTAAAAATCTCAGGGAAAGTTACGAGAAAAGAAATAAAATACAACTGAACAAGATTTAAAACGAAACTTAAAACGGGGTTAGAACAAAAGGTGCTCTTTGAACAAGTCTAGCCTGACACAGAAGGGTGAAGATTTTTCCTGCAGGTGAATGTACACAGGAATGCTCTCAGGAAGATTCTTCCATCTCCTCTCCTCCTCTCTGAATCTGCTCGCCAGAAAACCTGGCTATTAATTTGAGGTGTTTCCTTATGTTTCCTTATTCTTTTTTCTTTCTTCTCACACCCAGCACTGTAACTCCTGGCTGTCCACAGCTCATGAACACTGGTTATGATCTGATCACCCGTGCTGTGGTAGGTCAGCTGGACCATCCAGGCTCCTGGCACATGCTTTGCCACAGCCCCAGTTTTGGTGTCGACCTCTAGAAAAGTCTCTTATCTCTCTTAAAACCTGTCAGGCTGCATGGTCTCTTGATGTCACCACCCTCATACAACCACCTGCAACTGACACCACAACCTGCATTAGGTTTTCCCCTGCCAAAAGCCTGATTGGAATGGAGGGAGCTAAAGAGCCAACACTCTGGGAAGGCAATCCACAGAGGACTGGCACTGAGGGAGACCTTCACTGCCACCAGGCTGCACAGCCAATCCTATCCAAAATGCATGAGACACAACACAGTCAGAATTCCAGCCCAGCTGTAACAAGCACACAAGGAGCATGGCACTGCTGGCTGCTGTGAGGATGAGAAGCTTTCCAGAGAAGCACCACTGCCCAGAAGCTCCATGCTGGAGCATCCCATGTTCCCTGGAGTCTGGTCTGTACCCCCAGCACACTGGTAGGATGCACCTGCACTTGCAGCTCTCTTTACACTCAGATTTTAAGGGGGACAGCAAATATTTTAATATTTGACATGATAACAAAGGTATAAAAAAAATCTCCTATTTTTAGGGGCAAGACACTGTATGTCTCAGTTATATGTCTCAGATACAATGCAGGAAGGAAGGAAGGAAGGAAGGAAGGAAGGAAGGAAGGAAGGAAGGAAGGAAGGAAGGAAGGAAGGAAGGAAGGAAGGAAGGAAGGAAGGAAGGAAGGAAGGAAGGAAGGAAGGAAGGAAGGAAGGAAGGAAGGAAGGAAGGAAGGAAGGAAGGAAGGAAGGAAGGAAGGAAGGAAGGAAGGAGGCACTTTCTAAAAGGCAAACATAGGCTGGGCACTTAGGGCACAAATGCAGCATTTAAAAAAAATTGCTTCTGATACAAGAACATCTGAGAGAGAGAATCTCCACAGCTCAGAATGAATTTATACAGTCTTTCAACAAGTCTATTAGAAGGGTGTGGTAGCAGCCAGCTGTACAGCATCCACAGACCAAGTTTCTCTAAAACCTGAGTGCCCATATGGCCCTGCAGCATACTGAGGTGGTGCCACCTACCCAGGCATCACCCTCCTCTCCCACCACGATCTGTCCATAGAAGGGGATTGCTATCAGCCTGAGGGGTAGTGCAGAGCTGGCCTGGATAGTAAGTGAGTTCAGACTTCAAAATGATGGATGTTCCCATCCACAACACACGGACACCCAAACAGCTCTACCCAGACGGGTTTAAAAGCCAGCTTTACTTCTGGCCTTTAATTCTCTGATGAAGTTATGAGCAGGGACAAGTCAAGCCACAAGGCGGGGTGGGGGGGGCTGCATGCTATTAGGAAGGTAAGCTTATTAGCTGAAATGTAATAAATCTCTGTAGATACCTGGAATAGCAGAAGGCAACAGTTTGCTTCGGTGTATCACCAGCAAGGAGCTGGAAAGAGGAGAGCATTCCAAAATGTTAACCTAAAGCTTCACTTGACTGGTATGCACTTTGGGAGAGTACTTAATAAGACTGGTTCACCCAAGATGGGGAACTATCTGTTTGTTGATGCCTCCCTTACTTCTTACACAGGCATGTGGATAATGCCATACAAACCACAGATAAAATGCACCAAAAAATTTGCTAGCTTAGCTGTTAAGGTTATGGACCTTTGCTTTCTAATCAACACTTACCCATATAGCTGTTTTTAAATATTGATCTGATAGCATGATCCCAAGGGAAAATAAATATCGAAGGGGTGATTTAATTCAGTCTTCCTGGTTCCTGCATAACCATGATCCTATTTCTTCAAAAAGCCAGAAAGCAGTAACTTAAGTGAAACTTACAGATCAGATAATATATTTACAGCCTTAAAATAACATGAGACACACTATAAAATACAGAGATCCAAAGTTAATCTCTTTTAGCAATATTCTTGCAGCAAGTAAAGATGAATTTTATGGTGAAAAAAATCCATTTTATCAGGAGTCTGACTGAGCTTTCCCAGAACCAAGCTCCTTTCTAATGTGGTACATAATTTTACTTTACTCATAAAGAACACTTTGCCAAATCTCCAGTTAGGCTTCATTTGATACAGCAGAGATGTTTCAAAACCAATACACTCTTTCAGAAAGTCTCTTTAGACTTGATAATGACCACGTTTCAATGCATTTTTGATGCACAGAAATAGTACAGTTACAATCAGCAGCTAAATACTGTTCTGATGGTGTCAGTCAGGAAGCTTTTCCTTGGCTCCTCAGAGCTGTGAAGCAGTTGCAAACACCATAAGCTCATAGGAAAAATCCTGCTCCATCAGAACTCACTATTCAGAGGCGCTGAACAGATTTAAGCAATCTTTACTTAACACATTTCACTTTTCTGCATAGAATAAGATGGTGAACAGCATTCTTGACTCTCACCTATCTCCAGCAGAGCGTAAGAGCACATCCCAGCTTCTGTGCTGGTTTTGTTCTGGAAACTGATACCAGCACACCTGAACTTTAAACAAAGGGAGGTTTAAGTTACTCAAACCAGGACCACTGAGCTAATTTGGAACTCATCACCTTAGTCAAATTAGTATGCATTTCAGTGAATCCCAGATGTAGAAGATATGTCTGAAAGCTACTATAAAGTTATGCTGTAAACAGGTTCCTGGGTTTACACATCCTCAACTCCACCCCATAAACCTGAAGATTTCTGATTTAGATTCACAGGAAGTAAAACATCAGGTACAAGGATTGCTCTGGAGAAGCCGCCATCTCAGCTGCAGAGTTATTTTGGGGGGTGGTATGCCATCAGCATTATCAGCTAAACCATCAGTTATCCATACAAATGTCTACATCTGTACAAAGACATCAGGAAGGGACCAGACTAGACTGTGATTTACTTTCAATGCTTTTTTTTGACCTCTGGGAAGAAAACCATGGGCTCAGAACACCCTCAGTAATCATCTCTCCCACAGCAGTCCTGCAGCACAGAAACTACAGACGATAAAACCCAGCAACAACTTATCCCTCTGGCAGTAACCTGTAACACTGGATTTACAGTAATTTAGGACAGATGACAAATTACTGAGGGTTATTTTCCTTCATGCTTGCTCTGCATCATGTGTAATGTTTGGAATTACACAAGAAACCACACATACCATTGGTAGTAACTGGGGTGGTGCTTACATGGACACGCCAACCTGACACCGATTCATGTGACCCTGAAAGGAATGGGCAGCACCCTCTGCTCCCAACCACCCTCTTCCCTCCCTTGCATGCTTTCCTGCTTTCCCACCACTTCTGATCTCGAAAAATACTGACATTTCAGCCAAATCTGCTCTGTGACTTGACTGAGGCTAAATGGTGTGAGCAGCACAAAGACACAGTCAGGACGGCTCTGTAACCACCTCACTGACTGCACAAAAATGACACTTTCCATTTATTTGTACAAAGAGAGTCCTAAGTGATTCTTACATCTCATGGCAACCTATTAACAAAAAGAGACTGTGAATGGAGTATCCAGGTAAACACTTCAAACAAATACATCAATTATGCATAGTCCGTATACTTTTTCCACCTTAGGGATCAAACTGAAACAAGACTAAAGAATTATGTTTTATTTGTATTAAAAATGTATCAGCTCCTGTCCGAGAAGGTTTTCCAGAACATTTGGTATGCTACCCAGGAAATTCTGTCTGAAGCTTGTATTGTCTATTCTTGCCAATACAAGGAGAAACGTGGCACAGTTATAGCTGAGAATTACAGTAATAACTCTTCAGGCAGAACAGCTTATATTTAATATGAATAACTTTTTCATCTGAACTGGAAGATCTAAAGGGAAAGGAAGCCCCAGTTTTACCCACCTATTTCATATATTCAGACTTTACTACCAGTCTCTCTTTTATGGCACAAAGTGAAATCAGACAATCATTTATGAATAGATCCTGTTTTAACAAAGTCAGCCACCAGCTCAGATACAAATTAGAGCTGACCAACTGTTTGTGCGCACACCATGGATCTCAACAAGTTACATGGCCAAACATGCCACACACAAGCCAGCTATTCACTAGATTAATTTCTAGGATAACATCAAGCTCTCATTTTTCCTTCTCCCTCCAAGCATTCCGTGGAAAAGGCTGTTTCTCTTCATGAGAACACTACTTTACCACTCTGCACTTCTATAAATAATTACTTGAACATGATTAGATAAGTCCCCCTTTTCCAGGATGACCCTCCTGCACAGTCCATTCTGAGTAAGTTTTAAAGAATGACACGTGTGTGCTCACCTTCGCTGAAATGTGCCCTAACACTAACTGGCAACCAGAGACATACAAAGACTCTGCAGTTTCATGGAAGATACAGAGGGCAAAAACAGGTGTCATTTTTCTAAGGGTTACATAAATCTTGTTCAAAATCCTGCAGAACTGAACTGGGCAACATGTGGACTGAAGAACTGGAGTTTCCTGGCTGAAATGTTAGATTTCTCAATCTACGTCCCATGAATGTAAACTGCATGTAATATATTTGATTAATCCTCTGAGAGACAAATGGGTAGGAGAGCTGGATAAATACAGAGCCTGTTTGAAAAAAAAAAAAAATCAAATCAAATTAAACTTTAAAATGAGGTGGGAAGACAGGCATAAGAAACTATCTTCCTGGAATCCAGGCTGGATATCTAAAAGCTGGGAGAAAACAGGGACTTCCCAGAGGCAGCTGTTGTGTCTAGGAGAGAGCAGAGGAAAGGAGATGAATGTACAGCTTTACATCTCCTGCTGTGATTCTGTAACTAAGATTAATTTTAGCAAAACTCTCTGAAAACTTAGATAGCAAAAAATAGATTCTTTATTTACTGCTTCTCTCTCTCTTTCTTAAAGAAAAGGTCAAGTCAAAATGCACCAGATTTGGAACATGTAAGAAGGACAGAGAGGAAGCAATCATTGCTATCACAAAGTTACAAACAAGCCACATTTGATGGCTTCTCAATGCTCAGAGATACAGAAAGGGGCTGTTGTCCCTGCCCTAAAGCAGTGATGAAGCCTGCAGGAAGGCTGGGGGTCCCTCCACTTTGTCCCAGATCTAGGTTTGCTTTGTGATGTTTGACAAAGTGACCAAGTGATGCACCAACAATGCACAACAGAGACTGAAATGCTCAAATTCCTACTGTAGTTAGGGAACTAATTTGTTTTTTAGTCTAATGGTTATAATCAGTAGACTTCCTGAGTCTCAATCTTCCTGAACCACAGAAAGAGTGAGATTATAGACTGACAACTATAATTTTTACATATTACACATCTAAGTGTCATTTTCAGGAGACTGGTAATGAAAACTCCACAAAACATTTTCTATAAATTTAAAAATTTTTATGGCATGTCTACAAAATGGTGGGGTTTTTTTTGTTTGTTTGTTTTTTGTTTGGTTTTTTTTTTTGTTTTGTTTTTTTTTGTTGTTGTTGTTGTTTTTTTTAACAGGGTATTTTTAAATCACAGAGAAGTAAATTACTGTCTTTAAGAAGCTGACATTAGACACTATAGATATTCCTACACTGATTCCACTTCTGAACATCAAGGGTGATAGAAAGGAAAGGGAAGCAAAAGCATACACAAATACATGCTAATCAAGTTCTTGAGGCAAGTAATTCAAATAAAAACACTAAAATGTAAGGGGACAATTATGAGAATTAATGCTAACAGGTTGGTATGTAATTTAATGAAGCAAGTTAATAATGGCATCCCACTTGGGATTAATTCGATGCATTAATCAATTAAGAATCATTGACAAAGCAAAAAACCTGCAGGTCGGAAACATTTATAACACTGTAAACTGAAAGACAGTGATCCTAACATTCAAATGAACCTTGAACCAGAAGAGCACAGTGATCTTTTCCCCATGCAATGTATACAACCAGCTCTCTATTAATTGTTATGACTGATAGCTCAAAACATTGAGGACAGACTCCATAAAATATGCAGAGCGTTTTTCACATTTGCAGCATTGCAGAACTTTGGAGTCCAAGTCCCCTCAATAGCAAGAAACTTTGCAGTTTCTTCCTAACATCAATAGTTGTGATTTTTCCATTAAATAAATCGGAGCAAAGGACTGTGATTGATCACAAAAAGCAGAAGTCACTTGGTAACCCATCCCCATTGCTATCCATCCTCTTTGCTGCTGCATTTAAACCTGAGACAGCACAAGTTGTGAGTCATGGTCTCAGACTTCACAGTTAAGAAAGCATTGGCAGTGCATTTGGGGTTGGGGCGGGGGGAGGATCAAATTCTAATTTTTACCTTTGATTAGTTTTTTTAGATGCTTTGGAAGTTCATTTCACTAGATATATCTGAGATGAAAAACAAAATAAAAGCCAAAGACTCTCAGTGGATTCTGGTATTTTGCTCTGCACTATAAAAAGAACTGCATGGCACTGCTTTCAGTACAGCCCATATCCTTTAAAACTCAATCTAACAAAAATGCTTTAATTGAAAGTATTGCATTTTGGAGGTCATTAGACTTTTTGCCTTAGTTGAAAACACCATGAACAAGTTCATAGAGTGAAGAGAAGAATGGAAAGGAAGACGACTGCTTGGGCACTGAAGAAGATAAGTGCACATAAGGTAAATTATCCTTCTACACTGCACAGTCAGCCTGTGGATAGAAAAGTTTCAACACAGCAGGTTGCAGCCATCATGATCTAGAGACTGCAAATGCCTCTTGGCAGAACATAGGCAAGCAGAAGTGGAACGATGTGTTTGCTTCCAAGAACGATCTGTCTCAGCCGCCCTGTCAGTCTGTGCCTTCAAATCCAACCCCCCTTTCGCTCACACATTTGTACCTCATTCCTCCAAGCAGGCTTGCTCAGGATGTGCAGGCTGCTGTGTGAACACCTCTGCTCTTCACACTCACAGATTTACCACATGAGCTCCTTCTCATGATAAGCCATGACAAGTGTGCAGCCATGTGAGCGAGAGCCCAAACCCACAGCACTCTGCACACAGACAGAAACTCTGCTCGTGTTTGTGTGGGATGTGACATGAGGGAATCCCAGGAGCCCAGGCTCTGCACAGTAACCCAGTAGCAAAGGTGTGTATCAGTGCTGCTGTCAATGTACTGAAAGTCTGGAGAACTGAAGCATATCTGGTAAAAAAAAAACCCCACAGGTGAAAGGGCCAGTGTTTCTTGAGTGCAATTCAACTCACTAACAAAGCCCTCATTTCTTGAGCCCAGCAGCATTGAGTGATGAACATTGCTGGGCTCACAGATCCCTTCCCAGCTCCCTGTGCTCCTCAGATTAATCATAGTAAGGTCCCAGGGCTTACCCCTGCAGTCTGCCCCTTCCTTACCCTCTTATCTGCCCTTCTTTTTGAGAAAGGGATGCAGCTCTGCCCTTCTCGCAACTGCATCATCCTCCACAACAAAAAACCTTTTGGAGCTTTGCTACTGAACTCAAGACTTCATCAGGGATTGTTTGCCTAATGCTCTCAAGAGTCAGCCTGCTCATTTATGTACCAAAATAAAGGATGAAGAACATTATTACAAGAACCTTGTAATAACCAAATTCTTGTAAAAACCGAAAATCTCTATTGTAAACAGCAGTTTTACTATTAAACATCATTTGAAACATGACCAATCTGGGCAGAAGTATGGATTAGAATAAAGTTAAAGTCTCATTGTTAAACACTGGAAATTTAATAAGCACCAAAATTTGAGATATATAGATATGTATTTTACTCTCAGAGCTATTCCCCATCTGTTCTCCCTTTCCTTTCTTATTTTACATAAATATTCAAAAATATTCATATTTCCTAAAGAAACTTTCAACATAAGTTGAAATAAAAATCAGAACTTTGGGTTTAGTTTAAAAAAAATTTCGTTTAATGGAAAGGGTAGAATAGATTTTTTAGAAATAGTTTCCATGAATTTTTATCTTCTACCCAAATCCTCCTCCAATCAAAATGGTTTCAGAGCAAGTTGTTTGATCAGCATGAACATTTGTTATTAGGCACCCAAACTTGCATATTTTGGCTAAAAAAAACACCCCTGGAGGCTGGTCTGTGCCATTGACATACTGAACTCTACTCAAATCTAACAGACCTTAGGAAGCTCTAAAAATTTTGTATTTAAATTCTCCATGACGTAAAATCACTTTTGACAATTTTATCTCCACTTATTTGCTGGAAAATTAGGAGAATCCTTTTCTGCTCCAGAGATGCTTCATATGTTACTATACTCCACTGCATGTATTGTACAAGGTGTTTCCCAGAAAAATGTACTCTTGGTGCTGCAGTGGCCATATCTACCTACTCTGGCTGTGTCTTTATATGTCAGGGTAGCTACTTTGTACCTCTGTACTATTTTTCAACCATTTAAAGGCCCTAGTATTGCTTTTATTAGTAACAACTAATGTTTTCAAACAACTGCAACATTTCAAAATGGTGAGAAATTTGACTTAGTAAACAAGAACACATTTCAAATTGTTCTGCTTGTCTTCACTTACATGGAGAGTTATTGGTATACAGGTACTGAATAAGGCGCTCTCATACCATATCTTCATGGTATGAAGATAATAAAAATATACCTGTACTAATACTAAATAACACTGCTAATCAATAATAACAGTTTTATTATTCATGAGCTACTATTAATAAAACCCCATGGGTTCTAATGTAACCTTTAAAAGAATTAATACTGTAATTCAATTTTAAGGTCTTTACATCTATCTGAAGTCTATTAAAATAAATGAAAAGTCTCTCAATAACTCTGGATGATGCCCTGCATGTTAATGATGCCACATGTTATTTTCACTATTGCAAATCACCTTTGAGATACTGCCTAAACACTGGAGTACTGATTGTGCTTCATGTAGGTGGATATAATGTTCCAAGAGAAGTGCACACCTCTCTCTCCATTCTCATTGTCAAAATCAAACTAGTTTTGCTCAGATTTCAAAAAAACATTAGAATAAGGGAGAGGCACAATCAGGGAATTGCCAGGAATTGAGATGGGGACATGGGACCCTATCTCTTACTGGATGTGATTTTCTCAAGAGTCACCATATTTAAATCACTTATTCACTGAATCTATTTTGTTATGGTGGCAAACACATGAAACAGTTAATGAAAGGGGAGAACAGGGAACCAAAAGGCTTCTAAGGGAAGTTAAAAGCTGCATTCTGTTGTTTGAGAAATACACATTTAAAAAGCATATTTTTGGCAAATATTCAATAGCTTTGGCAGTGTTCCACCAATTTATTCTGTGTTCAGCTCATTTAAGCCCCTGGGAAAAGTGAGTGATTGATCATATTGATGAAGCAGACCAAGAACTACTACCAAAAAAACCTCACAAAAAGCAAGGCCACAAACATGCATTTTACTGAAGAACAAATCTCTGGATACATGAGTAACTAGTAAATATAAAGCCATTTATATGCAAACAATACACATATAGATCTAAAAGTTAAAAGGGTTACAAAGTAGTTTTTTCAACAAACTTACAAAAACATGTCAGCATTGGAAGGCAACTCAGCAAAAGACATGTAAACCCCTTGATTTTTATCCCACATACTTTTAAAAATACTGCTAGTTGCATATTTGCTGCCGAGTACCTAATTACCTTTAAAAATCTAGCTGTGCACTGTTGAAGCTCTTGAGTTATCGAGGTTTCAACATCACTCATCATTATGGAGCTAATTTTAATGATGAAAGCATTGCTAAAAGTTATTTTAAAATTCATTTTTACTTAACTTCTTTAGAGATGATTTGTTTGAGTACCTGAGACACAGTAACTAATCACTGATGGTTTTCTTTGCAAATATAAAATAGATTTATATGCCCTCCCTGTAGGAACAAGAATTCCATCACCTCCTCCTGAATTTCTGAGCTATCGAATATTTGATGAGTGCTTAGGGAATCAGTATTGTGTCTTTTCACAGCAGTAATCAAGGAATGAAGTATTCTCTGCCATAATGAATCTACTGCAGGACTAAAAGATGAATATTTCAAATGCAAAAGCAATATGTTTGTTTTGAACACTTCTAAGTTTGGCTTTAATAAAGCAAGTAGTGAAGTGTGCAATGAGTTATATTGTTAGATGGTTAAAACAGAGCTGTGCAATATGTCTGAATGCATTTAATCCAAGTAACTACTAATTTTAAATGTGACTTATAAATATGTATTACATTTATGATGAACGGATGACTCAGGAACCATGAGAAACTTGGGCCTTGCCTTCCACTCCTGGCTTGCTTCAAAGCCAGCTCAGCCTGACAATTAACCAAGGCCCAGAGCCAGAACATCATTAACCACAAGTTGAATCTTACGTGGGCTGAAATCAAACATGAGCACCAACTATTCAAGTTAGGATCATTTAAATCAAGCCTGAGGGGCCTGGCTGGACTCAGACCTGCTACATGTGTTCCAGCAGCTGGTGGGTCCCAGTGTGTAGCCAGAGGCTCATTTCAGATTTCCCAAAAGCAGGGCCCCTCAGCTGGGTCCATCCCTGTGGTGCTACCCTTCCTGCAAATCAAGAAGCCTTTTCTGCCAGCCAAGAGGATGCTGCCAGCAGGAGGTGATGGGCTCGTCAAGCTAAACATCACCAGCACCAGCTTCACTTTGAGAAACAACAAATCACTGCAATACTGAAAGGAATGGCCACAATGTGTTCTCCTGAAAAACTTGTCAGAAGGCAAGGTCTCATTTGTCATGGCATTCTCTCATTTGTGTCCAGGGGATTTTGATTTTTGCTAAAACAACAAGTAAGTTCTATTTAACAACGAAGAAAATCCAGCTAGAGATTTTAGGCCAGCTCATCTCATTTGCAAACTGAAAATACCTACTATAGAGTCCCCACGGTGCTATTTTGTGTGACACCCCTATCCACAATGAGATACAGAGATGAGCAGTTATGGTAGTTTGTATTTGCAAGAATTGTTTCTTAGTTTAGTAGGCTTTTTTTGTCAGATCAACTAACCTGCAGCACACAAACAGAAATAGTGTTTATCAACAGAGCTTAAAATGAAAGCAATGAGAAAAGCACAGCTTTAATTACAACGAAGTTCCAAGTGCTTCAATTATCCAACTTCAGAACCAATGTACTTCACCTGGAAATTGCCCCTGAAATAATGAATTCAATAAGGAAAATTCTTACATAGTCCAAGTTAAATTATTTAAAAAGAAAGAAAAAGGGTTCCTAATTATTTAATGTTTCACCAATAATTATAGTTCAGTATAATGTTCACTCATTGGTGAACCTGATTTTCAAAGGAACATTTATGAACATCAGTCAAACAAAAAAGACCTGCCAGACTATAAACTCAGCCAGTGTTGTGCACATTCATTCCAACACAGCATTACCACATTAGCAAAAATCCAAGTCTTGACTTAATGGCAAACGTATCCAATAATTTATGTTGAAATATTTACATAGAAAAGCATGCATGATGCAGTTTTCTAATGCATTTGTAAAAAACAGTACTCTTGCTACAATTTTTAAAAGCTGTGTTCTAGGTAAATGAGTCCAAGATGGGACTAAAGCTCTGGAATATAGAAAGCTGTTGTACTTGAACAAGCTAAGCTGCCAATCAAAATGTGACCATGGACATCTTATGGACATTTCATTCAAAAGTAGTAGTGATCAGTTTTAAAAGACAACTTTAAATTAGCTGCATGCAATACTAGCCATGGCAAGTTTATCTGCAGGGAGTCTCAGGGAGCAAGGCTCAGGGAACACCAATTATTTCTCAATAAAAAGGTTTTCCCAAGTGATAGATCAACAAGCCCAGCACATGATACACAGCTGAGGGGGCTAAAACAGCACCTAGGTCAAACACAGTATGGATCTGCAGAGGATTTTCATTACCCGTTAATAACCCTATGTTAACCCTATATACAACAACTCAAGCCCTATGGGACTAGTTCTGGAAAATCCTCATGATGGCCAAAATAGCAGCTGTCACACTGGTGTCCCTCAAGTTTATTTACAGGGTCCAGAATTCAGCATATGCCCTTCCAGACTGGGGACTTGGGGCTTTACAAATCTTCCTCGACTGTTCTCTGTCTTGGAGCAGAGCTGCCCAGAAGGAAAACCTGATACACTCACAAGTTTAACAACACAGCCTCGATTTCTCATTTCAACCCAAAGGAAAAGGAAAAAAATGCCAAAACCCCCACAATCATTTCCTTGCAACCGCAAAACAGGTTGTCCCTGGGTCACTTTGCCAAAGAATTACCTTAACCCCACTCTCTGGAAAAGATCAGAGAGTGTTTATCAGTAATGGCCTCAGATTTCACAGCTCCCAGAGCAGCGGAGACCAGCTGCACCATCATCCAGACTTTACAGCCTCATATCCTGTGGCCAGCAGGGCTGCAAATGATGGAAAGTGTAGATTTCTGCTTCCCTGAGGGGACTGCAACACTCAGTTGGGGTCTTAAAAAGCCTCAGGTCTCTTACAATCAAAGATGGGGTTTTTAACAGCATAACACACTATTTTAAGTTATTTTTAGTGAGTTTAATGGCTCCCTTGGAATCATGCACAGAGAGACCTGCAGTAAGTGCAGCACCTGGCTTTGCAGGTGGGGAATACCAAACACAGTCCCACCACAATTTTAAGATCCTATTAAAAAAAAAAAAAAAGGATTTAGGGAATACATGTCACATACAGATTAGGAAGTGGTGTGACAGGGGCAGTGCTTCACATGGCTGATGTGAAGGCCATCAGGGTAATTTAGCAGTTAAATTCCAGACAGGCGATGCCACAACATGTTGCACACCATGGGACAAACCCATGCTCCTTCTGACACGGCACACACACCAAACCCACAATGCTTCACTGTGGTATAAACCAGTCTTTGGTTGTTCTGTTTCTAAACTTCTGTCTCGTCTGGCCAAATTCAATTTGCCCGAAGCTTCCCATAGTACACTGAGATTAAGAAGTCTGGGGAATCATCATCATGGCATGCCACTGTAAATTATCACAGCTCCACCAACTTTGCCCTAATATGAAATGCCACAGAAGTGCTCAGAATCCAACAGTGATGATTTAACATGCCTCCTTCCACTGATGTCAGCACAGTTACAGCAATTTATGCAATACAAGGATCTGTCCTTTTCTCCTTATCAAAGCATTTGATCAAAATCAGTGACATGCAAAAAGACAACCTTACTAAATTTGAGCAGCAGAGTCAGGCTTGTCACTCTAATATCATAAGAAAAAGGGAGGTATTTCCATATGGGTACTTGCATATTCCTTTTTATCTGGTTTCACAAAGATAACAGCAAGATCACTTTCTTCCTCAGTAAAAACTAGTTGGAAACCTCACAAAGGATCAGCATTTTCCCTTGCTCTTCCCTCCCTCCTTTCCTCTTCTGAAAAGCAAGACCTCAATGTATTTCAAATCTTCATTAGCTACTTCTCTGCCTGTGACAGCCTCGTGGTGTGGAGCAGCTCCAACTCCCTCCCTTCAATTCACCCTCGAGTCAGAAAGGTAAGACCCCATTTCTGACATGAGATGACAAAGAGCTCACACTGCTGAATGCCACTGCCACAGGTGACACTCCCATCACCAGCGGTGCTCCCTGCCCCATGCTGCAGATCTGGAGCGTGTGGAACCACAAATGAGCTCACCCAGCAGCCCCAGATCTGCATCTCTGAGGATGCATTTCAAACAAATGCATGCATAAATTCACTCATTGGGAAACCCGGTCTGTTCAAGAACTTGTTACTATGACAATTTAGAAGAAGCTGCTACAGATAAGATTGATGAAACTTATTGATTAATCTTCTCTCAAGCTACATTTGAATTTTAAGTTGTCCCTAAACAGAACCAGTTGGTGTTGGTTTGTTAGTATTCCAAGGACTGCAGCAATGTGCTTCAGCAGCGAAGGAAGTTCCATGATAAATGTGTTCTCCAATCTACATCTGTAGAGTAGCTATAAAGTCAGAACAATCCAGGCAAAATTTTTCATTATGTTTTTTTTTTTAAATCACACATAGACAATATGAAATATCTTTCACTTAGACAGGTGGGAACAAGAAAACAGATGCATCCATTAAGCTTGAAACAATTCAATGAATTAAATAGTACTTGGTGAACACTTTGGTTTATGGATATAGCCTTTGTTTAAACTTACTTGAAAAAACACAGCCATGGCTCCTACCACCCTGTTTTCTAGAACGGCTGTTCCGAAACTGTCAAAGTCATCAGGATTGTAGAAGTAAATCTGCATCTGCAAAAATTGAAACCAACAATAAATCACATTAGTGTTGATTCATACAGATTTCACATGATGTAATGCATACACATTGTATGTAAACCCACTGTTATGAACCTGAGATAAAAGAATTCTGCTGAACAATATTGTTTAACCAGCATCTTGATTAATAGCATGACTGCCCTGCTGGGACAGTAAGCAGGGAACAGAGCTGATGCAATGCATTTTAATACCAAACCCAGGAATAAACAGTATGGTCAGTCAGTTCAGATGGTAAACTTTGTGCTATCTGCCAGAATCTCTTCATTTCTTTGCACACTGAAGGCTCATCTTCCACTCTGTTAAATGTGCTAAACATATTTATCTCAAAATCCATAGAAAATTTTGAAAAGGATTTCAATGTTTAGAGTTATTCCTTTATTCCTAAAGTCATTTGTAAGATAAAAGTCTCTCTCCATAGCAATGCATTTTCATGAGCCTCTGATATTCAGGTCTATCAGTTAGGGTCACACTTTTACCTGTCTTCAGTTAAATTTCATGACTTTTATTTCCAAAGTGTTAATAGTCTGCAAAAAGCATGGAACAAAACCAGATATACTGATGTAATTTTGTAAGGAATAAATATTAATAATTACACAAACCCCAAGTAAGAGCAGGTGAGAACAATGACTGCCCCAAACTAGCAAGTGTTGGAGTTACACAAATAGAGGAGGACCAAGAACAGCTTCCTCCATACACTCTGCTGGTAAACAATTCCACTCCACTACACGCATGCCCGGAATAAGAGCAGCCTGCAGAGGCTGTGGGTGCTCGTGCTCTTAATTTCCTGCATGGTTCTTGTTCCACTTCCCACAGTAGTTGAGCTCCAACTTCTGCCAGCTGTCTGAACGCACTGCTGCTTCTCCAGTAGTTGTTCAACCCATCCCTTCCAAAAGAAGCCCCTAGTGTTAGTCCATCTCTATCAGCCACAATTTGCTCCTAAGGATCTGGTTTAAAACATGCAACGCTCCCTTCTCTACACTACACCATGCAGGTGTGTAAATGGTCAGAGAATAAATTCAGTGTTTGTAACATCTGTTGTACGTGTACCCTACACAACACAAATTAAAACCATGTGCCTGATGGTGACAGCCAAGCACAAGGACTGGACTTCACCGCAAGTGCTCCCACAGCCATTCAGGGAAACTTCCTGATAGATTTCACAACCCAAACCAGCATTGGCAGGCTGATGTGGATGCTCACTTGTGCTCACTGATGCCAGAAAAAAAAATATCTGTTCCTGGCTATGAAATGGGAATGGACTCCCCAGCTTCTCTGCCACTGGCCTCTTGTTGAACCTGTGCACTCACTCTGCTGCCCATCACCAGTACCTGCCCTTTTCACAGCACTACAATGATGACAAGAGATAGGCACACAGCTCATAGTTTGAGGGAGAAGTAAGGTCTAGCTGAGACTGCCCATGCCTCCCAACACACTGCTGGTCTGACCATGGGACTCCCTCCAGAAAGTCTGTCTGCAAGACCCAAACACTTGTTTGGGTTTTTCCAAAATAGTGCTGCATGACACATCCTACTATATTCACAAATGCACTATTTTCCCCATATTTTGTATATGCCAGGAGAGATTATACCCTTTTATCTTGCACAGATACATTCCTAC
This sequence comes from Aphelocoma coerulescens, assembly GCF_041296385.1. Taxonomy (NCBI): domain Eukaryota; kingdom Metazoa; phylum Chordata; class Aves; order Passeriformes; family Corvidae; genus Aphelocoma; species Aphelocoma coerulescens. Next base: position 14,003,882 of record NC_091026.1, on the reverse strand, counting down.
TCATATTTACTGATGACCAGGCTTTTGACTGTATATGTTGGCTGTAGTGAATAGGTAGTTTGCCAGTATTATACAGTTAAAAAAAATCACTGCATAGGGAAAAGGCCAACATGACGATCAGAGCATGCAGAGGCAGAGGTACTTTTTTTCAGCAGGAGGAAGACCACACTCCAAATAGCCCACAAAAAAAGAAAAAAATTGGCACTCACACTAGTTTTATAAAATTTGAAAGCAATTTTCTTCCCCTTCTTTGGCCTTCCTGTTCCCAGCATACTCACAGCAAACACACAGATGCTGACAGTATCTCACAAAGGTGGTGGTGCATCCATATTCTGATAATTTGGGCTTTGAACAAATGCAGAGCAAGGTACAGCCATTCATTGATGTAGAAATTAGAAACAATTTGTTTCAGGTAGAATTGGTTAAATTTCAGTTTAGCCAGCACAGACCAAAGCTGACAAAGCACTCACAAATTACATTTTGCTCCTCTTTAAAATAAAGTCTGAAATTATCTATACCTTACATAAAACATTTCACTATATAGTCCTCACAGGACTTTGTGAAGAAAAACATCACTGAATGAGTTCAGCATATGCCAGAATCATTTTGGATCAATTTTGCTCATGGCATTTTAAGGGAATTAATTTTTACAATACACTCTTGCATAGCAGTGCAAAGGGCTCTGGTAAAAGAATTTTTCATTCTGATCATCTTAGCAGCACAATCTCACAGTCTAACCAAGAACCACACACTGCCTTGATTACCATACACATTGGAGCATTTTACCACTGCTCCCTCGTATTTTTCCAGAGAGTGTGGTTCCTCTCTCTGCATCCATCATGTCAAGGGGAACTGTCTCATATGAAAAATTATCATCATCTGTCATACAGTAGCTTCCTTATGTGCTCATACAGCTAGAAGGAACATTTTAGGAGTAGAATATCTGAGGAATTGCTATTATATAATTTACACACACATACCCTGCAAAAACAATGTTAAAAAGACAGTAAAGTTACACCCTCAAAGCCTCATGGTTCAGGCTGCTCATAAAACCACACCTGGACACCTCTGAGCATTAGTATTATGACAATTTTCTAATTATGTGATCACATATTGTTCTCTTCCATAATACAGCCTCATCTGTTTTCCCCAATTTACAATAAAATGCAAATATATCCAATGTATTTTTGTTCTTTTCTTCATAATATACATAATACTGAATGCATTTATCAGTAGATAGTTAATTTAATATTTTCTATGGGTGGGATAAGGTTCTTTATGTACAAAGAGGGAGTAAGACAGTTAACTGCAAAATTAATGTCCCCGCATACTTAAGTGGCCTAAACATGCTAGAAAATTTCCATTATTACTCCTTATTATATAATTAGTATATACAATAAATGGTGCACCTTGCATATAAATGACTTCTACTGTCTCTGCCTGGGACATACATAGCAGCAGTACAGAATGCAACAAAGAGGCTTTTCGCTAAAGAAAATCTGGACCTGATTATAATATGCTATTTGTGAAATGCAGAATGGAGAATCACCCAAGCTTACATATCCAACCTGAATTGCAGCACTGCCTGATTTCAGCTCCATACAACATCATTTTTGTACATTTCTCACGTGATTTCACAACAGCTTCTATTTTCCAAAATTAAAAATGTAAAGGCTGTGAATCCTGCAGCAATGGGAAAGCCTGAAATGTCCTTCATAGTACGACACTACCTGTCTGCAGTCAGAATGCTCTATTCCAAACATCCCTGCTGACTGTGCTCCAAACAGCCTGCCCCACGGCACAGGTCCAGGAGGGCATGAGTGTCCTGTTCTCTATGGCACAATATATGAGATTTACAAGACTTTCACATCTAGCCGCACAACAACTAACAGGGCTGGGAAAGGCTTACATGGCCTTCCTTAATCCCAGATGTGCAACACGGCACATTTTACCTTGTAAAGAGGTATCATAAAAACCACGTGTGTCCAAGCAACTTGAAATTTTCAGTATTTTGGTAAAACCAAGCTGAGACAAACCATCCCTAGTGAAACAAAGGTACTTTTCCTGCAGGAAGACACTCTCCATCCTAAAATGCTACCACAAATACTACTGCAGCTACACAGCTTTACCAAGGCAGGGAGAGGGTAAGTTTGTTTTTAAAGGAAAAACTTCATGCTTTGACACTCTTCACACTATAAAAGAATTGTTTTCAAACTTGAGAGAGATTTGCTGTACAGCACAGATTTAAGCCTTTAAAAAGATCACTGAAGGCAAAATCTCCAGACTGTTACAAGTGCCTTAAAACAGAGGATTCAAGAGAAAGCCCTCAACTCTGCCATAACCCAGGATATAATCACCAGTTGCCCTAAGAAAACACGTCATGTTTTGTTGCGGTGGGTGAGATTAATGTATGCTGTTCCTGTGTTTTAGATTGGCCTGTTGGTCTCCATCCTTTGTACTTTATTTGGTCCCCATCGAGAAAGTTCCCTTCTCCTGGTTCTCCTACTAGTTTCTGTTCTCCTGCCTGCCCCTCTCTCTTCCCCGTTGGTTGTTGCACCCTTGTCCCTCCCTTACCCCGCCTCCTGGTCCTCAGCCCATTGGTTCTGGTTTCTCCCTGCCCCTAGGACCCTCGATAAAAAGTTGTACCCCTGCTCCCCATTTTGTCTTTTATCGTGTGGCTGGGGACCTTTCAGGCGTGGAATAAACCCTCGCATAGCTGGAACCCTAAACAAGAGACCCTTCTCGTTTCTTTTCCACTGATGGCCGCACAGTGGAGGTGTGAGTGAGCAGCTGCACCACCTCGGGTGTGTGTCTGTGCCTTCGTTTGGCCCCAGCGCCGAAGCGACTCCTCCCCCCCTGGTTGGGGACACTTTTGGAAGGTCGTGGCATTTCGCCATCCTGCTCTGGCCACGGCAATGGTTTCTAGTCTCTGCTGTCCAGGAAGGTCCAGTGGCCAACCATTACAGTTTCCAAGCACTTCAGGTCTATTCCCAGCTCACAACGCTTACATGAGTGAACACACCACAAACATCCAACATGCAGGTGATTCTCCAGCCTGGAGAGCCTTTGCCTCCAAGCTCCTACCCCTCCACCACGCCTTGGGGACAGGAAATTGCCTTCTCCTGAAGACAGTCTACTCCCTGCAGAAACACCTTTCTTCAACTGTGTTCTTCCAACCTCTACAAAAATCTGGTGTTACCCAGACCTGGCAAAATGTCAGGCCCTGCTCTATGCTTAGATTTTAATGCCAAGCTGGGCTGCCACCATGCTGATGTTGTAAGGACAGGCTGTCCAAAATGTGTGTATTACTGAGAAATACTGCCCACCAGAGACCAGTTCTGATTTTATTAAATGCAATTGCCTCTGAATGACTAAACCCTCATTATGAAATGTCACTGGCTTGCAAAAACTGAGCCTGCTTCCAATGAAGGGCTTGTCTCTGCCGCCCATCCACAAATAAAAGGTTCTGTCTCTCTGTTTGGCATGACAGGCATCCAGAGAGAAATCACCATTCCCGTACATGACATCTCTTTGCTGTCATTACCCCACTACAAAGACAGAAAGTTTACATCCAATACAGACTATCATGGCCAAACTCACTCAGCACTTACGAGAGAAAAGCCACAATGAGCATTTGATAGATCCCAGAAGATGTGAGCAAGTTCAAAGCAATTCTAAGAGACTGGAAACCGAGAAAGTACATTTTCCATAGACAGATGCCAAGTATTTTAAAAATAAATAATTGAGACTTTTAAATTGGGCTGCTATCACCCTGTGCAACCTCCTACAGCAGATTTCTCTTTAGATTAAGAAATGAACAAAGGTTTATTGTGCTGCCACATATATGGAGTACAGAATATTCAATAGTATCAGGAATTCTGGTGCAAGGGATCATCAGAATTAGCTTTCTGCTCATTTCCTTCCAGCAATCCAAGGATTACCATGCAATTTAAAGCATGGGAAAAAAAGCATAAAAAAATAAAAAGTTTTATAGACCAGCCAATATTTTGATGAATCAGGCAGCAAGATGCAGAGGCAGCAGTGATGTGGTTTATTATGTTCTGCTTTAGAGACTCAAAGTATTTTCAGAAGAGCACAACACCCAGGCAGCGCAGGTAGATTGCAAATCTTTGCAGAGTGGTGAAACAAAAATTTTGAAATGTTTGCTTTAAATGATGGAGTTCAGCACTGAATATACTAATGCTTAATTAGTGCCTTTGCTGCTTACATTCTAAGAATAAATTATTCTCAGCCACTTTTACAACTGGATTTAAAACCTCTTGCACAAAAATAAATTCTCTGCTAAGACTATGAATCATACATGATTTTTCTTAATTGAAAGCTTGCATGTAACTTACTTTTGCTTTAAATATGTGCATAGATTTCCAGTGAACTGGATGATGTGATCCATTTGGCTGGAATAAAAATTTTCTACAGACATAATGTAATCTTCACTGCAGTGCTAAAAATTCAGAATAACTGAATGAACTGCAGTCTGTGTGTTTACTGGAGTGTGAGATGTACACTGGGGCAATAAAGTCTGATATTTGACTTCTCATTATATTATCTTTAAAAAATCCATAAAACTTATCATTTATAACATATTCAAAATCTGCTTAGGAAAGGCAGGGGAAGAGTGAATTGTGATGTTTTCCAGTTCTCCTACCAGAGCTTGATGTAATAACACAGAGTATATTGCATTCTTTTGAAAAGATACAGTTGAACAGGAGCAGATAATGGCATGTTTTTCCAGCCTAGTCTATTATTCATCAGTGAATTTTTAACTATAGTTAGGCAGGTAGAGAGATATATTTTGAATGTCATAACTTGGTATTCTACAGTGCCTGAAAGTGTGCTGGGTAAAACTGCAAAACAAAGAGTCAGACAGGGACTTTGTCCTAATGTAATTGCAACTTGGTAATGAATACAATGCTAGGCTGAAAAAAAATGAAAGGAGCTGAACCAACAGGAAGAGCAAAGATCATGCAAGTGAAATACCAGAATTTAACTCAATTTAGACGTTTGTATCCCTTAAAAATAAGGTAAATTTCCCTTTCATCTTCTTTAACAGTAAGCACGAATTCTTGTTTTGTTGTCTCCAAACAACACAGTAGGTGTACCTATGCTATAAATTGAAACTAAGCAGTTTCATAGTCTTTTTCAACCTGAAAGGTGGTAGTTGTTGCACATTCTGCCCATAAGTCTGCACAGCATTTAAACCTGTGAGTGGTGCAGTGACAGTTCAGTAGGACAGGGAAGAAGCCCAGCTCTCATGGGATCACCCTGGGCTCCCATGCATTCTTGGATCACGGCCACATCATTCAGTATCTTGTGTGTTAAGTCCTGAATGTTAAGAGAGAAGGACCTTGGCAAGCCAGAAACTTCCCTGATTTCTGCTGCCAGAGATAAATACCCCTTAGGCCTGCTCCCATCCCTAACAAGAAAATCCATCACACTATACAGTGAGTCAATTACACAAGGAAGGCCCACTTGATGTTAAAAAGCTGCATGTTGCATTCATTTGTGTAACTGTAATATGGAAATAACGGTGTCAGTGTTTATGCTTTCCGTAACATGAAACTTTGCAATTGCTTTGTACTCCGAGTAACAGCCATATGATTCACCATGAAATGAAGTCTGGAAAATCGTTTTGGATAAATGGAACTATAAATTCAATAGAATTTCCATGACAACATAGATTGCAACACTTCACCACAAGTGAAATGTTATAAATCATTCAAAACCAACAAAAAATCAGCAGTAAATCTTCTCTTTCACAATGCAAAAGATCCTTGAATTATAGAGCTGTGGTTATTACCTCCCAGTGCAGTGCCTCTTGTTTCTGATCCCCCTTCCTCTGTGTTACAAGTGTTGTTTCATATTTGACCTCCTTCCAAACACTTTAATACTCAGACATAAACAAGAACTGAAGATAAGGAGCAGAAGGCTTTTTTTAACCTTTCCATCTCATCTCCTGAAAATATTTCAAATATCTTCATCCTGTGGTAATTATACCTGTGTACCCAGAGCATCTTGTTAGACACACAAATTTAGGGGGCTCTTTTTCTGGAAACGTGGGTGGTAAGTGTACAATAGGGTGCTCAGTCAGCTCAGTTCATAGGGATATGAACCACATGTCCAAGGGATGGAAGAGATCCAAAGAGAGGAGGTAAAAATAAAAAAAAAAAGATAAAAGATTGCACCACACAGTATTGCTCATTTGTACCCCTCCATCAGAATGATTCCTGACAAATGGTATTTCACTTCAAGACCAAGGAACCAGAATGATGTGATTCCATGAGAACTTTCGTTGCAGTTTTAAAATCTCTGTGGCTGTTGCCTTCGTGCCTGTTAAGAAAAACCTTGAAAATGCAAGGGTCTTTCCTTCCTGAAAAGATTAAGAAGCCCATGAAAACAAAGGAGATGGAAATAGTTCAGTATTCTGGTTTTTTTTGTGTACAAGTAGGAGTATTTCTTAAAAATCAAGTCTTTAGGTAACTTGAGAAGTGGCAACCTATTAGCCCTTGGACCGCAAAGGCTACTAGAGAGTTTCTGCTATCTTGCATTGATCACTGCCCATTTCTGGGCCTCAGTTCCTCATGTGGTCATTGCCTATTCCTTCTTTAACTGGACATTTTATGAAAAAAAGTTTGAAAATTTTGAAATTAATGGGGAGAATGACACATAGTTGAAAACCATGTGAACTTAAGTACCATATGGAGTGTTATTGGAGGAAAAAAACTTTGAGGTTGCTGTTCATTTGCTTGATATTGCAGTAAGGAAGAGTCAGACAGGTACCTCATGGAGAGAGTCTGTTGCCTCCTTAATACTGGTACTAGCTTCAACCAGCTCATAACTGACAGGACAAGATGTCAGGAGAAGTTGTTTGTGCTCCATCCCTGAGGTGTTCAAGGCCAGGCTGAACAGGGCTCTGGATAATCTGATCTAGTGGAAGGTATCGCTGCCCATGGCAGGAGTTGGTATCAGGTGATCTTTAAGGTTCCTTCCAACCCAAACCATTCTATGCCATGTGGTTCACATCTGTTTTATGAGCTGATGATGCAGGAATTCAGTGCACACAATTACTGCAGGGCAATGCATCCACACACCCAAGGGCATCTTCCCAGGCTCTGGCAGGCCACCTGGTGTCTTTCACTGGTCTTTATCTCCTCTACCAGAGACTTTTTTATTTATTTACTGAGTAGCTCTGAGTGTCACTCACAGTGGCTTTGTCTAATGGTGGCATATTCCAAGTAAGACAGTGGAAACACACAACACTGAGGCAAACTTGGCTTCCTAAAACTGTCCAAATGGAAGAATTAGAGGCAATACTTAGCTGCTGTCATGGCTGAAAAACTGAAACAGGCAATTTAGAAAGTGGCTAAGCACCAAATAACACAACAACCAAAAACAAGCGGAATGGACTAACTGTATGAACAGAATAGCTCTGAACTCCACCCAAAAGTGGCTGTTTTAGATATCTTCTTCATCTGCTTCCCATGGCCTTCCTAAAAGAGAAGCAACACTGCTGAAGAGTTTTAAACTTCAAAATACCCAAACTGTCATACTTTACCTCATCTATCAGGAATCCATTTACTTTCTTAAAAATCAAGAAGTGCTGCCAGAATGGACAGAACTGGGATTTCCTACCAAAAATACTCCAGCACTTCTCAGGAAAAACAAAGGGGCTGCACTTGAAGAATAAACCCCACAAAAGCATACTTTTCTTCACGTGTGATTAATGCAATTTCATATCCCATTCACTTTAAAGATGCACTAGCACAAATATTCATTCCTCTGAGAGCTCATATCTTAGCACAAATTCCTCTTTTTGCACTGTAGAATTCAAAATGTCCTCTGTGTGTGGTCTTTTTTTTTGTTGATGATGAGTTTCTTTTCTTCTTTTTTTTTTTTTTTTCCAGTGGAAGAAAGCAAGGTCGTTAAGAGGTTTAATGAACTTTTAAATGCCTCAGAACAAATTTTGAGGTATTTATAGTTTCACTCCGGATTCAAAGCTACACAGCAGATGGGGCACGTTTTCAGCAGCATTTTGCTGGGTGAAAGGCCATTCCTATCTCTGAGGGGATGTGAAATCCTCCAGGCTGTACACTTGCAGAGTTATTTTTATTTATGAACTGCGAAGTAGATGGGCAGTTACAGCAGAACCAGGCCAGGACAAGAGCTTACTTAGAGGGTAAAAATAATATGGGTTTTCTCATATTTGGCAGAATACACCTCTATCTAGACCCTCATCATAATGCCAAAGGCAGAGCAGAGAGCTCAGCACCGTTCTCAGTAGCTACTTGCAGATTACTGGAGGGACGTGTGACAGCCTGTGTTACAGGGACAGCACGAGTTTTGTCACAGCTGTCCCATTGGAACATGAGGGATTTTTCCAATGCAGCTGCTTAATGGGGGTGCTTTATTTCAAGATTCTCAAAAGGGTTTAATATGCAAGGAGTGAGTACATATATCCTTTCTAAAACTCAGGATCTCCTGAAAATACCTCAAATTGAAATCTTTCCCCACCATGGGCTGCCTACCCAAATTGCCCAGTCTTGGAAAACCTTACATGTATTATCTCTGTATCTGTCTCTAATTTTCTAGGTTTCTCTACCCTTATCCTCTGACTGTTTTACCAAGCAGAAAGTGAAGTCTGCACACATCTGAAGTGCAGTGTTAAGAAATTTGTAAACTTCTTAAGTGACTTTGTGTACAGACACACACACACACACACAGAGTAGCTGATTACACCATCTTAATGGCGCCAGTGTGTTAAGGACATGATTCTGGATTTACATTAACAAATCAAGAAGAACTAGACTTCAGCACAGCAAGAAGCAAAATACTCATGCAAGCAGCAAAACCAACAGAAAAGTTAAAATGCTGGAAATTGTGTAGCCTTTTAAACTTAAACCGTTGTCCACTGTCATATCTGCAAACCCATTTGCAAACACATTCTGTAATGGTCCTTTACTAAATGTCAAAGTTATTCTTCCGTGCCTATGAAACAGAAACGCAGCTCTGATTCTCACTGCCTCCCTTGCTCATACCTGTCTGCAGATGCCATGTTGAGACTCCCCTGGTGCATCTGATGCTGCTGCTCGCGTGTGGCATCACCTTATATAATGTGACTAAAAACAACCCCTCAGCTTTAACACTTCCAATTTCTTACAGGCCCACTGATGTTGAAAGAAAAGAGCACTGAACTTCTTTGAGTCCCAAAGAACACAACAGTGCCACCAGATTGGCATTTGAGTCCAAATTTCTCAGGCTTTGGTTCAGTACAGCTTTCAGAGCACACTCCTGGTGGGAGGCATGCCAAGTTGCATCCCTGCTCAGCCAGGCTCTGCACCAGTTTTGTCCTGTCCCTCGACTGTATTTTAATAATAGAAACAATTCGCAAGACCAAGAGTCCCGTTTCCAGTCTGGCTCACACCTGTGTATCTCTGAAAGCATCTCTTCTGCCTCAGCATCTCACACCCAAACAATTCACCTGTGTAATGGACACCAGAGAAGTTCTGGTTTTCAGTGTGACAACTGCTGGCTTCTCTCCAAACTCTTGGTGTCTCTGGCTCTAGCGGTGCCCAACCAATTCTTGCCCATGCCACTCCTGTCACCACCAGCACCAGATACTTGGATTGTGCCAGCAACCACAAATGGGAGCTGGGAACACTCCAAACCGGTGCAGCCTCTCCCACCACACAGCAAGGAGAGCTGCACCAAGCTGGCCAGGTACCACCTGCCACACAAATCCACACCAGTGTGTGCTACTGGTGCATTCACCTCTCCTGGTGGTGTTCTTTCACAGCACAAGAAGCCTCAATGGAACTTCTGAAATATGGGAGTTGCACAAGTAAAATCTTTATCATAAATCTGATAATTAACCTGCATAACTAATTTCCCTCCTGGCAGCAGGCACAGGTTGGAATAAATAGTCTATTCAATAACTACTGAGAGAAGACTTCTGTATTTCACGTTTACTTTAGACAAGTATAAAAACCTTTGGACAAAGTGCCTCAAAGAGTCAAATTCCTTGCAGTTTCAACAGAGCTCCCTGAATAATACATAAAGCAGCTACGCTCTTATCCCTAAAACCACAGGTGTGAACCAGATGTCATGCTTATCTTCTCTTGAGATTACAGCAATCACATGCCTTCAGAATATAAAGTAAGCTCCGGATCAAGGAACCTGAAATATATTAAAAGTGTGGCACTGAAGTTAAAAGTTTAAATATTAACCTAGAAATCACTGATTCATTTAAGAGTCTGTTTATACCCTATGTTCTGTAAAAGTTGTATTTCTTTTATTTAACCTTTTTATAACAAGATGTGTTATGAGTCACAAATCTGAGATAAAACTATTTGCATAAATCTCAGTATTGGTAAGCAAGATTTCCCCAAACAAATCTTTCAAATATACCACCACCTATTAAACATGCATCATGGTTCAAGAAACAGAATTAAAGTTAAAGCCCTAACTGAAATTTTAAACTTTCCTATTATTGTACTAAAGGTTTAGAAAAGGGTGAGCATATGCTGTACTCAAATATTGAAAGGAGATTAAACCCAGAAAGGTATCTCAAAGAGAATTTAAAAGTAAATAATACACAATAACAAGAAATGGTGCAAATGTGCTCTAACCATACAGCCTTGATCATAACCAGTCACCTAAGAATGCGTAGCCAGAGGATTATTCCAAAATGTTCAGTTTTAAGAAAAATAAAAATCTTCTCACTCAACAAGCGAACATCTCTAGTGTCCATGTGTTTGTTGCTGGGGACGTTTCACGGAAACAACCACGTGATCCTCCTCACCAGATGCACAAAACATCCTCCCCCAGAAGATTTCAAAGGTCATGCTCCCACTGCAGTATTTATTCTCTTTAACTAGGTCCAAGCACCACCTCCCAACTCCTGTATTGACGCCTCAGGAGCAGCAGCGATTGCTGCAAGGGTGAGGGTCTGTTGTCCCTGAAAGAGGGTTCATGTCCTACTTCAGGTTTTGCTCAGCTTTCCTCCTCTACCTTGGCTAGCTTCATTCTTTAATCCAACATTCTAGTTTCCTTCCACAGCATCCCCTGTCAAACACACACACACTCCAAAGGCTGTCAGCAGCTAATGCTAACACTTCACTAAGAGAAGTCTGCTAGGTCATTTTATGACAGAAATATTGCAGGTTTGTAATTAGAGCCTTACATAAGAAGGATTGTGTTTTCTCAATAATCTGCACATTCACTTAACAGATGCATGCATCTCCCTCTCTAGCTGTAGAGAAAAGGTGGTGAATGTGACCTGATTCCAACAGCTGTAATGTCACCTGCTTGATCTTGAGAGAGTTGAAGTACCTTGTTCACATACCAGTATTCACCAGTGACCCAGAGCCTCAGCCTGCCCTCCAGCAGCAGGGCCTGTGACTTGAAGGGAAAAAGTATCCAACATCTTGGCTCACTCATGTCAATAAAAGAGTATGAAGAGTCATAGATTAAGGTGTTAACATGACCCTGTCTGAACAGTGAAACTTGGTTTGAGTTGAGAGCACAGACCCAGGCTGCTCAGCTCCATGGCAACACTAATGATTTAAACATCTTTATAACTTTTAATTGAAGATATAGGAGAAAAGTTGAGAACAGTACAAAAAATTAAAGAATTTCAAGTATAAACAACTGAGTCTTCTAGCTTCACCTATGCCTTATCCCCATCTTTGTTAGCAAATGGTTTTTTCTTACAAAAACAATCTATGGATGGTATTAAATGTGGTGAAAAACATTCTTCTTCAGAAAATCAGGTGAGACAGGCTACATCTAGTTCTGGGGTCCAGTCCTAATTTCTGCAGAAAAAAACATGTAACAGCAAAAAGAAAAGAAGTGCACAGCCAGATAACTCAGCTTCTGTGTCTGATACTTGCAACTTCATTACTGTGGAAAGCAGGCAATGAAAGTGGCTGTTATCAGCCACTTCAACACCTGGTAACTCCTATCAGGTGGCACAAGACACAGCTTTTCCCTGCCTTGCCAGGCACGGGATCACAGCAGCACTGTGTAAGGGAGTGTGTCTGGGCTCACTGTGCCAGACTTATATTGAACAGATGGAGGACAGAGATAGGAAGGAAAATAACAGAGTTGGGGGAAAGAAAAGGACAAAGTAAGAAAAGACAGCATCCCTATCTCTCACACCAAAGGGCTGTTAAGTCTTCGCTGAAACTGGTGGCAGCTCTGGTAGCTTCCAGTATCCCTGCTACTCTGAGCACTTCAAAACACATTCAGGATCATGACCGGCTTTCTTCAACACCCAGTGGTTGCTGGGTTGGCATTACAGGGTCCTGACATCCCAGGAGATTGTAAAATTCAAGTATTTCAGTTTGTCTCCTTCCCTTCACCCATTATCATTTGGTTTGGCCCTTTTACTCCCAAGATCTCCCATCACACAGCCTGGCAGCCAAGGGCTATGGGTGGCACCAGCATTATCAATTATGTCCACCAGTCTTTTACAAAACACCAGCCTGATCTGCTCATTTCCAACTCCATTCCCTTCTCATTTAAGCACATAGCTTGGAAGGTAATTTGATGGGTTTTTGATTATTTCAGGCTGCCCTCTTTCTGCTGAGTTTCTTAACAATGCTCCACACAGATCTTGTGTAGAGCAGTGTGGCTATGTATATTGTCTAATACTCCAGGCTCCAGCAATATAGCTCTGGAGAGCCCTCATAAAACACTTGATTACAGCTACAGGTGCATCAGACTCTGTATCCTGTCTCAGGTACCAGGCATTAATGGAAAGTAAATCAAGACATGGACAAACAGCAACTGTTCCCTTTGCTATACCCCTGCAGCTTCCAGAAAGCTTCAGAGGGCTTTCTGACCTGGAAGCTGCACAAAGACCATCCTTGACTGGTGTGTCCAGAACTCTGTTAAATCCTCTTTCCTACCTGTATATACTGCTGACTGCTAGCAATTCATTTCCCAAGGGGTTCCACAATTCATTGATACACTGCCAGAAAAGTGTTCCTGTCCATGGAATGTACACTTTCTGTCTTTCTGGACTCAGAACCTTAGTTATACCATGAAGCATAACAAGTAACATTTATTTAACTAGGTTGAAATTTCACAGCCCTGTGTAATCATGCACCCAGAGTCACCTTTTCCAAGCTGAGATGTCACAACAACAATTTACCTTTTTTTCTTGTCACTGAAGGCCCTCTGTTTTTTTGGACATACCCAGCATTTTTTAGGATGGGCAGTCAGAACCACTCAAATCATATGTACCATGAAGTAAAAATTTTTCCTGTTGACTGCACTGATTTCCTAATAATTTCAAATCTTCCTCCTTGCCTTTTTGCTACTGCTGAGCACTGAGCTCAGATGTTCAGACAGCTCTCTGTAAGGACTCCAGGAATACTTCCTTGAGTGGCAATAACTATTTTAATGTTCATTACTCTATGTGCAAAGTCAGAGTCTTCTTTCTAACCTATTTAAACTAGAAAATGAGATTTCTATGATCCTGCTTTGTGTGTGTGTCTGCATATGACATGTCAGACCTTTATAATAATTTTAGAGTGCATTGACAAATTTGATCAAAACCCGACTGCTCACTCGGGTTCTCAAAGACTCAAAGACACACATGCAAGTGCCTTTACAGTTAAGTGGCAAAGTTAAAGAGAGACCAAATGAGTTTCACAAGTATGGATCAAATATTGAAGACACTGAAGACACTCCCTGTCCTCCTTCACAGAGCACTTCATCATCATGCCCACCATGGGCAGCAGGCACTTCACTGGCTGTCATCCCCTCCAAACTCAGCAATGCTACACACAGATAACCTGGGGCTTTTTCAACTTGAGAGCACTCATTTCTGCACCTGGGGACATTATACGTCACACAAGGTACCCACTTTCTTTGGCTCAGTGGGAATGCTATCAGTAGGTGCAGATTCCCCTGAGTCACTGAGAGAATACCAGCATTTGAATCTAAGCGCACATAATATTAATAGAAATCCACTGTTCTGTTAAATATTGTAATATGGTAACTTTAATCATAAAGCCTCTCAGTATTTAAATACTTCAGGCACTGTAGACATTTATACAACTAGCAGTAGATGAATTTTCAAATAGATACTTCTGAGTAATTATCCTCTTGAGACAGCACCAATTGCTAAATAATGCCTCAGTTTAATAGCACATAGCTATTATTCTGGGCACTATTAAAACTCTCAGAAATGTAACAAAGATGGTGATAAATATCTTACACTCCATTTTAGTCTTCATGTGGATGAGGAATAGGACATTTTTCCTCACCTGTTAGTTGGAGTTCAAAGAGAATTCCTTAGAAAATTAGGAGATAGCCCCTCCTGCTTGCTCTAATAAAGCAGGGTATGCAAATTTGTTCTAGGCATCAGCAAAGATGCCTTATGAGCAAAGTTAGCACTCAGACTCACAGGGAAAGCTGTCTTAGCAAAAGACATCAGAAGAAGAATAACTGGATGGGATAGTTGAGTGGGAACTCCTTACAGGTTAGATGGCAACCAACAATTGTTCTGTCGCCCCAGAACATCCCTCTGTCATTCCAGGGAAGAATTGCTGAGCAAAAAAATAGAGAGAACAGAAAGAGTATTCAGTCCAAACTTCAGTGAATCAAGGCATGACTACAGAGAGAGTTTTCAGATGAACCTGCTTTTATGTAACACACAAAGCTCCAGTCTATCAGGAAAATGCAGACCTCTTGTTCATATAAAACACTGGCCTTTATTCATGCTCCCTTAAGATGCTTTTCCTAAAACTCCGCCCGCTTGCATATTACTTACCACTAATAAAAGATCTGAGGAAAGAAATTTGCGTTCTCTGGTCACCAGAGGTCTGTGAATAGAGCAATTCAGCATGCTGCTCCATAGAAAAGGTTGCCTTTTCATGGTCAAGAGTAAAAACATGGAAGAAAACCACATAAAAATACTTGTCTCCTCATCCTGCCATCCTGTCTCATCTCAGGGGGGTTCCAAAGCCTTTAGAGATTATGAGCTCTCCACAAACCATGTCAGATTGTGTTTACCTTCATGCTAGTGCACAACGTCTTGATTTAATTTCAAAAGCAGCCATCAACAATAGAAGCCTTAAACACAGAAAGCAAAAGTTAAAATTACTGCAATAAAGCCAGTTTGTAGCCACTGACTATCAAGTAGTTTCATCATCATTTGTCAGTGCATCATGAATGCTCCTTTAATTCCACTTTGAATGATGACTGAAAACAAGATGAAGGATTTGATAACTTGCTGCCCAAAAATTCCCATTGTACTTTCCTCCTCATTAGAAAAAGTTACATTAAAAAAGGAGAAAGACTTAAATGGAAATGCCAGATTTTAAGCCATGATTGAGGGCTTTACATTAAAAAAAAAGCTCCAAAAGTAAAGACAGTGAATTATGTTTAGGTGTACAATAACAGCATTTTAACACACACACACATACACACACATATATATATATATATATGTCAGTTTGGTTTCAGTATATGATAAATTTCCATTAGTATCTCACTGACAACTGAAGCACAGCTAAATACTAAGTAAGGCCATGTGGCTGTTCTGCTAAACCCTCTTGTGGAAAAGAAGGTTGGTCTGAAAACTTGGCGGAAAAAAGCATATGTGTGAGGTCACATCACAAGCACTTCTTCGGCCACTACAGGGAGGGAATCGGAGGGATGTGGTCACTCCAGAGCACATGGTCACCACATGATGGAATCACATGCCCTGGACCTGAGTGTGGCCATCACCTTCACCTGTGAAAAGTCTACCTCTGAACACCTGTATTACACCTTGCTTCAGTTTCTGCAGGTCAGTAAGTCATCAAGAGAAACAGAAGCAGCAACTTCCTCTGTCTTCTCATCCCAAAATTAACTGAGATTTAATAAAGGCATAGGATAATTTTCAGAATCTTAGATGGAAGAGGCATCTAGACCTGCTGGCACAAAGCTCTGGTGTATTCTGCTGTGAGTTTGCACAGACGAAGCCCTCCTTTGACACTGAATCTTAGGATTCAGTTAGTGATGGTTCGGTGAGAGAGGATATGAAGGAAGTTCATGTCCTTAATAAATAGAATGACTTTATTATTCTGAATTCAGGAGCCCCCCTGAAATTTCAGATCCGGAATATCTGTATCTACAGGTCATTCCTCAGGAAGCCACACTCCCATCTGTAGATGTTCAAAACCTGGTAACAGTGTCCACACCAAAAACATCATGCTATCTATAATTAGATGATACCAAATTTAATCTATATTAAATTCAGGAGTATTCATGGACACATATACTGACTTCTATCTCTACTAAATTACCTTTTCAGAATGTAAAGCATTTGACCAGTGCAACCTGACAAGTGCCAGATGAACGCAGTAAGTTACAAGCAGAGCAACACAGTCCAATCAATAAATTTAGGTACACGTTCTTAATTGCATCAGGTAGATACTCCTTTTTTACCCACACACAGATAAAACAAGTTAAAACAGTCCTGTGCTGAACAGGGAAAAATCTCAGAAGTGGGATGCTGAGAATAAAATCAAAGGTCAGTGAGAGGGAGTGCTCGCTGCAGGAGGTTCACTTTGAAGCCACCCATGCGTTAACTGCTCAGACCTGGAGCAGCCTCCTTGCTTGGTGTTTGTACAGGATCCAACCTGACAAACATGAAGCCTGGTTCAAAACATCCTACAATCACAGAAGCCAGCAAACCACAGGACTTCTGCACAGTATTTTGAGCTCAAAGAACCTTAACAAAGAGGCAAGAGTTCCTCGGATTGCCACTGGCCTGTCTAGGCATGCAAACATTCCTGGGGGAAGGTGGTTTAAAGATCGAATGTATAGCAGAACATAAACTACTGGAGCCATCTTAGGGGAAATATCCTCCTCCTACCTTGCATATCACAACCTGGTTACAGTCACATACAAATCTGAGTTTGTAATCACTATTATCTTGCTCTTGTCCACATTACAGCAACATGGCATAAATAAGGATGAACTTGCCTCCATGGCAATAATGTCAGGCATTTTACTAAATCCATGATATAAAGAAATTTCCTGCACTGTTAGATGCCCTTTATCGCATGCTTGTTGGATCTCACCAAGAAATAGTTATATGTGCATGTTTTTAAAAGATTCAGGGCTTCCACATAAATAAACACACACAGTACGCCCACAAGCTTAGGGAAGCAACAGATTCATTTTCAGCAGGATGCTCTGAAAAACAAAGTTTTTTTCCCCTAAAATGCATGAAATCGCACTAACTGATTGTCAGACCACTACAGCCTACTTATGAAATTCTAAGAAATTTTAGCTGTTCACCAACTAGTCTTGAATGACTTCCAAAGACCTTTGTTAATGCCTGTCCCCAGAGAGGATGGACATTATGCAGGAATCCCACCTGCCACAAGAAAAAATTGATAGTTTAACATTCTTACTTTGATACTGGTGATCCAGACCTCAGAAAGAGCTACCAGGAAAGTTAGCCACAGCATTTTCTGTAATTTTTAACTGATCACAGACCCAGATAAAGCTATATACCTGATATTTTGATTATTTCTGTCTGTATTTTCCTAGCATATTTCACAGATTGGCCTCCTTGTCAGTCTAGGCTTTTATAAAAGCAGTGATTAGTTTGACCAGACCTTAACCCCCCAGATTCCACAATTTGGCTCTTCTAGGAGTTATAATTATTGGGGGCAAGGACTGAAATGAAGTTGTCAAATGACAGTAATGGGCTCTCTTTCTCCCTTCCACAAGACTGATGCTATTCATTTGGAGCAGGTCTATACACAAGCCCATCTAATCTGATCTGCTGAAGCCTCAGTGAGACCTGGCAGTACCTCAACTGGAAAACAGTTCTAAAATTAATAACAAGCTGATCTTTCAGTTTTATGCCTTGGCTATCACAGATACCTAATGGTGCACTTTGCCCAAGCCTCACACGGACTCTGGCAGCAGGACAGGAACAAACACAAGAATTATAGCAGATTCTTCACTGCCACACAAATACGGCTACTTTAAATGCAGAGTTACAGACTGAGCAGACAATTTTATTTCATAATATATTCTGTTTCTGTAAGGTTTGATATCAATCTTTGCTCATTCAAAAGAAGTCTTAAGACAATTGTGTAGGAGCAAAGGGTTCTTCTTGGCTTGAGGTGTACAGATTAAAATGGGCTGAGGCTTGTCCAATGACTGCAACACTGAAGTGATAGGGGACTACTGAATGCCATTGTTTCCTACTGAG
The DNA here is from genome assembly GCF_041296385.1 of Aphelocoma coerulescens. NCBI lineage: Eukaryota > Metazoa > Chordata > Aves > Passeriformes > Corvidae > Aphelocoma > Aphelocoma coerulescens. Next base: position 13,985,638 of record NC_091026.1, on the reverse strand, counting down.
TAGGAAGAAAAACATGAATACAATATCTTAATTTCTTAAATTTCAATTAATTATAATTCAATTTGGCAAGGCCTAACACAGGAAAATATCTTTACTTTCCCATCTTGTACACTTTTAAATGAATTTGAGACTATATGATTGATGGAAGCTTTCAAGCTTTTAAGTAGTGGATACTATATATAAGGTTTCCGTAGATAAATGATTTCCCCAATGTGAAAATGTTAGTTTTAATGAAATGAAATAGCCTTAATTGGTTGTGATGGGAAGTAAACCTTGAGATAAACATTGCATAAATAATTCACATCCTTCCATCTGGGGAACTTCTTCCTGAACTGCAAAGTGTCTCCAATCTGAAATGCAATACACATTATTTTAGCAGCAACCAAAAAAATGTAGACTTCTTCCCATACACTGCATCTGGAGTGTAGAGCATCTGCCATTCTGGAGCTGAGTGCATAATTTAGGACATAGTTTTAAAAAGATTTTTGATTCTGGACTAAAACATTTTATCCTAACACATGGTCTTCCACAGAACTGGTGTCCGCTGTAACCGGATCTAACTTTAAATGGATCTGTGGAAATTCACATTTTCCATGATGATGCAACTGGAATATGTAAAAACTTCTCCACTATTTTCATTTACATCATACTGTGGCCAAGGCAGCATCTAAAAGATATTTGGAGATACAGCTGTAGCATATTTCATACTGGTTTATGCTATATGACCTTAATGCTCCTATTCTACACTTACTGCTTATTTATTTTAAGAGTTGGTCTCCTTTTCAGGAACAACTTTTCCCCATAGGACTTGCTACTCACATCTATTGCTGGCAAACACACTCAAGGTGGGTCCCCTTGTTACAACAGAAAATACAGCTGATCACAGATTCTGTGCAGAATTTATGGCCACAACTGTTCCTTGCACAAAAATCAGGGGAAGAACATGGAATCTGTGAAACCACAAAACCTACATTTATGCTATTTGATGCGATCCTATAAAATTCACCATGGAAAACATAAACAACCATAGCTTCTATGTGGTGATCTTTTGGGTGCTGTGCAAATGAAGCCTAATAGCACATCACAAATTATTTTATTCTGATCACATCTCTTGTTCAGCACAGCTACCAACTTTCCCTGGGTGCCTGAAGGAAACTCAGAAAAGTAAAGTTTTTCTTCAATGGTATTATTCAGAAAAGATTACAACCTTTGATGAAAATAATGTTGATTTAAAACATGAATACGTAAAACAAAAGCCTCTGAAGTGAAAAGGTACTATCTATACATAGCTTTTAAAAGGTTTCAATCAACAATAATGTTGATTCAAAACGTTGTTCAAAATGTTTCAATCAAAAATAATATTCTTAAAAAGGGCAACTGCTAGTGACTAACTTATTTTTTTGCCTATTATACAAAATAAATATAGAAGCATAATGAAAGAATATATTATCCTTGCTTATGTTCATTGTCACGATTTTTATAGGATCAAATCTAACAGACGATGGAAATGAGTTTAGCAGTTTCACTATGCCTTCTGGTTATCAAGTGATAAGTTCCTAGCTGTTGACCATTTTTATTCCCTTTCAATGCAGACTCCAAAATAAACAATTCCAACACACAGAATAAAACTTGTAGGAATAATTTTCTTCTCTCTCTGCAAAAGCTTACAGAGGTTCTCACAAAACAGGGTTGGATATAATTGTTCAGCGGATTCACTCAGACCATTTCCTTTTTTTCCAGCAAAGTACAACATACCCTGGGACTGGACTCAAATGGCAGAGCTTACTAAGGCTGCCTCTACTCACTCTGAAGTCTGCTATGCTTAAAAGGTTTCTCCCAGCTTGGGTAGCTCTTAAATATGGAGAAGTGCTTCTGGTTGAGTCACAAATCATTTAACAGGATTCTGCTCTGCTTCCATAGAGGCACGAGCAATGCTAGCAGCTTTTAATACCTATCAAAGAGCATCAGAAAGGTGCTGAGATTTTCCACCCATGGAATGAGAAAGAAAGGAAACGGGGATTTGACATGCAAGGATTTTTGTTGTTTCCTTTTACTGGAGAAAAGCACCTAAAATACGTGAACCTTTTTCATGTTACTCCATGTAATTAGCAGCTTGAATTATTTGGTTTTCTCTGTTATTTTCATGCAACATGGGAAAGGGGGAAAGACGGGGAAAAAATGAAATTTTCAAACCACAGCACTGAGTCAGGGTGACTCAGAACAGGTACCAATTAGGAACGGTGAGTAAATGTTTTGAAACTGCCTCGATTCCGCTTGGTGACATCTGCGTTAGAACAGCTTGCTCACAGCGGATGTGCATGAAGCTGCCTTTAAGTTTCTTCATTCTCAAAATCTAAATCTTTAACACTCAGAGCAGCTCAACAGTTTCATAATATAAGGAAAAAAGAAAAGGGGGAAAAAAAAAAAAAGGAAGCCTTATGCTCAGAGTAATTTTGCAGAAAATCCCCAAACCACAGAAAAACAATTTCTTAGAACTTAATGTTAAGGGCTATTCAGGAAATACAAAATGGTTATTTTAAATATTTAAACATATAAACAGTGACTGAGAAAGCATTTCTTATTAAGCATTTTTATGGTTACAGCTACTTTGCTGCTGAAAAAGCAACTACTTATAAAAATAAAGCTAATATTTATGGGCACTATAACTCAGGAAGGGACCTCTTTTATAAGACATTTACTGCAGCAGCCATTGCAGCTGCATCACGCTAATGCACAAAAATGAGGGGTTTTTTAAACTCAAGCTAGCATTTAACAACTTTAAGTAAATGATAGTATGTGAAATTAACTTTCAACAGTAGTAAAAAACAGAAGAGCAAGGACCAAATCTGTGAGCTGTTGATTATCCTCTCCCTGTGTAAGCACCTGCAATGGTACCAAGAAGTGAGGAACACTGTGACCACCACAAAAGGAGATGATTTACAGAGCTGTGCAGGTAATTAACAAATTACCGTGCACAGGCCAGCTCTCCTTGAGTGGCTGCAACCCCTGCAAGTTCAAAACTCCCCTTTGCATTACTCTCCGCCAGCATCAAGAGCTGGATACAACACATCTCCTTTTACAACCACTGCAGGAAAAAACAACCCACCGACCCTGTTCTCTGGGAGTTGTGTCCTGATGTTTTTTTCCTCTCCCTGGTAACTGCTGACAGCCCTCATTTGTGAAAACTTCTGTTCTACAGCACCCATTACCAAAAGACCTAATTACAGCAGTAGAGAGATATCCTTGCAAACCTTGATGGCATGACCTTTAAAGTACAAGCTCAAGGTCATACTTTAATTCACACAAAGTCCCCAAGATTATTATTTTACAACGTATGCAATAATCAAAGCCATGCTTTAGGGTTTGGCAGACAAGCTGTTCTGTCTATCAGAATAACTCACAGATGGTATGTATGTGACACAACATATTCATCATGTTATATTCTTAGTATATGCAATTTTCCCCCTTGCTAAATTTTCCAGTGTTCAGCAAGGGCTCTAAGAAACTGTAAGTGCCTTGGAAGAAATACCCTGCCAGCCTTGTTGTCTTTAAATTAACTGATAAAGAAAGAATCTAAGGTTGAAGAAACTCATTCTCCTGTGTAATTCTAAAACATATTGAATTTGATTTTTTACCTTAGGTACTATTTTTTAACTTCTATTTTGCTCATGTTTATTTTCTGTACTTCACATACTGCACTCTCTTTTTACTTGATGTGTGCTATATTGTTTTAGATTTTGCTCTTACTTCTGCTTATTTATGATCCTTTTTTGACCAAAATCTCAGTAAGATTTGCTTTAGGGGCATTTAAAGATCTTTTTTTCCAGGCAGTTGCATGCATAAGTGAACCATTAAAACTGAATCAATTCCATGAATCAAACTGAATGACAACAAACTAAAATGAGCAGAAACATACCTAAAGCAACAAGCAGATTACTTTTTTTTACTTATTTGTAACACTGCTTTTTTCCTCTCCTTGAGTTTTTTGATAAAATAAAAAACTGCTGTAAAAAAAAACAATACTGGGATGAATTTCCCATCCTGAATACCACACAGTTTTTATGTAGGAAAACGCACAGAGGGAAAATGCACCCACACAAGGTCAAGTTTCAGATGCTGGCCCAGCAGCCTATTTTAAAGCTCATCATTTGGAGGAGTGAACCACCAGGCACAGGCAAGAATTTATTAAAATAAACTTCCTGCTCCCAATTTCTCTTGCTTCTGTTACATCTGTCTGTCATTTACTCCCACTTTACTTGTGTTTTAAAGCCTCAAGAACAAAAGTCACCTCTACCACTGATCTTTGCTTTGCACACTGTGCTGGCTTGGGTTAGTCCTCTGTTAAATGAGGACAAGAGTTGAGAGAAAAATGACTGAAAATCGGGTTCTCTGCTCTGGAAAGAGCACACCAACATAGCCAGCAAACAACCCACCACGTTTTTTGTTACAGAATGGTGAATGTCATTGCCATGATCAGAATTTTACAGTGGTTTTTGGTGTTTTAGCTTTTATGCTGGAAACAGAAGCATTAATAAAGCAATTGGAAGAGTAGGCATGTAACTCCACAAGTGTCAGTAGCAAGGCTTCACATATGTCGCTGTGCAGTAATAAAAGAGTTCATATATAGTGCTAGCACTGGATGTTACTATTCTTATTTTTTATATGAGGAACTAAGGACAGGAATGCAAGCGAATGGAGGAGAAAAATGAAGGCAATTCCAATTAATCATTTCCCCTAGTGACATTTTAATGCATTATTACAATTATTCTAGAATGTCCTCAAAGGACCATCACATCAGCTTTTTCAGACTTCATTTTTCACCAAGTAAAAATTGAACAAGCAATCTTTCTGAAAAGTTTGGCTCTCTGAAGGGGCAGTACCTGTTCATCTCTCTGACTTTGTGGAAATGAGGCTACTACACACACTGCGATATCAGGTGTGCTGTATTACCAGGGCCTCTTTCCATGCCCTTGTACCTTCACTGGCCTGAGCTCCCCAATGACCTTCAGTTCTGTGTTTTCAGAAAGTGACTGAAAATATGGCAAGAAAAAAATGTAACAGCCAGGCTGGGGGAGGGGGGGGCGGTATGTGATTGTGTGTGGAGGAGAGGTGCTGGGGGATTTTTTTTAAGCTATAAAGTTACTTTAATATTTTTTCCATTTCACAGCATATGAGTAAAATAACCTCTTCTGTCTCAGCATAATTAGTTCCCCCGTCCTGGCATGCCTAGGAGCCTCGTGTTGTTTGGGGTGCTGTTTGCCAGGGAACACTTAATATTCTCATCTATCACATGAATCAATAAAACATAACCCTGTTTTTCACAAGGTGGCAGTGTATTAGGAAGAGTCATATGGGCTGAGTTAATTTAAAAGTAATAGACTGAAATTGTCCACATTACTTTTATTGAACTGACAGAGCAGGTCCACTGCTTCTAAGAAATTAATCCCATTTCATGGAATCACAGAGCAAGGCCATAAAGGTTACCTGTTTATCTTAAAAAATAGCGAAAAAAAAATTAAACTCTGGTTTCTACTTTCAGAATATGGGAATTTTTAAAGGACATTACTCAGGAAATGAATAGGAGAATTAGAGCTCTGTGTACTAGTTTGAAAACAAACCAGTGGCAGGCACCAAGTCAGAATAACAATTTAATGGGAAAATTAAAGAAAAGGAAAAAAATAAAAGAAAACACTGGTTCAAACTGACAGAGTCAGGATACAGCCTGACACCCTGTTAGGCAGGGTGGTGGTAGCAGTCTGGTAGAATGGTGGCTGCAGTCCTCCTAAAGTGGTGATCCTATAGAAAAAGGGTCTGCTCTTCCTCAGATCCAGGGGTGGCTACGTAGCTCCTGTCCTCTGGAAATCCAGTGGAAAGGTTGGCTCTGGTGTTCAGAATCTCAGATTATATCCACGATGGGATGCTTGGTTCCTCCCTCTGGGTGGAGCATCTCACAATGGGTAATGAGTCATGAGGCCAAGTGTTGATTAGGCTCATTAACAGAAGATGGTCCAGAGGGAGTTATCTCTGAGTCATGCGGCAGGACAATGATGGGCCATTAACAGCAAGATAGTCTGGGGGGAAGAGGCAAGGAAACACTGCCCCACCTGATTGCCACAGCTCATGAGGATGGTAATGGAATACACTGCAACCCAGGACACTATCAGATTGATCATATAGCCATTGGGTTAAGTTTATGTTCATCAGGGAAGAAGCATCTCTCTGCTGATTACAAAAAGGTCAAAACCTGAAAATAAACTTCAGGCACCTCTGACATGTATGAAAGCGAGGAGTGGAGTTCACATTAATTCCCTTAATCCTCAGTGGAAGGACAGGGTCCCTTCAGAGGGCAAAGGATCCCAAAGGTTTGGTGACCCTCGGGACAGTGCAAGCCATTATTGAACGAAGTGGAAAACCAGGGTGAAGAGTCCAAAGCAGGGACCATGGTTTGGTCCATCTACCCAAGCTGGTCCTAAGAGGACAAAATCCCAGCAATGAATTCCCCCCAAATTGAGAGCAGGCAGGATGCTCACTGCTGGATTGTGCTGGAGGCCTTCTACCTGCAACACTAACTCAGTCCCCCACCCCAGCTATGTTTGGGTTTGTTAACACCTTGTACTTTAAAATGTTCTAGTAGTTCGTCCTGGACACATTCATACAGCACAGTGCCAGAGAGGAGGGGTGAGCATGGCAGGACAGGAGCATTAGCAGGATGTGTCAGCAAAGCAGTTTCACTTTCCATAATACCTGTTTTATCATTACTGGACCCATTACAGGAGGTTACCAGGCAGGAAACCTTCACTGCAGGAGACAGTGATGCACTTGTCATAGCATCCCCACACCATGTCTGGAAATTCTGACCTTTGTTTTACTAAAAATTTCATCCTCAAATTGATACATTTCTTCAGATGTGAAATTAAAATCTTCAGCACCAAAAATATATTTGCATCCAAGGATACATGTCATTTCTCATATTCTGCTATTTAAATCATTTGACTTTGAGTGAGATATGGGAGAAATTTAAGTTTCAGTACATTTTAGTCTCCATCATGTCAAATTTACAACCCTGGAGTAAATCACACTGCCAAGACAAATGTCTTCACTTAAATCAGATTTGTTGCTTCCTTCCATACTTCAGAACATTAATAAAATTTGAGTTCTAGTTCATAATAATAGTTTCATCCTCACTGTGCCAGGAAAACCACAAAAAGTTCACAGGAACCTTAATTCACCCTCCCCATGCTCATTTCTCTAGGTTGAATAATTCTAGGCCCTGCTTTTTATTAGCTGTGTGAACGTGTGTGCATCTGACTCAGATGATTGCCAGTGCACCAGCATGCACACAGTCGGTCCAGGTACACCAAGATTTGCTTTAAATGCTTTCTCAAAGTGCTGTTCTTATCTTCAGACTTCCCAAAGATTGTAGTCATTAAAATCAAGAAAACAGCTCTCTGGGAAAGGTGCAAAAGCACCTGAAAGCAAGCAAAAATGGCAGGGATGTTTACAGCTCACTGAAATTACTTGACATTTCTCCCACAGGTAAAATAAATTTCTAACAATTGTTTTTCTCTGTCATCTTCCCAACACCTCTTACATCTGTGTTCTCAAGAGAACCATGACCCTCTTTCACTTCTGGATCTGATGCCCAATTACAGGAGCTGCTGCTGAAGGGAATTACAGATCTAGTCCCTCCAGCAGATGCAAAGGAGATGATTTCTTTATGTTCCCCTATTGCAGCACCACCCTTGACCCCAGTCAGAGGCCAAGGCACATTGCTTTAGTCTTCATGCAAAGTTAAAAGGCAGGCCCCCACCAAGGCACACAGCACTGAGCCAGGGTGGCACAAGGGTGTAAAGTGCACTCGTGCAACAGCAGTTCACAGAGCAGACACCTCAGCATGTTAAAAAAGGAGCATCTCTTGAAGCTTTTTGACCCACTGTTTGACTAATCATCATTCCTAAACTTAGACACTAACATAGATGGGGCGAGTGACACAAACCTGGATTTCTGGCACAGAACAAGGAACATGAATGCATCGTTCTAAGTACCACCCATGGAAACCCCTCTGACACGTGTGGCTCTGGCATTACATACGGCTTGTCAGGAGCCCTCCCTAATGGGAGGCACATGTGAGTGGAATGTTGCTGGGAAATCTGTGTGATTCAAAATGCTTACTGCAGCATTATTACAGTAATCTTTCAGCATGCTTTTACTCCCCAACCTCTCTCCATTTTAACAAAACAATCCTAAGCCTGTATTGACAACGGGGTTTAATGAAAACCATACATTTCATGATGAGTGTTTGGTCATGCACGGGAGATTTGTTTGGAATCAGGATCACTTCTCTCTAGGAATATGACAGGAGATTAAATCATTAAAAATGTATAGTCTGTAATTAGTTTATCATTGCCAGAATTGCAGGAATATTTTCCAACACAAAACTGAAGCCACCAGCAAGAGATCATTTTGAAAGATCAATGTTGCTGAGATATCAAAAAACAAAGTAATTAGGAGACAGCAGGCACACTGTTCTCCTGTGTACTTCTTTTTTACTTCTTTTTTTCTTGTATACACAGACACATATATAGACATAGATAAAAACTGTGTAACTTGCTCCTTGTAAAACCATCCAGTGATGGGACAGACTCTGTGAGCTACAGAAACACTATTAGTGATTGTCTTAATTGACATGGTGATGTAAGATTATTCTGAAGCATCACCATCTTCTAAGCCTTGAGGATTTATACTAACTGCATAATTCTGGGGAAAACAGAGAAAGCACCACAAACAGGATCTTGGTATTAGTTAATTATGGTACTGCAATATTTTCACCAGAGGCATTTTAGAAATAAACTGCAGTACAGTGATGCTGTTTGTATTGCAATAGTTAAGGTGGTTTCAGACCATAAATTATAAACCTAATTTTTCAGAGTTTATGACAGGGCAATAAAAAAAGGAACCAGCCCTAGCCAGTTTTCTTTTACGACATAAAAAATTAGCTATTTGAAAGCTATACATTTATGCATGAGCTCAGTGATTTCAAATGGTTTGCCCCCTCCCACACTCTCCTCTTTCCAGTATGGACAAAGCCATGGTCACATTTGATGGCCACTCTCCTCTTCCTCCACACTGTGCCCCAGTCCCTCAGATGTATTGCCACTTAAAATCAAATTATTTTGGTTTCCCGTGGGAATCAACAATCTTATGTGAGTCAGCATCCCTGGACAAGCCTTTGTATGTATTTAGTAAGGAAATATTAAAGCTGTCATTTTCAATATGAGGTTCACAGACCCCTGGGGGACTAATTTTCTGGAGAAGATAATTAAGAAAAGTCAGCCTACTGTCAGTAGGCTTAAACTCACTGTAAAAGGGCTGACACTTCATCAGGAAAATGTCTAGGAGACTCACAAAAAAGAAAACAAACCCAAAAAAACTACAACCAAAACCAAAAACCTTCACTGAAATACTAGTTATTTTTTTTTTTTTTTACAAGGAGAATATGAATTTAAAGCAGCACAGAGGGTTGATATCAGCTTCCAGTGCAGAGTTTCACTGCAAAGCAGATGTCAGCCCTACAGGCTCAGAGCTCACACGCAGGACTCAAAGCAGCAAACGCCAGCTCCGCCTGCAAAGGGAGCAGGGAATTCCCACCATATCCACGGCTCCGTGGTGAAACCACCACCTCACCAAGCTGCCACTGAGCCTCCACCTCCTGCCTGTGTGCACGGATAAGTGGAGGCAAACATGTCAGCTCAATGCCCTTTTGAGTTGGAGTTACTTTCTGGATCTTGGTTTCTTTGGAATTGTGTATCAGAAGGAAATGTCCACCATATTTAATAGAAAAAACAGACTGTCCTTGCCTCAGCTTACCAGTCCTTTGTCCCTTCTGACTGTGGTGGGGCAGGCTGCCTGGCAGGCATCTTTCTCTTTTTAGAGACCCCATTCTACAAGACAGGAGGGTATGAACACGGACATTTACCAATGGGGCCAGGAGCAGAGATCAAGCTCTTTCTGGGCTAACAATTACCTTGATGCTTGTGGGATTGACTTTCAGGAACTGTATTGACTTGAAATTATCCAGAGCCATGTGTCAGGTCCCTTTCCAAATGGGAGACAGGATCCTAAGTCACTTAATATACCTTTTTAATATACTTCCCTCTGCTCATTAATATTGCCAGAGCTTTATGCAAGCAAGTCTTTCAGCATACAGTTTGGTTTTATACATGCTTTTCAGGTAACAGTGAAAATACAATCATTTTACATGACCATTCATGTGGCACCGACGCTTTATAGGTGTGCAAACATCCTTGTTCTATGAATTATATGTATGTATGTGTATATAAATGAGAGAGAATGCAGAGGAAAATCACTTATCAGATATTAGTCCCAACTTCTTGAAAGGGATACGATATTTCTGTTTGAAGTGCACTTGAAGTACTTTAAATTGACATACTGAAACCTCTTCAACATCATTAACCTGGATTGAAAATAATCAATAAATAATCATTTTGCATGTAAGTAGGAAAGACAAATGTCTGATACATCAATTGTGAAACCCCTTCCGTACTAACGGTTGCCATAACCTAGGGGATCGATTCCATTACGGATATTTACACAGTGACCTATTAGGAATACACGGAAGTATCATTTTTACATTGATTATCCATCCTTAAAACAGATAGTAATGTGTACTTAAATGCATGGATTGCAAAAATAATTTTTAACCTTTGTACATTCTCTTTGTTGAAGAGGAAATCATTTGAGCATCGTGGTATGAAGGACACAAATTCAATTTATATCTTAAGAAGAGAAGACAACTATGAATGCACATAAGAAAAAAAGTATCAGATTTGTAACAGTTACCTAGATCACAAATGTTTTTTATCTGAACCCAAGCAAACTAAACAGACATTGCTGGAGAACCATAAAATAAATCTATATCGAACTTTCACAAATTCTATCGCCTTTTGAAAATGCCTGAAGCAAAGTTCCCCTTCTGAATAGCTCCAGGATAAACCAACATAAACCCTAATCTGGATGCCTGATGCTGGAGGTAGAACATTTTAATTTGACAAACCTGTCCTGTGTCAAGTGTCCACAGCAAGTAGCAGAACTAATTGAGAGGCAAGTGCAAGTCCAGCCATGAGCTCACAAACAGCCCAAAGGTTACACCTGAGGAAGATCCCCTCCAGCCACTGCTGTCTGCACCCCAGGGCACGGCACCTGCCTGCCCTTCTGGCTTGGGGCAGGGCCACCGTGCCACCAAGGAAAGGAATAACCTCCTCTTTGTGCTCCAAAGGAGAAAAAGTCCATAGGTTACCAGGCTAGCTGGGAATGAGCAGATAGAAATGGGAGCAAGGTTATTATCAAGGCTCCAAGCGAGTCAAAGGCTGCTGCAAAGCTGACACCCTCTGTCTAGGGAAGGCAATGGTGGTGAAATGCTGTAGCCACATTGAGAGGACAAACACTTGTGGCTGATGATGGTCACTGCTATCTGGAGAAAGTGGAGAGAGCAGCTTGTTTGTAAAAGCGAGGTCTGGTCATCTTCTGCCAAAGAGGAGAAATGGCTTCTTTTATTTGGCTCTATGTAGGGCTCTTGCCAGAAAAGAAAGGGAAAAATAAACTATGGTCTTCTAGTACATTTAAAACAAGCTGTCACTAAGTTAACCAAGGCCCAAAAAAGGCACGTAGTACCTGCTCTTAGCAAATTCACTTACTGATTATCAAATCAATTTAGCAATTCACCGAAGTGCCTGTCATCTCTCAAAGCTGTCACCACACCTGTCA